>NC_089838.1:255123852-255452067 GCF_035609145.1 Eleutherodactylus coqui | reverse complement strand
TGCCCATCCAACCAATCCAACTTGTGGGAGATGCTTCTAGAAGCGTGGGGTGCAATTTCTCAAGCTTACCTCAACAAATTAACAGCTAGAATGTCAAAGGTGTGCAATGCTGTAATTGCTGCAAAAGGAGGATTCTTTGACGAAAGCAAAGTTTGATGTAAAAACAATGTTATTTCAAATACAAATCATTATTTCTAACCTTGTCAATGTCTTGACTCTATTTTCTATTCATTTCACAATGCATGGTGGTGAATAAGTGTGACTTTTCATGGAAAACACAAAATTGTTTGGGTGACCCCAAACTTTTGAACGGTAGTGTATATTAGAGTGTATATAGTATGTGATATATAAATAAATAGTGAGACAGACGGACACATCAGACACTTTGGTTAAATTAACCTTCACTATTGTTGCCCCATTTGTTTTTTCTGGCTATGGAGGTTTAATTTTCTTACAAACTGACTGGTGAGGCAAGGCGGCTCCCTATGGCAAAAGTATCCTGGTGTACTTTTTTCAGCCAGGAAAATTCCATTGGTAGCATTATTGTATTTAATTACAAATATTGTATTTTTTAACCCCATAAGCATGGCCTTCCACAAAATGAATTTTTAATAATGTGCAGCCTAGGTATAAGAACGCCGGGCAGGATACTACAGTTTTGGAACATATTGCTTTAGAAATCATAATACTATCTCTGTGCCCAGACCGATGCAATAAAAACTAACATAGCTTCAGGACAGCACACCCCGGTAACACCGAAACACTGTAAAATCCATGCACATCCTGGAGTGCTTTTAAGATTAGGAACCTGCTAAAAACCATGAAGTACAGCAAGTAAAAATCAAATGAAATTAACAAGCTTCAGATACATGTATCGGACTTCAAGCCGTTCCTGGGAGTTTGCTGCCATCTACTGGATATTTTTAAATATGACAATATGAAATAGCCCTCTTCTAAAGTGTACGTTAAGGTTACATGCTTGCAGCAGAAACTTTATACCTGTGTCATTAAACTATGCTATAGAGGCCTCAAAGGAGAAACTTAGAGAATCTATTCATACACCAGACTTGTTTGTGTGTGCAAAGGCTTGCTAAATTAGTAGGCCAACGATACCTTCACATAGGGAAATTATTGGACGAATTATTGCCCAAATCAGCAAATTCAGGCGATAGGTGTCTTGGGTGACAACTCACTCATTTGTCTAAGTCGCTTGGTTTTTAGCTCACCTAGAAACCAAACTGTCAAGACGAGTAAAACAGGAGTCGCTCAATCTTTGAGCAACTGCCTGTTTACTGTGAATGGAGCCAAGCGGGCCGGAATGATTCTAGGCTTGCTACAACTTCATTTACACAAGGACTATTGTTACTGTGTAAAGGCACAGGATCAACAGTCGGGCGCTTGTGCATGCAAGTCATGCCTTGTAATGGGAACTTACAGGGAATCTGTCAGCTCGAACTTACTGTCCAAACTGCAGGCAGCTTGATCTAGAGCAGGAGCAGATACAATCTTTGTATGACTTTACATGAAGGAGTAGCCATCAATGACGGGTGCTACCGCCCATTGGACTGTTCAGGTCAGGATGTGCAGAGATATAAATGAATAAACTGCAAGTTATACTGAATCTTTCCCCATAAAACTATATACAATCTGCCCAGCTCCTCCGGCTCTATAACATCATGCCTGCAGTTTGGACAGCGTGCATTAGCTCACAAATTCCCTTAAAGCCAACAAGCATTAACATGCTCAACCCAAGCTACCAAAATGCAATGCTGTTTTCCAGTTAGTTCATACACAGCATATCATCTTTACAATAGTTCAATTTAACATGGGCAGGACAGAGTTCCGACTACAGTGAGCTGAGAATTGCATAAAACAAAGTACACGAAAGCAGCACAAATCCTAATGAAACGACATGACAAAGTGAAAAATTAAATGGCAAGTACAACTTTACAACTATTTTTTTAAAATTACTTTGATGCATCTAAAATAATAAAAAAAAAAAAAATGATTAACTTGATTAAAGATACCGTATCTTTTTGTGCGTACAGCTCCTAAGCAGATCTATGTGTCTCCATGGTTATATACTACCTGTTGCCAACACAGCTAGAAGTAAGGAACCGATGAAAGGCAAAACATACATTCAATGGGTTCCTATGTAATGTAGCCGACAGCCAGGCTGTAGCAGGTATTCTTGTGTTAGTGGGCAGAGCTGCAGCAGCTACGACTGATGGTGATCAGACAGCCAATCATACTCCCATCCACAACCCATCCCATCCACATGCTAAATAGATGTACAAATTCTAATTAGAATAAAACTCTGGAAGACCTGTAAGCATACAGAAGATAAATCCACTGCACACGGGTTCTTCTTGATGCAATTATTAAAGTGATTTGGTTGACACAGACACAGGAGTCCAAGGCCAGATAGTTCATAAAGTACTGCTGTGAATTCCATTTATGTAGGCTATTGGAACCATAATGGATTAAAGTTCCCTTTTATGCAAAAATCTACCATTGATGCTGCCTCCTACTATATGGACTATCTGGCAAATGGACTAGGTTTGGATCCAGCCTGCTGAGGCGTGACATCACTGTGGCTTGGATTGTCGTAAGACGCTTGCCCTTCTTATTGAGTGCTGCTGTGTATCCATGCTTTGTGATACAGGAGTCCAAGGCATTAATTTGGTTCCTAGACCGTACAAAATAGCCAGATGGACATTTTAGTCAACAGACCTTTTACTGCAAGGCTGTAGTACGTATAGCAAGGACATGGATAGCACTTGGACTGTGCAGCCTTGTCAATTTGTTCCAAAGCATAGGCGATTATGAAACAAGTAGGTGACAACAGGAGCCTTGGAGAGGCAACAGCAAGACAACAGCCAAAAAGGGAACTGCATTGTATGTGGTGGCTACAGGCAAAAGGTATCACATCTACAAGATTATATTGGTTTCTCTTGCTGGGAACAATCCCTTTTACCACTCACATGCTCCACTAATGACAGCATATAAAAAGATCTGCTCCCTCTTGGATTTCTGGAAACTAAGTCTACAAAGCAACCAGTTGGTGAGAACTATTTGCAGGCTCAGATCAATGGAAACTTAATCCAACCCATTTCTCTTTCTGTGAAACAATATAATAATCTTTGTATAGCGCTAACTTATTCCGCAGCGCTTTTAAGCATGGGATAAATGCAAATACAACAATTACAATGTGGGGTACAGTCAGTTTGAAACAAATGGGGTGGGGGTGGTACAGGGGTAGAGGGAACGGGGCATGGGGAAACACAGACAGTAGGGGATTTCATGTGGAAATCAGTTATTAGAAAGCAAACGGGGTAGGACGGTAGGGAGGTGCAGGGGTAGAGGTCGTATGTGATCGGCAGGGTGGAAGGTATGGGGAGCTATAGGGAGGGGCAGGAGACTAGGTCAGTGGATTTGGTATGCCTCCCTGAAGAGGTGCATTTTTAAGATGGGTCTGAAATTTCGTGCATCGGGATTGTCCGGATGCCTTGGGGTAGAGCGTTCCAGAGGATGGGTGCTGCTCTGAAGTTCTAGAGGAGAGTAAGTGAGGTATGTATTAGAGGGGTGTTTAGCCTGAGTCTGTTAGCGGATTGAAGTGAGTGGGCTGGGTGGTGTACGGACAGGAGGGAGGCGATGTATGCTGGCACAGCGCCATGCAGATCTTTATGGCACAGGCTAGGCACAGGCTAACGCATGTGGTGGAGCGGGCACCGGAAAGTAGCCTGGAGACTTCTTCCTCTGTCGTTGGTTCTAACATAAAAAGTGAATACAGGATGCAGTGCTGAGGAGACTGGGATCGGGACTAGCCAGGCATTTGTCTCAAACCTCAATTAATAAGGATATCGCCAACTCAAAACAAATCTCCCTTATTTTGCTTATTATTTCTGATGGATAAGGGAAAATAAGTTCTTACTGTATCTTTTCTCTGAGGAAAAACCATCATAAATGACTAGGGCAAGTTTAAAGGGCAACCTCAAATGCAAACTTCTGAAAGCCCAGGCCACTACACACAATCAGTTGTATGAAAGGTTTCCTCTGGTGGCGACGAATGATTGACTGGTTGACACAAAGTTGTGAAATTTAGTCCAATGTCCATACTGTAGATTGATTGGCTTCCTGGAGTTCTAGCATTCATATTGAAGAAAAAAAGCTCTTAAAATAATTTCAAAATGACAGTCATGTTGACAGCAGATGATAACTCACAGTATAACTGCAGCAACAGTCATCAAGTAAAGAGCTTGCACCCATATGAACAAACTGCATTATATAAATGTAACGCGTATCGCAATGAACAGATCCATATTTACAGCAGCGACCACCAGAGTCGGACTGAGGGTTCTTGGGCGCACCAGGAAGAAAAAAATTGGTGTTCCATTTGCCACATGCACATTCGCTATAAAGGAGTTTTCTGGAGGACTGGAAATAAAAATTTTAGAGCAGCTTAAAGGGGTTGTCCCGCTAAAGCAAGTGGGTCTATACACTTCTGTATGGCCATATTAATGCACTTTGTAATGTACATTGTGCATTAATTATGAGCCATACAGAAGTTATCAGAAGTTATTCACTTACCTGTTCCGTTGCTGGCGTCCTCGTCTCCATGGTGCCGTCTAATTTTCAGCGTCTAATCGCCAGATTAGACGCGCTTGCGCAGTCCGGGTCTTCTTCTTTGCTGAATGGGGCCGCTCGTGCCGGAGAGCAGCTCCTTGTAGCTCCGCCCCGTCACGTGCCGATTCCAGCCAATCAGGAGGCTGGAATCAGCAATGGACCGCACAGAAGCCCTGCGGTCCACCGAGGGAGAAGATCCCGGTGGCCATCTTCAGCAGGTAAGTAAGAAGTCACCGGAGTGCGGGGATTCAGGTAAGCGCTGTGCGGTTTTTATTTTTAACCCCTGCATTGGGGTTGTCTCGCGCCGAACGAGGGGGCTGTTGAAAAAAAAAAAAAACCCGTTTCGGCGCGGGACAACCCCTTTAAATCTTTGTCCTACTTCAATGGAGCATCAATTGTTACCTCAATCACCGATCAGGACAGTTTTCGTCTTCAGTCTTCCGCTGTGTTTACAAGCGCCATTTCCAGCGTAAGCAGCATCTATCCTACAAGTTTGCTGATGACAAGCGGTGGCTTCCTGGGCAGCGTTCTAGATCCACCCACCACCCATCATAGGTGGTTTATCAAACCTAGTATGTGCCACGCTCTGCGGCCACTATGACTACCTCTACAGATATTGGGCAATACATGATACATGGATACATGATAGACTTCTAAAATTTCAATCTGGCACACTGAATGGTCAGCCATTTGCTATGCACTATAACAGTGATTGCAGAGTGCCCGAGAAACACTGCTGACGCTGGCCGTAAGGACCTTCTGAACTGGACATGCACACTTTAAGTTGGGAAGTTCAACACTGCACATGCTCGGGAGTATGAAGCAGCTTCCTCCCCTGTCCGCCTCATGTCATAGGCAATGGACAGGGGAGGAAGCTCTTGCACAGACAAGTTGTTGGCGGAAGCACTACAGTTCCACAGATGGCGGGTCATGTGGTGGGCCATGAAAATGCAATAAGAAGTATAGGTAATGTTAAGTTAAGCCTTTATATAATGCATGTCCAAGTAGTACTGCGCTCCGAATACCCCTTTAATTGCATTATAAAGTGGTAATTTTTGACTCCAACCATGATAAATCCAACCCTGCCCCAGATGGGATTGTGTTCTGCAGTGTAAAAGATTAGGTTCAGTTTAAAGGGGTTTTTTCATTCAGGACATTAAAAAAAAAAAAAAAAAGTTAAGTGGGCTTAAAATGAAATAGTTGAATACTCACTATCCTGGCTGCTCCCCGTCCAGCGCACAGAACCCAAAAAGCAGCGCTAGACAGTCACATGTCGTTCATTATGCAAGTGATCGCTCAGCCACTCAAAAGGCTTCTATGGCCTTAGGAGGATCACCACTGGAAGCAGACAGGTTAGGGGAGTATTCCATTTTTTAAAATATTAAACTTGTTTAATTTTTTTATGTTCCGGGAAACCCCTTTAAAGCTTTTTTGTTCTTAAATAAAATGATGTTCTGTCCTGAGCATCTTACACATGCCCTATTCAACTAGTGGCATCCGTGAGTTCCTAAAGCAGATGGGGAATACAGAGCAGCCAAGCGTCCTCCTCACATTACATCCAGCTGGACGCCAGGCCCAATATATAGCCAGACCCTCAATCTCTACCTCTCGCTATACATTCTCAGGAAACAGGCCAGGTGATGGACCACACAGTTGGATCCTAGGGCGTCCACTTAAATCCTTAGGATATCTACTTTCTGTATGACTTTGGCTTGAAAAATTATATTGCGACAACCTTTGAGAATCCTGTGCCTGGAGCAACAGGTGTGCCAAAGACAAAAACTAGTATAAAATGAGGTGCAAGAAAGGACTGGTTGTTGCCTTCGAAAGTAGTGAGTTAAATGGCCAGCTTCAGGCTAATTCAGATGACCGTGTCAGAAACTCGAAAACATGTAACAAACTGCAGTCACACTGTGCAATGAGAAGGAAAGTAAAGCCTAGACAATAAGCCAGACACGCTGCAGGAGCCCTCCACATACCACAACAAGGGTTTCATTTCATGAACAGATCAGATCAGGCAGCTAAAATTATTACAGAGCCGCACTTGTAACTGTCACCTGTGGTGGGTATAATTACAGGCTTCTGCTCAGAAAACGCCCACCTCAAATGGCAATAAAAGGGACCTGCGGTTTGCCAAGTTCAGGCAGACAATGCAGAATGCACACCACCCGAAGAGAGCCCACAAGGATCAGCCAGGGAGACTAATAAAAATGACAGCATAGAAACAAACAATAAAGCCTGGGACAGCACAAAATAATCCAACATTCAATCAGCCAGAAATTGGAGTCCTTTCTTTCCAGGTTACCAAAAAGGATAGGGATAGCCGTGGGTGAAGTCATAGATTCTCCTAAAATAACCAGAACACAATGGAAAAATACAAGAAATGTAGATTGCATCAGTTGCCATTAGCACCACTTGCTGGCCTGGTCCAAGGTGATCTGTACCTCGAAGAGGAGTTCAATGGGAGATTATTTTTATATAATATATATATATATAGTCAGTTTTTGAAGTTGATATGTTAAAAGTAGGAGAAATGGGCAAGTGTAAGGGTTCTTTTACAATGGCTGATAGTTACCCAAGTAATTGCTGGACCCGACAGGGCAAGTAAGTGCCAAGTGCTCACTTGTCAGTGTTGCTCGGTTTAGAGGTTATGTTGGCCCATGTAAAAACACACAATTGTTCATCTATGAATGACTTCCTGTTTATTATGAAAGTAGGCGGGCGGCCATAAGATCTCCAGCATACGTGACCTCCATTCAGTGAGTGGTCATTGCTCCTCTGAGAAAGCAAAGAAGCAATAATCACTGGGATGGCATTTGGGTGCTTAAACACCCAACAGTCATCCTGTGCAAATGTACAATAAGGATCTGCGTGACTGAAAAGGACCAAATTGTGATGGCTAGACAACTGGGTCAGAGCATCTCTAAAATGGCAGATCTTGTGGGCTGTCCCTCGTATGCAGTGGTTATTACTTACCAAAGGTGGACCAAGGATAGAGAACTTGTGAACCAGTAAGGCCGGCTGCACACGACCAGGTCAGATACCGCATGCGGGAGCCCACAGCGGAATCAGACCCTGTGCCCAGCTGGCATTCGTGCGTACCTGTCCTGAAGTCTCTTTATCTGTATTGCGGATGGTCCGCATGGCAAGCCATCAGATATGCACAGTACAGGTTTGTTTTTTTTAATCCCCGCTTTTCTCGCGTACTATAAAATAGTGTACAACATAAAAAAGTTCAACCACTTTGTGCTACTATATATCTGTAAATAATATGTAAGCTGAAGCAAAATGGAGATCAATTCACTGGGGTGGGGGTGGACTCAACCATTTCCCCCCATTCCACATCAGCTTTGAAGGATGCAAACAGTGATGTTTCTTCCTTAGTTTCTTTATTAACAGGTTTCAAATCACAGTCAGAGTTAAAAGAATAGTGAATGTAGCAGGCAACGCGTTTCGGGGTCCAAATGCCCCTTTCTTAAGTCTAACGAAAATACTTCGATACAGATATGTAGCGGTGTATGTGTATGTATATATATATATATATTATATATACATACACACACACACACACACACACACATACATACATACATACATACATATACACACACACACAGTTGTGTATATACCGTCTTTCCCCGAAAATAAGGCCTGATCAGAGCCGGCGCTCATTCAGTCGCAGCCATTCCGTGAATGACATCACTGAATGGCTGCGATTGGTTGGATCGAGCGCTGGCTCTGATTGGCTGGCGCTTGATCCAATCACAGCACTTGATTGCTGGAGGCGGGGTAATTCGAAATCCCATTACCAGAAAGAAGAGAATCCTTGGATAGGCTGACACAGCAACATGCCGCAGCCTATCCAAGGTTTCTCAAATGTATAAAAAAATATTTTTTTATACATTTGTAACCTGTGTTACAAATGTATAAAACAATATTTATCTACCAGTCATATTAAAATATTTCTATTAAAAATGAACAAGTTTCACAAGAGAGTGCAGCCCTCACACAAAACCAGTACATCATCAGTTTAATATGATTGTACATAAAGATTTGTTTGTAATACATTTATAATCTGTGTATTAGAATATCTTTTGGGGGTTGATCCTTCAAAGCTGAACTGGAATGGGGGAAAGTGGTTGAGCCCCCCAGTGAAGTAAGGGATCTTCATTTTGCTTCAGCTTACATTCTATTTACAGGTGTATAGTAGCGCAAGGAGGGGGGGTGAACTTTATTTTTCTATTCCTAATACATCTCACAGTGTAAAACATAACATCCAATCCATGGGGGATACAACTCACTACTTATGGGTCTGCTTGTATCGTTTTGGTGCCAGATACTACAGGATATATTCAAAAGGTCTTGAGTCTATGCCTTAATGGGTCAGAGTTATGTTATACATATTTTATAAAATCTACACAATATTAGGCGGGTAGCTTTAATGTTATGGGTAAAACATAATGTTACATGTATACTTACTTTTCTTGCAAGAGACCCTGCAGAATGACGTTGATTTCTGAAATGATTACTAATAAAATATGGTCTTATTGTGTTTGCCTATAATGGTGACCTGGATAATATGCTAATTAACCTAATAATGCACAAACCGTTCATGTCTTATTGAGCACATTGAGTGAACATCCACAGTGCAGGGAGAAAAGTAAGTGAACCTCTTTATTTAACAGCTGCACTGCCATTCTGCAAAGGCCTGGACCCAATGCTTCCTCCACTGCATGGCAGAAGGCTCCTCCCTCCCACTGCCCCCTACACGCCACGTCCCCCACATAACCCCCTGCAGACTGTCACAGTGAGTCACAGGTTTCATATTCCCCCTCTCACTAGTGTTCTTCCATCACTCCAGTGGGTTTTAGCACAAGTGCATAATGCTATGTTTGGAGGGAAAAGAACACCAAAACCTCATCCCAGCTGTGAAGTATGGTGGAAGAAAAATCATGATTTGTGACCGCTTTGTTGCCTCAGGGTCTGAATACCTTGTGGCCACTGAGGGCACAATTAATTCTAAGATGCATTAGTACGTTTTACAGGAGATTACAAGGACAGTAAGTCCATGACTTCAAGCTGAAGAGACTTTAGGTGATGCAACCAAACCTAAAGTTTACGAGTTAATCAACTGAAGAAAGGCTGAAAAAGAAGAAGATTTATGTTTTGGCATGGCCAAGTCAGAGTCCTGACTTTAGAGCATGCCACAGCATCTTAGTAAATATAAAGAGTGCTGTGCATGCAAGGCATCCCAGAAATATTAATGAACTGAAACATTTGCAGGAAGGAATGATACAAAACTCCTTCTCTACGTTGTAGAAATCTTACATGCAGCTACAAGAAAAAGAAAAAAAAAAACATTTGAGGGAGGCGATTGCTGCTAAAGGGGATCTTCAGGTTATTAAATTCACTTTCCCTCTCTGCATTGTGGATCTTTGCTTAAAAGACATGAATGGTCCAACTGTTTATGTGTTATTAGTGTCGCTAGATTATGATGGTCTATAATTATTAGATCGCTGTTCATTAGCAAACAATGCAGAAGTCCAGGTAATTTCAAGAGATTCACTTACTTTTTCTTTCAACTGTACATGCACACACACAGAATATATACTATACATACACACACATTCATCCACCATATGCGTTCTTGATACAGAACATTAAACTGTTATTGTTCCAAGCTGTTCCAGGCTTTAAGTTTAGAGCAGAGCTGCAAACATCACAAATCTCAGTAAGAAAACAGTTCTGACAGCTAAAGCCAGCCACATACTGTGCAACCATATAAGCCGCTGAATGCAATTCTAGAAAGTACAGCAAGTCTCCCATGAAATACACTGAATAAAAGTAGAGAAGAAAAAAAAAGTGAAATATTGGATGACAGTATACCTTCTCCTCTTTAGTGACCGCACATTAACATATTGGTGGTCTCCAACACAGATTCCATATCTAATGTCCCCCCACTCAAAGGGAAAAAAAAAAGAAAAAAAGTGTGAGAACTTTGAAATACTTAGATATAACATCCCTCGGAGTGGTCAATACCTATGAGTACTGCTCTGTAAATTCCTTCATTACATGAAGAATGATTCTGAACTTCAAGGAAACAGTATCTTAAACTCAAAAACTGAAGTTTAAACATCACTTGTGCGATAAGAGCTTCTAGATTAGAGTCATTTGGGATGAAAGTGCTGTGCCCTGCTTTTAGAAGTATAAACACACTTTATTTTCTGTTGGAACTTAAAAAAATGCCGTGTTTTTTTTTAAGCATCACAATATTACATGAAACTACAGAAAAGGAAAAAAAATAAATAAAAGTTCGGAAGTTTTTTTTTTCAGTGCAGTTTTTTTTTTTTTAAAAGCGAAAACAAAAACTTCTCAATATAAATATCTAGGCAATTATGCACTGTTCTGCCTACATTTGTGTCCATGTCCACATGGTGCAGTCGTATTAGGCGACATCAATATAAATGATTGCACTTCTACATGATGGGGAGTCACACAGAAGAAATGGGACCTAAATATGATCGGCGTAATTGCTCAATATATTAGAAAAGTTTATTTGCTTATAATATGCCATTTTTTGCACTAGAAGACCATAGGACAATGAGTAATGCATTAACCCGTGGCAATCCAATTTTGGATTCAGGGGTTCCTAGGGGGTTTCCTCTTTCTGCCATTATACAATGGCACCATCTGCTGGCCAGAGCCAGTACTGCAGTACTGTAACATGCTGGAGAGGCCCCCCCCCGACAAGAGAGCGGCCAGTAATGTACAGTAAGAATACCCTGCCGGACGTATTCCGACATCGAAGCTGTACAGGCTTCAATCAGAATGTCGTCAGACAGTGGATTGGAAAGGGTTAAATAACCGTATGATTAAGATGCCTATAGTGGGTTTAATAATGCATTCAGGGGTACTGAATATCACTACTGCACTCCTTGAAGATCAGTTGTATACATCAGCATTCAGTGATCTTCCCCTAGTGGTGGCTGCAAGCGGACAGAATTCAATAATTGCAACTGTGTGCTTGAATGACTTCCTGCTGTCTTACTGGGCTTTCCTCAAGGCTTAAATAGGCCATTTTGCTTAGAATATTTTATTACAGAATTGCTATTGATGCATTTCCATTAAGGGAAATATTTCAGAAGCTTACAGTGACCTATAAGAGTCAAAAGGTGTATTCACACTAGCGCTTTGCATGCTGGAGCTAGCCAAAGGTTTTGAAGTGCAGAACGCCCAGTCCAGTCCCTATACTGTAAGTAGCATGTACCGTATATCTGGTCTTTAAGGTCAAGCAGTAAAATATCATCAGGAAAAGACTAGCACTTTTTGAGAACAGTTTTGATGAGCGGCACAGTAGTCTGACCACTGGCCCTTATATCAATATCATTAGTGAGATAATTTCCTTAAAGGGGTTGTCCCGCGGCAGCAAGTGGGTCTATACACTTCTGTATGGCCATATTAATGCACTTTGTAATGTACATTGTGCATTAATTATGAGCCATACAGAAGTTATAAGAAGTTTTTCACTTACCTGCTCCGTTGCTAGCGTCCTCGTTTCCATGGAGGCCGTCTAATTTTCGGCGTCTAATGGCCAAATTAGACGTGCTTGCGCAGTCCGGGTCTTCTTCTTTCCTCAATGGGGCCGCTCGTGCTGGATGCCGGCTCCTTGTAGCTCCGCCCCGTCACGTGCCGATTCCAGCCAATCAGGAGGCTGGAATCGGCAATGGACCGCACAGAAGCCCTGCGGTCCACCGAGGGTGAAGATCCCGGCGGCCATCTTTAGCAGGTAAGTAAGAAGTCACCGGAGCGCGGGGATTCAGGTAAGCACTCTCTGGTGTTCTTTTTTAACCCCTGCATCGGGGTTGTCTCGCGCCGAACGGGGGGGGGGGGGGGGGTTTGAAAAAAAAAAAACCCGTTTCGGCGCGGGACAACCCCTTTAACCCCTTCCTAACAGCATAACGCAAATACATGTCATGTAGTTGCGAAAAATCCACTCCATACCGTACAGACAAGAGCTTCTACTTTAGGCCTCTGTCAGACGGGCGTGCTTTTTGCGCACGCAAAATGAATGCTTTTAAAAGATCCAATGGGTTCCAATAGAAGTGTTCATATGTGTGGAGTTAGGGGCGCAAAACGCAGCGCACGCAACATAGTACATGCACTATCTTCAGTGCATGTCGGGCAGGAGTTTCCATTGACTCCTATGGGAGCAGCAGTTAATGGAAACTCCTGCGCACGGAATATCTTCCCCGCTGCTTACAGCAGGGCATTTAAGAGGTGCTTCTGGCCAAAAGCATCTTTTAAATGTCCCACTGTAAGCAACGGGGTATTCCTCCTATCCCCCTGCTGGGAAGTTCCCCCAGCAGCAGAGGGCAGTAGGGGACTTCCCCCCACCTCTCTTTGCAAAGGATTTCCATACTGTGTGGGGAGAGAGGGGGCTTGGGTTACAGGGCTTTCCCCAAGAGCGTGTAGTGGGGCTAGAAGGATCACCATCATTCATGAATGCCTATTAAACCTTGCCATTATTATAACACCGCAATACTGAAGTTCTGCAGTATATAGTAGAAGTGTTTTTCAGTACATTATATCGTATGTTAAATGATACCATTCAAAAAAATATAATAAATGCTGTAACAACCAGAGCACTCCTACTAGGTCTATGAAAAATGATTGACCATGGACGATGGGGACGGAAAAACCAACAAACTATGGTCTTGAAATGTTAAGGGGAACCTGTCATCACCTATAAGCACCATTTACGGGGGTTTCAGAGATGTACGTTTTATACTTCTCTAGTTCCCTGTTCCCTCGCTGTCAGCACTGGAAACTAACGCTTGGTCTATGCATCTGACTCATCCCTGCAGTCGGTGCACATGCACACAGAGAATAGAGTTTGAAGCATGGGCCGCCCGCCAACTTCCAGGGCTAACAGCGAAGGAACAAGGAACCAGCTAAGTATAAAAAGTACACCCTGGACTTCTCAGCCCCTGTTCTATAAGCCCATAAGATTATATTACTTAGGAGGCAATAACAGACTGCCTTTAAGAAAGGGTGAGACAAGTTAAAATGTGTCTGCAGGCATCAGGAGAATGAAAGCCTTAGGAGAGTGCCACATGGTCTACAGAAGTCCTGGTATGCATGCTTGGAAATTGCAGAAGAATAAAAAATAAACAAATTTCAGAAAACACGCAAAATAAAAAAATCTGTTGAACAGAAGAATGCAAAGACAACCGAATACAATGTAATAGTAAAAAACAGAGCTTACCAAAAACGCTATTAAACTTCTCTTCGCAGACTCCCACTGAAAGCAGCTCTTTATGAAACGCATTGTGTTCCAGATTGCCATAGTGATTTTTTTGACACGGTAAACATTCCTTGATAAGATCTAGTAAAAAAGATAAATGAATGAGAACGATGGAAATCTATGGCTCCTTTTGAAACAGTGGGGGAAATAATACAGAATGACTGGCAGTAGAAACTAGTCCTACAAATACATGAGACTTAAAGGGGTTTTGTCACTTAAAAAAAAAAATCTAAACTTACCTATTCCTTCCCTGTCTGTCCCCTTATCAGATCTTCGCCTGGTTGAGCTTCTCCAGTGCCCCAGGTCAGCTCACTGCAGGCTGGGCCCAGCTTGTTATGAGGGCTGCATATCTTAAATTCCTTCCGGCTGGGTCAGTGAAGGTCATATCCTTGTGCTGTAGCTTCACTGCCTAGGAAGGAATTGTAATCTATTTCAGAGTTAGCTCGCATGAGCAATCTCTGAAGAAGATAGGCAGTCCCCCTGCTGGCCTGTGAGTTGTGACGTAAAGTTCATTGGTTGGCAGGCAGAAGACTGCCAACCAAATGTACATAACCTAACAGGAAGGAGGGGAATCAGGCAGCTGTTCCCCCATGTTCTATAAAGCAGCAGTGCCAATCATGCACAGGATTACATTATCAATAAAATGTATCGTTGGGTGTTTCACAACTTTGTGATATGCTCATATCTTATATGTTGAGGGATGCTTACTGAGTGAATGGATCTCAGGCAGAAGCATACCCAAGAAAGCTCAAATTCTGGAGGATCCGCGATAATCTGTAGTGAAATGCGGAGAATTATTTAATTGTGCTTGGGCCGTATTCCCAACATAAATTACCATTCAAGAGTTTTTGAAAAACCTCAATAAAGATCGGTGGGTTTCACTGACTGACCACCGCCAATCTTCATAAATATTGAGTATATCATGACACAAGAACCCAGCCATCTATCCTATCTCCTGCATACTCACCATATGGGAGATACCAACCCTGGTTGGGTATTATCAGTGAATGGGTCCTTGATGTCGCACAGTGTGTTTGATTAGTGTCTGTGTTGTGGTCCAATGCAAGAGTGGCATATCAGGTGTGTACACATCTCATTTCCAGCTTGTCTATTGGAGAATGACACTAACTGTCCACATCTCTCTTTGGTGGCTGTTGTGCCCTTGTGTGCGTTTTTATTTTAAGTCTATTCCGTGAAGGTGTAATTGTTTGATCACTCATGCGGTATGGTGCAATATCATGGTATTGCATTACACTGTATTATGGCAGGCAGTCTATGGCATTCCTGGGGGCCCTCAGTTGCCATGACAATTGAACAGCACCTCAAGAGCTCATCATGAGTCGGCCATTCTACACCAATCGGAACTGGCAGCAGTGCTGATTACGGATGTTGCGCACAGGTGTCTGCTGTCAGACAGCTAGCACCAACAGTATACAGAGCAGAATTGACTGCCCATTGCACTCCCTACAAACCTCAGACTTTGGGTGAAGAGGTTAATAAAGTCAAACAGCAAAAACTTGTTTTAGGTATTCTTTGGCTAGATTCACACTTAAACCTACTATTGTGGTTGTTTTGAGAGAAGCATCAGTCTTTCCCATTATAAATTTTTGGTACTTTTAGATATACACCTGAATTTGGCCAAATTAACCTCTTTATCATCAGAGATTCCAGTCTTTAAAAAAAAAAAAATAATAGTAATCTAATTAAAAAAAAAAAATTTATATATATATTTTAGCGATTTTATAAGTATGGTGGTTTAATGGTCCAATTTTTTTTTCTTGGGCGATCTATTTTCGCTGTGTTTTTTTCCCATGACATGGACTGTTTTTAACCCCTTAGTGACCAGGCTTTTTTGCTTTTTTCCATTTTTGTTTTTTCCTACTCCCTTTTAAAAAATCGTAGCTCCTTTATTTATCCAGCGACGTCGCTGTATGAAGGTTTGTTTTTTGCGGGACGAGTTGTATTTTTCAATGGCACTATTTATTGTACCACATAATGTACTGAAAAACTTTTTAAAAATTCTTAGCGGAGAGAAATGGAAAAAAAAAACGACATTCCACCATCTTTCGGTGCGTCCTGTTTCTACGACGCACAAACTGCAACAAAAACAACCTGATATTTTTATTCTATGGGTCAGTATGATTACTACGATACCAAACTTATATTAATATTGTTTTTGCTGTAGTACTTGTATTTTTTTTTTAAGATATTACATTTTTTTCAATTATTTTCTGCGGTCATTTTGTGCGCGCGATAACTTTATTTTTCCGTCGACGTAGTAGTGCGAGGGCTCATTTTTTGCGGGATGTCCTGTAGTTTCCGATAGTATCAATTTGGAATACATACGACTTTTTGATCACTTTTTATTGCGTTTTTTCTGGGAGACAGGGTAACTAAAAAAATGCATTTCTGGCTTCTTTATTTTTTTTTTCGGACGACGTTCACCGTGCAGAAAAAATAATGCACTACTTTGATAGATCGGACTTTTACGGACGCGGCGATATCAAATACATATTTTTATTTTATGATTTAGATTTTTTAATAATAGATATGGCAAAAGGGGGGTGATTTAAGCTTTTATAACTTTTTTTTTTTTTACAATTTAAAAAACTTTATTGATCTTTTTTTTACTTTACTTTGAAGTCCCCCTGGGGAACTTTAACATGCGATGCTTTGATCGCTCCTGCAGTATGACATAATGCTATAGCATTATGTCATACTGCTTTTTTACAGGCAGTCTTTCAAGCCACCCTGCGTGGATGGCTTGATAGGCAGTCTGCTAAGGCAGCCCTGGGTCCATTCATTAGGCCCCCGGCTGCCATGACCCCTGCACGGATCCCCCGATCTCACCGCGGGGGGGTAAGGGGGGGGGCGTGCGGGACCCCCAAACAGCGTTCGGGGGATTTAAATGCCGCTGTCAGAATTAACAGCGGCATTTAAAGGGTTAATAGCCGCGATCGGCCGAACAGCCAAGCGCGGCTATTGCCCGCGGGTATCAGCTGTAATAAACAGCTGACGCCTGCGCTGTATGGAGGGAGATAGCGGCGCTACCTCCCTCCATACACGTCCTGCAGCTGCAGGACGTAAAAACACTATGGCCCGGTCGTTAAGGGGTTAAATGTCTTAACAATGAAGCTTTTTTTGAGCTTTATTAGGGGTAGCTTTTATAGTCTGATTATAGGAAGGCTACAGTGACTGTCTTGGCATGTCTTCATTATATTTGTATTAAAAATTGTATAATTTTTTTTGCTTCTTTTGTACATAAACATACATTTTCCCCATAACCATCATGTAAGACTCCTAGTGGACATTCACAATGTCATTGTTTTTCTTACTTTACAATTTACCACTGGGGCATTCATTGGAGCCCCAGCTGCAGGAAAACACATCCCACTATGGTGACAGTCACTGGCAGAGCTGATCTGGGTCTGCCAAAATTAAGCCACCCTGCCATGCCAGTAGTCACCGGTGATCATGTGATCACCAAATTAAACAGCGCAAATGGCACTGCAGCTTCCTCTTTTCACTACATAGCTCTCATTGAGTGCTATATAGTGAAGGCAGAAGTGGTTATTAATCACTGCTGTCTTCTCAGGGTTTCTGGCTGTATGACAGCTAGGCACCCGACCTTGTTCAGCTTGCAGGAGCTTTAAACTCATGCCATACATTTACAATGTCGTGTGTTAAAAGCTTAGTAACAAGCGCCATACATATACCACACTTGGTCCAAATGTGGTTAAACTGCATCAAAAAGTTCATGTTCTTAAAAGTACGTGTTACTATAATGCAAATGTGGTTAAACTGCATCAAAAAGTTCATGTTTTAATCTGTTCTTAAAAGTACGTGTTACTATAATGCAACTGCTTTTGCAGAAACACAATGACCACGTAACATACGCTATGCTAACTTTTCAAACAACGCGCAACTGTGTAATAAACCAGCAAAAGTGCAAATCACTTTGATTTTATCTAAAATAACGTGGGAGCAGGGGAAAAAAAAAAAAAAAGAGGACTCTAAAATTGCCGACTATTAGGGGTCTCTCCTTTCAGAGTGGATTCTAAACCTGCTCTGAGTCATGGGAGTGATGCAGTGCCAGACTCTTCCCCACCTAGATCGTCTAGAATGACAGCTCTCTCCATGCTTGCGCATCAATTATCTTGTTGGGGTCTTAAGGACTCATAACATAGCTTGCTGATCAAGCACAAGTGAATAGAACACATTTTAAGTAAAAGACCATACACTGTATATAGAATTTAAGGGTAGATCCAGAAAACAAACCTTTTTTGAAAACTTTGGATTATCTTCTACAAAGCTTTTCTCTTTTGGATTAAATGTTCTTATACTTGCTCTAACCTGGAAAGAGATTTAAAAAAGAAAAACAAACAAAAAAAAAAAAAAAAACACACGACATGAGCGTACTAAATCAGCAATGCAGATACTTGACTTCCTGTTTACACGAACAGCTCATTTAGATAGGCATAGTTGTTTTAACAAACCTTCCACATCAATAGTAGAAGTTAAAGTGGGTTTTCTGTGGAAATACTATTGATGACCTATCCTCAGAATAGGTCCATCAATAGTTGATCGGCCGGGGTCTGCCGCTCAGGACCCTGACTGATTAGCTGTGTGGGCACATGCTGTCAGCACCGCAATAGCAGAGGTCGGAGCGGAAGCCTCTGAGCCAACCCTCCCATGTAGTGGCCGACGCTTGCAATTGCTCTCATTGATGTTATTGTGGCGCTGACAGCATGCGCCCGCACAGCTGATCAGTCAGGGTCCCAAGCGGCGGACCTCGGCCGATCAACTATCCTGAGGATAGGTCATCGATAGCATTTCCATGGAAAACCCCTTCAAGATACAAAACTCTGTAATGCAATATAAGATAAAGTCCCCTGGAGCAAGCGCAGACTGACTCCTTGGGTGACGTCACATCGTGAAGTTTTCTTGACAGACTGTTTTTGCCTTCCTGTGTACTCCTTTTACCGACTTTGATCCGGATGCCTGAACCAAGCGGGGATTGAACCCACGAATCTTCAGGTGGCGCATTTCTGCTGTCTTAACCTTCTGCTCTCTAATACTATATATACACAGACACCATCTTATTTTACCAAATAGCTCCTTCTCCAGTTAGTCACTTCTGCCCTCACCTCCTGTATTGTTCATTTACCCCAATGCTTCAGTCTTGAGAGTCAAGAAAGATAACTCCGTTTAAAAAGCTGAAGCTGTCCATAGAGGTCTATGATGCTAGCTCTAATAAGAGTTTTACTGTCTCACCCGAGTGCTGAATTTGCTACACTGCGTGCTACTGCTGTATAATGTTCTCCATGCTGCTGCTACTTCTGTGTATGTGAGAAAGATGGGGAAGGAGTTCTACTTTTTTCTGTGTTCTCCCTATAGGAGACATTGCAGCTAGTCTCCACCCAACAGCTCAGGGAAAAGTAATACATAAAAAATTGATCCTGCAGAGAAGAAAACTGGTGATAAATGCAGGATGCAAGTCAAATGACCAGAAATATTGCTACACCTCCTCCTATGATCATGTGTACACACATAGTGGCTTCATCTAAAAAGCCATCTAAAACAAATAGGTATGCTTTAAATTACGCAACTTACTGGATTGAAAATTAGATCAACTTCTAGATAAATGACTCCTTTTGAGGCACTGGATAAGTCTTTGTTCTTCAACAAATAAGCCACTTGATGTCCATGTCTTACCTGGAAATAATAATAAAAATAGTAAAACACTCTGTAGGACTACAAAATACAGTGAATTCCTTTATATCACTGTGCACTTCACATTGCAAATCTCAATTTTAATACAAATCTACTTGTAGGCCTGGGATGCAGAAAAATTCAAGCAAGGCCCTCATCAGCCCGAAAAAGTATATTCGCACATGGCAGATTTGTTTATTTTTAAAAAAACACAACTTTCATTGACTCCATTGACCTGCATGGGGCTTCATAAATAGATATCAATGCTGCAAAAAAAAAAAAAAAAGCCCATCCAGATAAACAAACTTGATTTGCAGTCACAGAATATCCTGTGAAAACAAAAAAGCCACTTGTGAAGTCACCCAAAGACTGGCGAGTGCAGGTGAACCAGTGTCCATTGGTCCATCCGCAGTCACCAATCTTAAAGCTTGATGAAGAGCTTGGTCAGAAACCTGCCTCACAAAACCCTAAGAAAACATAAAATGCAGGTAGTTTTGCACAAAACGTAAGAAAAACTTTCTATGACATGCAGTTTAGTACAGTAAATTTTTAGCCAGACATCAAAGAAAGCTTGCATGCTGGATCATCACATTCTTGGCTAATGGATGTTAACAGAAAAGTCATTTATAAGTAAAGCAAAATCTCAGGAAAACATATCGAAATGACAAAAAAAAACAAAAAAAAAACTGGTAACGGTATTTTGTACTAATCAGAAGAATTTCCTAATAGCTAATAGGTTTCCCAGCTTCTGATCTTTAAAACTCATTATACTGCAGGTCAGTACTGGAGATGTGATGTAGTAATAAACATTTAATTCACTGTATGTCAGATTAGTGGAATTTCACCAAGTAGGTGGACTATGGATTTCAGGGGAAAAAAAAAAAACTTAATGTAAAGAATGTATTTTAATTTTAATATCATTATATTTATATTTTTAAAAATGCACATTTTTTATTTGTAAAGAGGGAAAAAGATTTGAGTTACAAATTGGAAAAAAAAAAAAAAAAAAAAACAACTAAGTTTGGTCATAGTAAAAATCCTTCCTAATTCAGTCTAACAAAACTCTTGGCAGTGCTGCACAGCTCGATGCTCTCGAGGGGTTAATAATGCACAAATTCCACCTTCCAATGAGCAGGACATGTTCTCTGGGTATACACACTGCCCTTCTGGCATATTCATAAATTTGCTGTAATGTCAGCGCTGATGGAGAACATTGTATCACTTGTAGCCAAATGTTCTTTATGGCCACTTTCCTGATACATTCCCTTTATACAGGTGTAGTTAAAGAGCCATCCAGAAGTCCATAAAGATTGCTGAAAGACTGGGCAGCTCTTAAAAAACGAGTGTGAACAGTCTGCGTGAGGATCCCACAGAACATTTGGCACAGAGTGGTGCTGTACCACAGCATCTGCTCCAGGCTCTCTCTTCCAATAACATCAGGGATATGGGGACCGGGGGACATGTTAACTCATCAAAAACTGCACAGAAGTACGGCGAACAGGAACAGTTCCACTGTAAACATCGGTGTGTTCACAGACTTACCCATGCCTGCATTACACAATGCAGAAAGTAGACGGTACAAAATTGCTCGGGTTTTATTTGCAAACTACGATGTCCAAAAAAAAATTAACCCTTTCCAATCCACTGTATAACGTCTTCCAACATTTTGATTGAAGGCTGTACAGCTCCAATGTCAGAAGATGTCCGGCAGGGTATTCTTACTGTATATTACTCGCTCTGTTGTCGGGGGCCTCTCCAATACCGCAGTACTGGCTCTAGCCAGCAGATGGCACCATTAAAAAATGGCAGAAAGAGAAAGCCTCCTAGAAAACCATGAATCCAAAATTGGATTGCAAAGGGTTAAATCTTCCTAAACATGCGTACTTATGAGTATGTGCAATTTCACACAGAACAAAGGGATCGGTGACCTTTAAAAGCAGCTACATAGGAGCACAAACTAAAGAAAATTACCTCTATTTGTAATCTAAGAGGAGGAAAAGTCATATCAACCACTCGCAAACCCCTCCTTATGTTATGTCGGCGCTCTTGATAGGCCTCATTAAAATACTTGTATTCTAGTGATATCACTCTGGTGCAGCTTTTCTTAGAGCTTTATGAGCATTGTGCCATTTCACTGTCACTCCTCCTAGAAATGTACAAATACACTGAAAACAGTCTTTCCCTCCTAACATCGGCCATGAGGAGACTGTTATAAGGCTCCCATACACATGGGAATGTTAACGGATTCAGCAGGTTCAAACAACTTTTTGCATCTTTTTGACTGCTGACATATGAACATTTATGTGTCTGTAATACAGATGAGTGTCCTAGCCTGAGTATAGGTCTCCTGACCCGAACTCGGATCAGCAAACATTTCTCTAATGCTTGGCGCTCGGTCAGGAGACCCACGGTCAGACCGGGACACTTGTCTGTTAAATGCGCCGCTTTCTTGTTTGAACATCAGTTCGTTCAGGCAGCCTGTTTAGACAGGCAGATACATAATTGGCTCATTCAAACAAGAAATCCTTCAGTCATTCACATTCACCATATAAGTGACAGAACGACTGACCGAGCGCCCTTAAACCGAATCAACAATTTTTACGCCTGCATAAAAAGAAAAGTGAACGATTATTGTTAAGCATTTGGTCATTGGCTACCTTTAGACTGAACAATCATTCACTTTCGCTCGTTTGAACAATTTTTTGAATGATCTAATCCTTCCACGTAGAAGGACCTTCAGTGCATGGGCAGTTTTAATAAGTATACTTTTCACTTGAGAGTTTTTTGAGACTTTTTAAAAGTTGTTAAAGGAGTTCTGTCATTAGAAAACAAAAATGTAATACTTACCTATTCCTCCCCTGTCAGTCTTCTTACCGCATCTTCTCCCAGCTGATCTTCTCCTGTCTCCTGTAGTTCCCGCAGGTCACCTCACCTCCAGCCAATAGTTGTTCTTCCAGTGATGAAGCGTCCATTGCCAGCATTCTCCTTCCTGCAGGGCAATCTATGCTACGCTACTAGTACTGTAGCATTATTAGCCTAGCAGGGAATGCCGAGCTATTGCCGAGACTGCGTATGCACACTGTCTCTCTGCAATAGTAAATAAACACTCATAGCAAGACAGCGCACATGCACAGTCTCAGAAAAAAAACATCATTCCTTCCTAGGCAGTGAACGCTGCATCACTAGTGACAACCTACACTGACTTGCAGGAAAAAGAATGCAGAGAAAGGACACTCCATAACAAGAAGAGGATCCGGCCCGCTTGCGGCGAGGTGATCTGGGGGACTGGAGAAGATCAGCGAGAAGATGCGGTAAGAAGACACCCTGGGGATGGATAGGTAAGTATTGATTTTTTTTTTTAAATGACAAAATCCCTTTATCCCCTTCAGTGGCTAGTTTTTAATTACCATGTCATGCCTCACAGGGCAGGTTTTTTAAATGAGTCAACAATGAAATGGTCAACTAATAAAGCTATTACACAGTTTTCCCGCCAGGGCATACAGTCACTTGGCCATTGTACTACTTTGACAATTGGAATTATAGCAGGGAAATCTCTGGGGCTTGCTGCGCTGAGTATGCAGTAAAAACCCCAGAAGATTTCAGATAACAGCTCAGTGCTCTGCACATTTTAGCACTAGAGCTGTCCACGGAAATCTTCTGGGGTTTAACTGCATGGTCAGTGCGGCAAGCCCCGGAGATTTTCCGGGCGTGCCACTAAAGGGGTTAAGGGCAGGGGATGGTTTAAAACAAAACTAAGCAGTACTTGACTGTTAAATCTCCTGTTAGTTCAGCACGCAACCGCCCCAGTAGCTCCTAGAGTCGTCACGTGTCATTTATCATTCACAGGATCGACCGCTAAGGCCAATAAATGCCTTCAGTGGTCATGTTGACAGCATGTGACCATTGCAGGGGCTTCCAGGACAGAAACAGTGAGGCAGCTGGGCTAAACTTGTGAGGCATTCAATCTGTGAGTACTGCTTAGTTTTTGGGTTTTTTCCCCATTTTAGTCCATTCCCTACACTTAGCAATTTTTTAAAGTCACGCAAAACACCTTGAGAACTCCATTATTAACACCGAATCATCTTAGTTTTTGAATTTCATGTTCAAACACTGTACAAAAAAGGAAGATATTGCCAGTAACAGTAACGCTTTGGAGAGGCTTCATATGAGGTTACGGACTATGGTGTGAGACGATATTAAAGAGCCAAGAAGTTGTTTTCCTTCACTTATGATTAGACTTTTTTTTTTAAATTTCTTTATTTATGAATTTTCCATCTTTCCAAAACAACAAGCTGAATCACTGCTAGGTAATGCAAAGAAAATGACAACCTGCAACCAAAACAGTGGTACAAAATTCCCCAACTGGATTAAGACAAAGTGCTAAACCTTAAGGCTGGCTGCACATGGCCGTGACGGGCTCCGCCGCGGAACTCCACGGCGCCCCCCAGAGACCCCCAAACTTACCTGCCGATCCGGCGTCCTCGCTCCCGCATGACGCACGGCAGCATCATGTGACACGCCGGCCACGTCACATGACACGCCCATCGCGTCACATGACGCAGCCGCGGTGAGCGGAGAGGCGATTTGACGCTATCTTCCGCTGTGCTACAGCGGAAGATAGCGTGAACGGACGGCTTCCATTGACTGCAATGGAAGCCGTCCGCGCGTACACCCGCGGCAAATAGAGCATGCCGCGGGTGAGGACAGGAGATTTCACGGTGCGGAATTCCGCGGTGAAATTCCGCACCGTGAGCCCTGAGCTATTAGGTTTAACAGAACCTAATAGCTGCGGGCAACGCAGCGGATTTCCGCCGCGAATTACGCGGCGGAAATCCGTCCATGTGCAGCCGGCCTAAAGCATGTACAATAAACCCCTGGAGGTGGGCCCATTCAGGTACCACCTATGGTATTGCAAATGTGAACTGCAATTATGCTTGATCCCGAATTTTGCAACCCCTGTAAAGAGGGAATAGGACCCTCATTAAAAGGTCAATCCCCGACCCATTCCTCCCCACACTTCTACCCATGATTAGGCTTTTTTAACAAGACTGTTAGTCAGGTATCTGAGGGACAGGCAGGATGCCAGGTTACCCGACTGACTCATAATAAATAAAAAAAAGTCTAAAATTCCCAATAGAAATGTGATGCCTCAATAGACCGTTGGTAGATTTATAATTGGGAATCCAACACTACACTTCTCTTTTCACACCGTAGCACAACCAAAGAGTATTTACTTACAGAGAGCAAAGGGATCACTACTTTTCCAAGGAAGTCAGGGGGCTTATCTCCATCTTCATCAAACACGGTTACCTCCAGAGAATCATGAAGATCTTTAATTGGACTGAAACGAAAAAGGAAGACACTCTGTACACCGGCTTAATGGCCGAAAATGAACCCCAGCTTAATCCTTAAAGTTTAAGATGCACAAAGTAAGATTATTTGTTAAGTACAATTTCACTAATACAATATAAACAAGAAGTTCTGCACCTTTATGCAGCAATATTTACTCACAAAGTAAAGACTTTATTCCACTCTGGATTGAGGTTTTTATACACCGTATGGGTCTGCAGACGATCATTCCCCACTTCCAAAACACAGAAAGGGTCACTTTTACCTAGGTTAAAGAGAGAATTGCATTACATTTCACAGCTAAAAAAGCATAAGGAATACTGTAGTGTACACTGCTAAAGAACATATAGATTTGGTGGAATCGCAACCAATGTCATCTCATCGAAACAAACTGTATAGGTTGAAGATATTTATCATCTTTATGGAAATTATTGGTGTATTGGAAGAAACAGCACATCTATATACTTGCAGAATTAACAGAGATTGGCTGAAAGTAGTCAAAAAGTACAGAGTACCATGTGGAAATCAACCATGGATATAAGCAACATTCATACTGAGTAAACTTAAAAGGGGCTGTATCAGAATTAAGTTTTATGGATAGGTGAGAAGTCTGATTGATTGGGGTTCCGTATCCATCCTCCTCCTCACTGTTGGTTTACTGCACTCCCCTACTGAGCAACGATAGTAGTGCATGCACAGTGCCCCTCCATTCATTTTCAGTGGGAATGCCAGAGGTAGCCAAATTCAAGCACTCACTCACACAACCATCACTCCATTCAACATGACATCACTGTGGGTGAGAGAAGAATCCCCGCAGTGTTGAGAAGCAGACAGCCCCCCCCCCTTCTTGGCATCGGTGGGGGTCTCAGGATTGAGACCGCATTGATCAGACTCATCACCTATCCTATAGATGGGGAATAAAACCTAATTCTGGTACAACCCCTTTAACTGGAGCAACTAGCAAAGGCAAATAAGGTTATACGATGCATCAAAAAAGAGCTATAGGGGCAGATGATGTAAATACAGTTCTTCTACTTTACACAACACTAGTCAGACCACACATGGGATACCATGTAAACTTTTAGTACCAAAGCACAAGAAACACATACCAGAGCTTGATCAGGTTTGAAGGTGGCAACTAATGTGTGGACTACAATACCCAAAGTGTTCATCAAAATTAAGGTGATTTCTTAATATGTATACATTTATCAAGGGTTAATACAGGGTTATTCCCAGGAACTACTTATAGCAGTGACCGCAACAAGGAAGCATCCTTTGAATCTAGGGAAATGAAGGTGGTTCTTTCCTGTAAAAGCAGGAAGATTATGAAAGTCTCTGCCTAAGCAAGTAGTGATGGTGAATTCACTAAAAGTTCAAGAGGGGCCTGCACACTTTTCCAGATCCTAACAATATTGCTGCCTCTGCATACAATAAGACAATATTACAATGGCACATGCTGTGTATGTAGTTTTTTCTATTTCATATACATGGCCAGCTAGCATTTGGACTGAATCCGTGACTGATACACAAAAAATGAACTGGATACAGTTTTGCCCTTCTATACCACTAAAACTAGTAGTAACATGAACTGGGTTTTAAGAAACTGAAGCAGCATTCTGTGACCTTCAAAATACAGCCCGACAGATCCACTGTACGGGAATACAATGAAAAACCAGTTAGGTTATGGAGGGCAACATCCATCTTTCAAGGCTTCTAACCCCGAGCTCCGAAAAGTCCCCCAACTAAGGCACTGAAGCAGTTAAACAAGCAAGAAGCAGCACTCCAGGTCTGGGCACAGTTTGTCCTTAAGTGCCATGTATTAGTAGTGTTATTTCCTCCACGAAAGTTACACTGGTAATACATAAACTTTACCAGCCATCACGAAAAAGACTTTATCAGCAAAAAACCATTATCTTGACAGGATAACGGCCTTTTAGGTTTATGGCTCCGGTGCACAACGCCTACATTGATTTTTTATTTCTACATATGTTGCACCAGTGGCTTTCTCCAAATTGCTGAACTGTGGTTAATGATGAAAAGTTATGGAAACTGATCGTTTGCACTCACCGATTCCGGGTTAAAAATCTTTCTCCTGCCATTTGTTTTGAAGGCAGAGTTTGAAGATACTGAATGCACTTTATTGATCCCATCAACCCACAATCACTGAGGACTTGGATTCCTTCGTCTTCATACACTTTACTTTAAGATGGGATATTTTAAACCGCCTCAGCAGCTTAAAACCTTTGTATTGAACTACAGCACTACCGATGTAAACACTTCCTGGTATATAAAAAACAGACTTTCCTCCAAGACGCATTAAAGTGGCTAATTTTTAGAGTGCAACTAAAGCTGAAAAATATTTTCATATGTTGTAAGGCAAAGTCCACTGGGCTGAGTTACTTCTTCCTGAATGACTCTTTACTCCAAATGCTATAGAAACGGGATCACAGAGTAAATTATTCTCTTAGGAGGAAGGCGAAGATGTTCCCAAACAGTATTGCAAGGAACATAAATGTTATACGGCACTTTCATCCATAACGGCATGAGAGTTTGCAGGCTTTTGGGGTTTTTTACCCTAAACAATCAGATATAGTCTTATTGAGTAAAGTCTTTTGGAACTTAGCAATAGCGCAAATATGTCTCACCAAAAATGTACAAGCTTTCTCATGAACCTTTATGAACGTTCTAATACAATGTCAATTTAGTCTTTGGGCTGAAGTCTTGATGACCACACCACGATATATGAACTATGCATAAACGCTGGGCACTAAAAACATAATGACCTCATGTAGAGATGCGCATATCCAAGCTCACGATACAGTTGTAGGCGTTTAAATGAAAGGTCAGAAAAGGTCTAGTTTCTCCTTAAATTGAGCACCCAAAAAACGTCACATTCAGGGCTCAGTCAGACGGGCGTTTTCTCGCGCGATTTGCGCATGCGTCCGGCGATTTTATAAAACCATTGCTTTGCAATGGTATCGGACACATGAGCACTTTTTATGCGCTCGTCCAATAAATTATAGAACAGAAATCGCGGATCGCACCTATCTGCGATTCCTGTTCTCTTCTCTATATGCGCTCAATGGGGCCGGCGGCAGCAGCGCCGACCCCATTGAGAACATATAGAAGACAAATCATTCTCCTCTGCCACAGCTGTAACAGCTGTGGCAGAGAAGAATGATGTTTGCCCATTGAATTCAATGGAGCCGGCAATACAGCCGGCTCCATTGAAAGCAATGGGCTGCCGGCGATCGCACGATGAATTGTCGGGAAGGGCTTAAAAATATAAGCCCTTCCCTGAAATTCATCCAGAAATGTGTACAAACAAAAAAAAAATATATACTCACCTGGTCCCGGCAGACCGAGTTCAGCCGCGGCCGGCCGTTCTCCTGAACTGCTCTGAGTAGTATTCAGCTGAATGACAGCATGACAGCTGCCCCTGATTGGTCCCCGCGCTGAGCCAACCAGAGGCAGCACTCACTCACCCATTCATGAATGGGTAAGTGAGAGTTGCCTCTGATTGGTGAGGCTGTGACCAATCAGAGGCAGCTCATTCAGCAGCCGGGGATTTTAAATCCCCGGCTGCTGAATACTACTCAGAGCAGTTCAGGAGAACTGCCGGCCAGCCGCAGCTGAACTCCGTCTGCCGGGACCAGGTGAGTATATATTTTTTTTTGTTTTTACACATTTCTGGATGAATTTCCGGGAAGGGCTTATATTTTTAAGCCCTTCCAAAAAATTCATCGTGAGATCGTCCGCAGCCCATTGCTTTCAATGGAGCCGGCTGTATTGCCGGCTCCATTGAATTCAATGCGCTGGACAGCTCCGGCCCATTTCTATTGAAACGCGGCTAGGAGCAATTTTTTCGGGCGATTTTTTGGCCCCGGTCACGCGATTTGCGGATGCGCATCCGTCATGCGATCTGCAAATCGCGGGAAAAAACGCCCGTGTGACTAAGGCCTAAGGGTGGAAATAAATCTGAAATGATTAATCTTGGTCGAATTTTTAACAGGACAAAAACATGGCATTTTAACCAGGGGTGTAGACTTTGCCATGCTACCTGCAATCATGTGATCACTGGGTGAAATAGTGGACAGGGCACTTTCACTTCCTCTATTCTCTGCATAGCACTCATTAAGTGCTATATGGCCTGCAAAAGAGAAGGCAGAAACAGCAGTTTAAAACTGATTCTGTATGCAAAATAATACATTATTTGGAATTAAAAACTGCTTCCGTCTTCTCCTCTGGGTCCAACTAGATTGCAGAAGCTTCAATCCTGCACAGTATTTTTTACCATGTGGCAAGCATTATAGTCCAGGACCAAAAGGTCATATATTTATCGCATTAGAGATTCATAAATTCTTGGTCTTTAAAAGGGTTGTCTGGGGTTTCTTAGATTTAACCCTCACCCTCCTGATGCCAACTGAATTTTAGAGCTAGTTCACCTGGCACAAACTGCATGCGTTGAGCAGTCTGGTCAATCACTTGATGTCACCAGATCTTCTGACCCCAATGATATCATATATGTAAATCACATGGGCTTGTAGTAAATGGTCTCAACACTGTATACAGGACCTCATTAGTTATTGCCTGTAGCAGTCATGTGGGTTTCCAGGTATGTCACTGCCACAGTCAATGCAAACAAAGACCGCCTGAGAGGATAGAAACAGCAGAGCTGGAGAAGTGGATGATGTACGAGAGAAGTACTTTGATTCGTTAAAAACAGTAGAGTCAGTGGGAGGGAATTGTATACAAGGAATAACCCCCGCACACAAAAGAAAACAAAACAGACAACTCCTTTAAGCCAATGGGACATGAAGTAGTAGTTATATTACATCAATGGCCATGCAGCTGTACATATGAAATACAATGGGGTTTATATAAAACATTAGCCAAAAGGTACTGGAATCTGGACTCCGATCAACAGGTCTGCAGATTTAAAACAAATCCTCCAATTTTAGGACAAATTTATGTCCCAGGACCGGAGTGTCGGTTATATTACCCGCTGTTCTCTGCTTATGTCCGTCCAATCCACTGGATTAGGATCTTGTTTTCAGGAGGTACAAGATGACAGCTGCAATTTTCCTGCTACCCGCACTGCTTTCTGATTAGTCAGCAGTGATCATGTTATCATAGCTGGCCAATCAGAGAGCAAGTAGAGTGCATCGATCGTCTAACCAAACCAAAGCACTGTGCGGATTGGGTTGTCTGAAGATTAAATTGGCCATCTTGGATGGCTGAAATCAGGATACAGAACTAACGGATGAGATTGGCATGACCACAGACATCCAACAGCAGGTAGTCTAACTGCCTCCTTCGGTCCCAAATCAATGTTTTTGTCCCAGCTGTTCTAAAAAGGCGTTGTTTCATCCCAGATGTAGCAGAGCTTGCCTTCTGCAGCAATGTTGCAATTGCAATGCGTTCTAGGTATTTGCATAGAACTACAGATAAACGAAAGCTATTTTAACACAGCCAAAGCCCGTGGAAAATCACTCATTGTTCCAAATGTGAGCACGGTCACGTATAATCCAGAGAGTGTAATTAAATTCATAGAAAGATTTATTGATCAGGGCAATTTTGGCAATGCAATTGCACTAGCAGAAATGATCTTGCAGCTTAGACCTTATTGCTTGCGGTTAGAGATCCATAGAAAGTTTCAGCCATTTAATCAGCCAAAAAAATAAGATGAAAATATTGTAAAAGAAGGAAGCAAAAAAAAAAAAAAAAGTATAGAATTGAAGAGTTTTCCTTTTTTATGGTTGTGAAACAGTTAACCAACATTCACCATCAAAATGCAAAAGTGGATTATGGCAATAACAAAAACAAGAAAAAAAAACGAAGCACAACAGAAAAAGACAATTTCACCCTGCAATTTTGTTTTCTGAACACTGTTTTTGGTCAGTGAACAAATGCAATCTGTGCAAATAACATGCACATGTATAAAAACTAGTCAATGAGGCAGAAAAGTCATTTCACATTGACAAAACGATTATCTCCAGCATCAGAATCTCTATACTGTGATTCAAATCCAACCTGCTCATGTTCTGCCGGTGGAAGGATGAGCGATCAATTCAAATTCTACAAATGAAATAAGGATGCTCTTACAGCTTCTCTCAAAAGCGGTCCGAAAAAGAATTCCAATTAATCTGCGCAGTGTCACATGTAGCAAAATAAGCCGCCAAATAAAATTAACCGATTGCTTATAATTGGACAAGTGAAACATTACACAAATCTAAAACAATCAGATCTCGCAGAGTCTTCTATACTTATCACACCATGAAATTCATAATCTGCAGCCGCGGTACAACATCAGGGACAAAGTGGAAGCACTGCCATAGGACTTGGATGGATTCCATTCCTTTCCAGACCAGCTTGATTGCTACAATTATTTGCAATATTTAAAATGTATGATCGGTTTAATGGCATAGATCCTGACATGGAGATGTAGTAGAGTGGACTTTGTAATTTGACTTTGGAAAAGATTGAGATGGCATCATGAGAACAGAGCAAGCATAGGATACAGAAGAAAAAAAGCTGTAATGTTCCAGTGGTAGCTACAATTCTTTAATTGTAGCCTTCATAGAAGTCATTGAGTGGTATCCCAGCAGTGAGGCACAATGAGCTACGAGGTTTCTGCAGCCCCCGAGTAATGGAAATCGCACAGCTCTCTGTGCTCCACTTTTGCATAACTTCCATTACAGAAAGAGTGCAGCGACAGGATCTTGGCCATTTCCTTCCAACTAACCTCTCCGGCCCCTGTTTTTAGTGAGGACCAGAACAGGACAGAAGGTGCAGGTCCCACAGGTGGGATATGCAGCTACCAAACTTTTCTGGAATATCTTGTGAATATGCCATAAAAGTATGGGATGGGAATATCTCTTTAGCTATAAGAAGAGAGGTTTTGGTTCAATCACTGCATGGTTCAGGTAGCCGACTCAAGGTTGACTCATCCTTCCGAGGTTGGTAAAATAAGCACCCAGCTTGGTGGGGGTAATAAATAAAATTATCTGAAAGTGCTGCGGAATACGTTGGCACTAGACATAGAATGCTTTTCCCCTGTAGGCCTCAATATAAAACAGCTTGTTATACGAAAACTCAGAATTACAGTATTTTTCAATCAAGGACCAAGACTAAGGCCAGGCTTAACTGGCTACAAGCGTAAATCGATGTGGAGGGTTTTACAGCTGTAAACCTGGACGTAACCCAGCGTATGACGTGTACACGCGCAGGCGGTCGTGCCGTACACCTGTTTTTTTTTGTTTATAATTCCCACATCACCGCTTAGCTGAGACGCATGTACCCACAGCCCATATGGAGTTACATTGCATAGGGGCTGCGGGTACATGCGCGACAAAAATCAAACATGGTGCACTCTAATTTGTGCTCATGGATTACACAATTCTGACACACTTATGTGAGTGGAACTCCTTATGGCAATGTAATGGATTGCCAACAAGCTACAATTTGTCATATAGGCATACAAAATACGCAAGTCCTATACGGTCTTGAGAGCACGGCCTTAGACAATAGTAACAAGCTGGCCTCAAGAGGATATAGATATTTTAATAGCATACAGAGATTAACAGCCATTACATAAGTATTTATGGAGGATAGGTAGAGCATCAACTAACCTGAAAAATCTGCTGCAAGAAGGTCTTCTGCTTTTAATACCTTGACTTGAAGAAAGCCAATATCTTTCAAGTTTTGAAAGGAGTTTTTTAAGCACTATGTAAAAAAAATACAAATGAAGATACATCAGTTACTAAATAGCCCAAATAGATCTGCCAGTCTTGGGACCCATGTTGTAGAGAAAAAATAAGTGTACCTTTTTATAATAGAAAAATTACAATAGCTCATGTGGCCAACATCTCTGCTTTGGTATCTATATGCAAGATAAACAGTGAAAACCTAACATAGTAACATAGACATGTCCATCCAGTTCAGCCCACAACCACCACTAATGTTGATCCAGAGGAAGGCAAAAAAAAAACAAACAATAAAAGGTAGAAGCCAATTTTCCTCATTTAAGAGAAAAAAATATTCCTTCCCAACTCCAATCTGGCAATCGGAATAATCCCCGGATCACTGACCCTTCTGAAGTAATTAGTGATTATAACATGTAATATTATTACACTTAAGAAAGTCATCAGGGCCCCTTCAAAAACTCTTACTGAGTTTGTCATCACCACATCCTCAGGCAGAGAGTTCCATAGTCTCACTGCTCTTACAGTAAAGAATCCCCTTCTGAGGAATAGGGATGAACACAAAAACATGGCTCCTGTGGTTATAAAGTGCATTTTGCTATGTGTGCAATGTATAGTACACTCACTTTGCAGGCAACTTATGCTTATCTAGTAGCCTGTGTGTCAATTTTGTAATATACTTTCATTAAAAACTTTGCTGGTTTTATCACTGTTAATTAAGGCTGAATTGGCTGCAATCCACTGCCTGTTAGGTATTGAGCTTCAGTAGTTAAAGATGCTAGGATGTGGGGGAGGGGCTATCTTTACAGGCTCCTCCCTGCAGTCACAGACTGACAGACCTACAGACACTGTTTGAAATCTCCACAATCTCTGCCTCTTCTGCTGTTACAACTCATGTGTATGTGTGCACATTATATTGGGTTTACTAACAATTTGGCCAGAATGTCTTAATCGTCCTTAGACAGAAGCAGGGCGGGGATTCAGTTACTGCCTCCCTGCTAATTGAACCACAGACCGCACAACGGAATGTGAAGGAAAGGAAGTGCAGGACAGTGAACTAGTGGCAGAACGTTAGGCTTGCTATATGCCCCCTGCCTAAAAGGGGAACACAAACAGTAGAAAAAGGCAGAAGATCACCTGATAATCAGAACTTAATCATCAAACATGGTGCAAACCGCAAATGAATGGGTAAGGAGAATCTGTTCTATTTTAGAAAATGTCAAGTGTATCTGAATTTTTAAAAAATGATGAGTGTATAGTTGAAAAACATTTTCCATGCCATTTTTCTTTCCTTGTAATGTATTTAAAAACGTTTCTCAACTTTGTGTGTACAGGATATTAATACTAGCTGATTTCAAGCCAGTATGATGGTCCCGTTTCATTGGTTACAACTGGAAACCTCAACAAGTCTATTGATGGACATGGTCATCTACTTACATATCTCTCTCGCATTTGCTCCCTTTCCCCTGGGTCCGCCAGCGGACACACACAGAGGTCTGAGATGGAGACTCCTGAGCACGGTGTAAGTACAATCAACAGGTGTATGGAGCCTTGGTTACTCTCCAGAGGCACTTCCAGGCGATTGATGAGCTCTATGGGCAGCCCAGCAATATCCACTTTACACCTAAATAAAGGGACATTGTCAGATTTAACATACAAATGGCCACAAAGTACACTAAATCACACTCCACGATGTATTTAATGGATTGTATTAAATCAGCTGCCATTTATCTTTGTATACTGTGATAAAGAATATGCAAGCACCGACATAAATGGGAGAATGGATGATCTATGAATGATCTAGCATTGACAGCAAGCTTTTACCAAGTGCCAATTTGTTTATAGTGGAAGGCAGAGAACAAAGTCTACAACTTTTCAGAAGACAGTACAGACTTGTACAATAATCCTCAAAACTTTATGACCTTCAAACTGAAAAAAGGAGTATTCTACTATATTATAGAGCCTCTATTCACCTTCTGTAATAATTTACATATAGAAGCACTTCAGCTCATGCAATAATCTGCATTGTTATAGCAAGTGGATGAGGTTTGCATGATCGTTTAATAGATATAAGGCTTTAGAAAGCTCTGCACAATACAAAAAAACAACAGACTTTGAAGTTTAGATCTTAACCAAAAGTTATCTGTTTACTCTTTGAGCCAATTTATGAATTATTTTCTTGTCCGATACAAGAGGTGACTACTAGGGATGAGCGAGTATACTCGCTAAGGCACTACTCGCTCGAGTAATGTGCCTTAGCCGAGCATCTCCCCGCTCATCCCTAAAGATTCGGGGGCCGGCGGGGAGCGGTAGGGGAGAGCGGGGAGGAACGGAGAGGAGATCTCACTCTCTCCCGCCCACTCTCCCCTGCTCCCCTCTGTTCCTCCCCGCTCTCCCCCGCCGGCCCCCGAATCTTTAGGGACGAGCAGGGAGATACTCGGCTAAGGCACATTACTCGAGCGAGTAGTGCCTTAGAGAGTATACTCGCTCATTTCTAGTGACTACACATTTATACATATTTAAAAAGGGACCTTCTGAGACCTCAAAAATTAAGAAAGACTAGGAGTGTTCTAAAGTAAGTAGCATTACTCACCTATTCCTTCACTTACCATTCCAGTGCTTTCACTCCATTGCACCACAACAGTCTGTTTCTTGATATGCAGCTATGACATGCCTGGCTCCCTACTTGAATGTTGCAGCCAATCAATCGCTTAGTGCAGGCCTGCACAACATGTGGCCTGGCATAGGATTTATTGCAGCCCGTGGACTGTGACACGACTATAGTTATGTTACAGTCCCCAGCACAGTCACGTTACGCTAGCGACACCCTAAACTTAACCAGTTGCTAGTGGTAAAGTTTAGGGCAACTGTAATGGCGCCGCTAGCGTGACATGACGGTCCTTTAGTAAAATGACTGGCTGCACATATTCAAGATCAGTAGTGTGCAGGATCTTTATAGTAAGTATATCTTTACAGGATGTATAAGTAGCTTATTACAATTACTTACTGCACTATTACAGCTACTCCCAAGGGCTTCTCTGAATTCTGTAGTGCACAGAATCTTTATAGTAAGTACCAGCAGCTTACTGATGCAGAAGTTAGACCTCCACAACAATGTTATCATTGGGCAGAAGTCAATTCATAGAAGGCCCCAGGAGCGGTGGTGTGCAGAATCTTAATACTTATATAGAAAGTGCTTCCCAGTGATAAAGTTGTTCTGGAAGTCTAACCTTACTGCGGTTTTAAGCTACTTATACTTAAATTATATAAGTAGCATCTATAGATTAGAATGTTTGAAGCAGCTCACTTTGTAAGTGAGTCACATAGAAAAAAAAAAGTTATAAAAAAAAAAAACCTGTGGCCCCAAGATGTTTGCCGATTTTAATATTGGCTACCTACTGTCAAGTTGTGCAGGCCAGCCTTGGTAGTACTGCAATCAGTCTTGCACAATACAATAGTGCTACAATGCTGGAAACAGACTGTTGGGGTGCAGTGGGAAAAAAAAAAAGTTACACCAGAACAACATATGAATAAAACAGGCGACTAACACAGCTTTTCTTATTTTATAACATTCCTAGCATTTTTAAAAACTTTTTAAGAGTTTGAGAAAAACCTTTTAAAAGGGAACCTATCACCAGGTTCATGATCTCCAAACTACAAGTAGCATGAACCCAAGATATGTACAGTCAATTCTTGACATATAGGTCTTATACTGAAACACTGACATTTTAGAAGAGACATACTTTACTCCAGTGACTCGCCACGGTTCAGAGGATCTTAGAGCCGCACTGTCCTACAATGTCTAGAGTGACAGCTATACACAAACAGGAAGAGAGCCATCACTCTAGGTGATCTGGGCAGGAAGAGGCAGCGTACTCTGCCCCAATCACTCCAAGCTCCATGGGCAGCATGAAACTTGTGACCGGTTCCCTTTAAAGCTTGACTTCTCTTATTATAGAGATACTTTGACAGCCAATGATGTACACAATTGGAATTTTTGTGCAGGTTGGACAACAAGACAAGTTCTGTGCAAAATGATCAATATACATAAGACTACACACTTACAATCCCAACAGTTCATCGTGTTTACGGCTATCTTTCCCCCATACTTCAATATCCAATACGCCCATCTTGTCAGAGAAGTAATGAAAATCGAAGCATTCCCTCCATTGGGGATTTGTACTTTTGCATGATGAGGTCTGCAAAACAAGGGAATGCTAATTGAGAAATATTACAATATTACAAGACAGCAGACAAAAGTACATGGTCCACTCACAGCGACACACAAGGGAGAGATAAGCTACAAGTTACAGTAAAATCGTGGCTCGCATGTGTCGTGCGACTTTTCTAACATGGTCAGAATTTTTGCAATAGTCCCTTTTCCATTCATAAGGGAAACATTGGAGTCACTTACAAGTTGGAGTGACTCCAATGGATGGCCTGATTTTACCAAATTATTCCCATAATCCACATTCAATACAAAGAGCATTTGATACAATGCGGTTTATTTTGAATGAAATATATGATAGAAAAGGCATCATTTAAAAAAACTGCCCACATTGATACTTATTCATTTTGGTGCTCAACGTGAGCCTCAGTCGTCCAAACAAGAGTCATGGATTGCCATACTGACACCAGGTACCGAGTTCCCCTGATCAGACCATCCAAATACCACCACAAAGTGAAGACACACGAGCAGTTACAATAAGTGACTTGCAGGGATTAGGCAATGGGATCAGTAGATAATGTATGAGCTATCATTTTCCATATAAAGCCCGATAAGGTATAAAATAGCTTTGATTGGGATACTAAAGGGTTTTACAGAAATAAGCATTCTTACAAATGCAGTACAGTTGTGCACCAAAAACAAAGTGGCCATCTAAGTGAGACTGATATATAGTGGCATATGTCATGCACAGAGCAATTTGATATCAGTTTAACGGATAATTTTTTTTTCTTTACGGGATGCATGCAGTTGCAACACTGGAGCCCCTTATTCCATCCAGGAAAGAAATGGGATCCCTGGTGGATACTGACTGAAGGGAGGTCAAAAAAGCCTCCAGCCAGTAAATAGGTGGCCTATGGGTCTATTGGATCACAAAAATGTTGTATGTCGCAATGATCTTTTCTTACACATATGGCACCTAATACCAAAGACTGGCAATATTGCAAAGAAGATCTTATTGGGGACATAAGTCCACATATAAGGCAGCTAAGGTAAGTACGATGTCACCATAGTACAAATATGTTTAAGTATTCCCAATCCAGTCCATGGATGAACCACTTTTTTGTACCTATAGAACTCACCTTACTTCTGTACTTCTGATCTCCAAGCTTAAACCTTACAAAGGTATCAAAGGCACAGCCATCAGGAAGATGAATTCCCTCCAGTAACGTAATGCTGACCGTTCCATTCCAGAGCTGGTTCTTTCTTAGGGACTCCGATAGCTGCAGGGACTGCATGGATGTTGTCTAATGCAAACAACAAAGTCACAGAGTAATAAGCATACAAGAATGGATAGCATTGTTGAGCAGTATATGGCATATGGAGAACGTACAGAAACAGCACAACAAACACTGCCAGGAGAACACCAATTGAGCCAGAGTCTGCTGCCATGCATGGGTGACCTTTATTCAACTCGCCACCAGTTGAAATGGTTAGGTTCCGTGAAATACTCAATTTTGCTATATTCAACCCCCCTTCCCCCAGACACGAGCCCTGCGTTACTTTTGTATTTTGGCCCCTGCAAGAGTGTAATACCCAATTGGACAGTAGTAGCAGGTGTTGGATCACACTTCCTGCTGTAGGAGAGTAAAGCAGTGGAAAAGAAGTATTAGAGTTGGCTTCGCCTCGAGGACTATCTGCCGCACAATTGAAGCTGTGATGATGTGGAGAAAAGAAGCCATTGCTGAATACACTTTAGGATGGCGCTCAGGTGCAGATATCTGAACATTTCAGTGAATACTCTGCACCACGAGGCTGCATGTGTCACACTGGGAGGAACATCGGGTATGGAGTGTGGTGAACATGTGGAATGCATGGAACGCTCTGTTCGCTTTACTGAAAAATGCTTCAAAGCAGCAAACAAGTTAGCCAAGTTTGCTTGCTCAAGCCCTCTTGTAACCCCAGTAAGAAATGCTCATGAAATAACTACAGCTGTATTTGCCTCTGTCTGATGGGACTTTTAATAAGCTCTCACTTCTTAACCACGGACCTGTTTTATTTACTGATCTACTTTACCTGCTTCTGCGAATACTATTATGCAGGCTATTTCATTTAGCGGTGGTGTAGACATGCAAAACAAACCTACTCTACTTGAGGTTTTTCTAGGTGTGACTAAACGTAATACTGTCTTGGCCTCCATTTCTGCTCAGATTCGTAGCCTGAAAGAGGACGTTGGATTCATAAGACACAATCTGCAGAAAATTACTAAAATATTGGCTAAAGACACCCCCATTACTGAAACGGTAGAAAAGACTGTCCCTGTGCAAGATACAATTAGTAAATGGGAGCAGTCTATTTGTACTTTGCGATATAAAAGTAGATGATCTGGATGATGGATAGAAATTTGTGACTAGTGGGGATTTCAGAAAAGGTGGAAGGCTTGTATCCAAGACATTTTTTTTGAGGGATGGCTTAAATCAGTCATTTATCATTTATGGGTTACTGGTGGAGTCTTCAATGAAGTGACATTTTCTGCATAGGTGGGAGGTTCTTGGGTGGTGCTTATCTCACCATGATTTTGAGTTTTCCTTTTTGTCCATCGTCACTACGCCTAGGTGAATAGAGCCCTGGGGAAATGGGCTATGTGTGTATGGCGTTGGATGTGTTTTTTCCCCCCATTGTATTATATGATCTTTTCTCTCCTCCTCCAGGTCCATCATGCAATGCAGCCCGCATCCCAAATTTTATCAATAAGTGTGTGACAGTGATTGTTATTTACCATGGCTCAAGAGGTTAATAGAACTACATGGAATGTGCAGGCTATGGGGGATAAAACTAAAAGATGTGCCTTTTTTAATCTATTCAGCAATTTCAACCAGCTATTTATTGCACAGGCATTTAACAAAAAGATACTGGTCACTCGCTTCACCATTCCTTATTCTGTGTACTCAAGGTACTCGTGTGGAGTAAATGTACCAATTCATAAAAACATCCCTTACAGATTCAAAAAGGAAGATTTATTTGCCATAGATGTACTATTGCTCAGAAGAATTATTTTTTAGTGGCGCTATATATCTCCCCTCCATATTCCTGTGAACGTATTAAGGTAGTGATGGAATTTACAGCTACATCTCCTGCTGTTCCCACAATGATGGTGGACCATTTTAATAACCGCTTGGATCCCTGTTTGGACAGATTTAATAAAGTGGTTTCTCCTTCCCAACCACTTGTGTATGTTTATTTATGGAACTAGATTTAGGTTATTTGTTGAGGCTGAGAAACCTAGAAGTTAGTCAATATGCTTGCTATTCTAGTTCACATAATATCCTCCCAATACCTACTCAATCTATGCTTGCTCATGTTTGTACAGTGGGATATCTGCAGCATGTTCTGTCTGACTGTTCTCCACTTTGTTTGTGGTTAAGAAATAGTAATAGTAATGTGGTTTGGATGGGATTTAACTCCAAGTTCTTTCTTGTTAAATTTGCTTGATGGCAATGCTAAAACAGAAGAGGCTTTATTGGAATTCTTTCAGTAGAATATTGGTTCTTCTTCAGTGTCTAAATCTCAGGATGTAATTATGACCCTTCAAACTTTAGAAGCCGAGCAAGCATATATACATTCTCCCACTAATTGGATGGAAATTAATTTTTTTGGACAGAGGGGAAAGTGGGGATGGGGGCGGGGGGCTGGTTTGATAAGGCAATTGTTTGATATAGTTGGATTGCACTATGGAATTGAAGAACAAGTCTCATATGCAGATTTGTTGTATATGGGGATTGTGAGTAAATCTATGGGTCATATTAGGTCTATCTTTTATATATTTGGTAAAATGTCGGGTCTTACTATTAATTTGGGGAAATCTGTAATTCTTCCCCTGGATCCCTTGTCTGTAGAATTTTACATTGGCGCATACACAACTTCAAATAGTGAGATAATTCAAATGTTTGGGAGTTGTGGCACCTTCTTAGCCCAGAGACTTGATTTATGCCAATTTGCTCCCATTGATAAAAAAGTTTGAAGATAAGCCCAAGGTGTGGAATCCCTTTCCCGTGGTGATTATTGGCAGGGAAGATCTCATTAAAATGGTTTTGATGACACAGCTCCTTTATATACTTCAAAATTCTCTGGTTTAGATGTCTGTCTGTCCTTTTTTTTTTTTTAAGAGTACATTGTGAAATAAGAGACCATTCAAAATGGCTAAGCGATCTGATGGGTTGAAAGGCCTAAAAATGTTTGGATATATTGTTTTGGCATCTCAATTGCTACAGTTTAATGGTTGGGAAGAAAGAAAGAGTGGGGCTAAATGTCAAATTAGTTTCTATTATAATTGTAGAATTGTGAGAGAAGGATGAAAGGGGAAAAAAGGGACTATATCGGACAATTACGTTAGCCCCTCAGTAACTGCCAATTTGTCTTCTTAATGACCTGACTAATGGGCATTAAACCTGCACATATATCTTTTTAAAGTGGTGGATTGGCTGACTACTGATGGCCAAGCTCCTGCTCTAACCACCAAGAGTGAAGAAAAAAGCAGGATGTAAGCAGATGACAGGGAAAAAGGGCTCCATTTGTCAACCCGCAGTGTGATTGCAAGGTACCAATGGGTTCCCATGGCACCCAGAAGCCTCCATGTCTGCCATATAATTCAGGCTATTTGACCTGAACTCCCACAGAGTTCAATAGGCTACTGTCATAGCCTTAGTAGAATTTACTACACAGGATAGTACCCCGCATTACATGTTGATTGAACATCGAATCTTCAGGCACCCTTGAGTTATAAAAAAAAAAAAAAAAATCCACTTAAAAAAAAGAGAAAAAAAAAAAAAAATGAATATATGACATTTAACGAAGACCTTTAAAAAGGATGACATACCAAAGTCAGTCTTGAAAAAAGCTACACAGTACATAATCACCGTATTCGTAACAACTCAGACAGTGCAAAATATTTTCTTTATCGCACATGGTAAACATGTAACAGGATTTTTAAAAAAGTAATGCCAGAATTGCTCTTTATATTTTGTCCACCTCCCCAAAAACGCAATAAAAGCAAATCAAAGTCACACGTACCTCAAAAATGGTACCATTAAAAAAAATACAACTTGTCCCCAAAAACGTCAAGCCCTCGTATGACTGTCAACAGCTCTTACAATGCAACAATGAAAATCGCTTGCTCTGTAAGGCAACAAATAGGCTCATCACTAAAGGGTTAATGATAAAATTAAGGAATACATTTAAGCAGCCTTTATAACTAGATGGATCTACTCTATTTATGCCTTTGGGAAAACCCTAAATTTATTTATTTTTTCTTCAGGTTGGAGGGGTTTTTACCAGGGCAGAAGAGGAGGAGTGTCATCTTTTTAGAACAGGTACATTTTGGGGATCTTTTATAGCTTGGGGGTTCTGAAATTACAAAGGGTGTAACATCTTATTTATATAGATGGATGCTTTACCATTTACAACAAATTCCAACAAAGATAAAAGAAGAATGGAAAGACGACTGACCAAATTAGCACTGCTAAATGGGCTGCAGTGTTGTGTACGATTCCAATGATCTCTACATTGGAACATCAATGGGTATCCCAATTATATTTAGTGCATCGGGATTGTTCAAGTTGTTTAATATGGGTATCAAACTCAGACTGCCCAAAATGTAATTTGGATTATGCAGATTTAATGTATATGGCCTGGGACTTTGTAAAACTACATGAATTTTGTAATGGAGCAGTAAACATAATTAAGAAAATATATTTGTTGGAGATCAGTCTGCATCCCAGATTTAGTTTACAGGTATTGTGGATGGGCACACTCTTTTTGGGGGGGAATTCAGAAACTCTATATCGAAAACAGATTCCTGCGGTCTTCTTCCCTGACAGGAGATGTTGTTGCAAAGATAGAGGCTGGATTTTTGGAAAGTGAGATACAATATATAAAAAAAAAAAAAAAAAAAAAAGAGAGAAAAAAAAGTTTTACAAAGTTTGAGGAAATTTTGGAATGCCGGTTGTATATGGAGGAGAATAGTTAATATTGAATGCTGGTTGAATAGACATGGTATGATCTATTTAAGTATAATTAGGTTACAGTGCACTGTTTGGGTGAGTTATTGATATTTTGTATACATTAATTCATAGAAATCATGTTTTACTGTATTAAAACCCAAGCTGTTTTTTTTTTTTTTTTTTTTTTTTAAACCTGATCATTTTAATTGATGTTGTAATTTTAACTATTCAGAAAGTTAATAGAAATGTTTTTGTATTTAATATCTGGCATAGCCAATACATAGCGTTGGCACATTTCTCAGTGATATTCATCTTATAGCTCTGCTACTCAATAATACAGTATATATTTATCGTTCAATACAAGCAGATTGGGGTTCAGTATGAACGCTCTAGAAAACAAGAGATTCACAATAAAGTATTGTTTGCAACTAAACCAAATGTGTCCATTTTCTCCGTACCGTCCGCACTGTATGTGTATACTTTTCAGAAATGTGATCGGGATCAAAGCTGCATCCTACAGCCTGGCAGCTGCTACAGGGAAATGGCAGCTCGTCTATGAAATATGTCCTAAAATAATTTTGCGGCTTGGTATGTCCTAATTTGAAGCTCGGTGTTTATCTTGGAAGTGCTTCTATCTAACTTGTCCATAAAGCAGCTTCACTTAGCTGTGCGAGCTTTGTGAAAATGGAATCCAGTGCTGGCTATTAAAAGGGGACTGGAGATTACTTCCATATGGCAGAACAGCATGGGAGTGGAGGGGTAGGGCCTACAGCAGGCTGTACTTGGCCGGGCTCTGCATCTATCCGTGGACACTCATTGCATTACACTACAACATCTGGATTACTGCTTCTAATGTCCCTGGGAAACATCCACTTCCCATCAAAGGCTTTATCTTTCTCTGTCGTACTTTGAACATTTCAGCGTTTAATGCAGTCATGTTTGAAGTGATGCTTTCCATGTTACATTTTTTTTTTCTCTTTCCCCTTCTGCTGCTTTCGTCCACTTTCCCAAAAGACAGTCCTATCTGACCTATATTGTAGATATAAAAAGTTACAGAAATACTAACATAACCCTTTTACTGCCGGCAGGATGTGCAAATAGTATTCGTATTATTCATGGGGTTAAAATACACAAATAGCTACTGAATATTCTAGGAGAAGTTGTATCCGAGCTGCCTGGTCTACATCAAACACCTGTACAAAGCAGAAGGTGCGGAATACAAAAACTCGCTCTTCAGGCAGCCACTCATCATGTATTGTGGCGATGGGCGCGGACGCCTCAGGCCCCTTTTAGATCACATATTGAAGACCCATTATTCCGTATGCCTTTTAATAGATCAAAGGTTGTATAGGAGCACAGCTCAAGAGTGTCCAATATTTCCTTAGGGCGCGTTCACACGCTGCTGAAGATTTTGGTGCGGATCTGCAGCAGATCTCAGATTTTTCAATTAAAATCAAGTTGAAAGTGTGAAATCTGCTGCAGACCTGCGCCAAATTCCACAATAAAATCCGCAGCGAATCGGCGGTGTGTGAACACACTCTTCAGCTGCTTTTACATGACCGAGAAAATTGTGCGAGATTTGTGTGTTGTGACACACGAATATGAACCCCATGGGGCACAGACATGCGCGATGCAGGTAAGAAAAAAAAAAAAAGCACAGCATGTTCTAACTTTTGGCGATCCCTCAGAACTAGAGAGGAGCGAACGTGTTAGTTTAGAGCAATTACTCAAGCGAGTATCGCTTTTTTCGAGTAACTGCCTAATCGAGCAAAAAGATTAGGGGGGCGCGCGAGAGAGAGAGCTCCCCCCTGCGCCACCCCACTGCCCCCGAATCTTTTCGCCCGAGTAGGCAGTTACTCGAAAAAAAGCGATGCTCGTTTGAGTAATTGCTCTAAACAAGCCCGTTCGCTCATCTCTACTCAGAACGCATTGCTCATTGTTCTCAATAGGGTCAGCAAAAACATTGTATGTGCGTGCGAGGCAACGCAAGGTTTCCTATTGAAAACAATGAGAAACACTAGATGATCCCCTGGCGGGGTAGTCAGCCGTGCCAGGGGATCACTACTTCCCTGAAGCATTGCAAAGAGTTAAAAAACAAAAACGGCTTGCATTTGCAGCGAAATCACACGCTCCCAAGCGCAATAGCGGGTTGAGTTTCATGGCCAGATATCGCGCTTACCCATGTGAAATTAACCTTAAGAAAGGATTCCCTTCTTCCTTGAATTGGACACCCAATCCTCCTTATGCCCTAAAGAAGGCCTACAGCAGAATGGATCTTCTGTACAAGATGTAAAAGGCCCCTTCAAAGGATTATCCTACATTTTGGAACTTTTGGGAGGTAATGAAAGCAAAATCGTGAGGCCAAATTCAACACTACCTGAATTTTTATGTAGCACTACAGCAAAGCAGGACTCCATATCTCCCATTCATGTTTAGGGAAAGAGACAGCACCTAGACAGGTCTGCCAAGGAACAGAGACTAACGCCCTTATATATTCAAGTCAGTGGGGACCACTATGGTCAGACCGCTCAGTAATACTTTATAGCATGTCACATAAAAGTACACCCTCGGAAAATCCATTTATGCTGTGAAGTTGGGCGTTCACAGCCGATGTGCGAGCAGTAATGGCGAACACCCCAATTGTTTAACTCTTGTGGGAAAGGCTACAAAACAGAATTTTACATCTGGGCAGAGCAGGACAACTCTTGAGATCCATATATTTTTTCTAATGTAAGATAGAAGTGCCCTTTAAAAAAATATATATACCCCACATTTATTCTATACTGTATATGGAAATAGCAAGAAAACGTAAAGCTAGAAATTCCACTTCTAGCAGGTTGATTTTTAAAGCCTTTTTCACAGATGAATCCCCTTTTTTCCCTCTATGTGACTGATGCACTAAAGGTCTGTAAAGTATATAATTTCTCTTACTGTATATTTTCACAGCCTCTCATCTCTCCCGTGAAACCAGTATTCCCCATGCTCACATTTTTTCCGCTCTTGAGTCAGTGCTGTTTTGCTAACTGCTAGCACTCCTCTACAGCCCAGGGTTTCCTAACTAAAGACGGTTATTGATGTACTGCTGTTTTAGTGCACTAGGAGAATCAATAAACTAGAACATACAACTGTTTGTCAGACTTTCTAAGGCATTGTGGGAAATTCCTTACAGAGTTAAATTGCTATACATAATACACCGTAAACCTTGCTCAGCAGGAAGGCGGCTTGTGCTGCATGCTGGAATTGGTTAGCCTTTGCCTCCCTCTGCTGGCAAATTGACAGTAATGCATCAACTGCAGTGAAGCAAGTACCCCCTACACAAATGCGTTAAGTTAAAGCACTCTACAAGTTTGGTTATTCTGCACTCATTGTAATAAGTGGGGGTCTTTTTACATGGGATGAACAATTAAGCTCCCGAAAGTCAACCCAAAGATTATTGCATTTACACAGAAGCAACAATTGCTCAGTGACTGTAGAAGCAGCGCATCCGGGATTTCTTCCAGGCGCCTGCTCCATTCAGAGAAATCAGGCAGTCGTCCATATATAAATGGCTGCTCCTCTACACGGGCCGACAGTAGCTAGTAGTGATGAGTGAGCATACTCGCTAAGGGCAATTGCTCGAGCGAGCATTGCCCTTAGCGAGTACCTACCCGCTCAAGAGAAAAGGTTCGGGTGCCGGCGGAGGGTGGGGAGCTGCGGGGAGGAACGGAGGGGAGATCTCTCTCTCTCCCTCTCTCTCCCCCCCGCTGACTGCCGCAACTCACCGCTCCCCCGTGCCGGCACCAGAACCTCTTCTCTCGAGCGGATAGGTACTCGCTAAGGGCAATGCTCGCTCGAGCAATTGCCCTTAGCGAGTATGCTCGCTCATCTCTAGTAGCTAGGTTTCTATGCCTGCATAAAATTAACAATAAGGGAGCAAGTAACCATGCATCGGTCAACCGTTGGCTGGGCTTACGCTGAATGATTATCGATCAGGTAATTGTTGGATCGTGCAAAACTGAACAATAATCATTCCGTGTAAAAGTGCCTTAAGGAATGGCAAAAAGATGGCTGTATTGTCCTCTTCACAAGACCAGGGCAATAACAAGAGACAACACAATGGATCAGACATTAATATAGACTTAGCAAGCAGGGTGTTAAGGTCCTTATAAACTGTCCGATTATTGGGCCTGTTGGTTTGCCCGACAATTGGACTGTGTAATGGGGCAATGATTAGCTGACAAACGAGCATATGCCTGTACATCAGCTGATTGTTCGGCTTCGGAAAGTATAAGAACGTTCACCGATCAGCAGTACATCGTCCCATATGAACAGGAACACATACAGCTGGCCTATGCAGACAAACTAGAATAGCAGCCGATTCACAGCCTACATAGAAGAAAATGAAACTAGCAACGATCACCTTGCGTGTCGATCAGCACCGGTCATATCGGGCAAAGAACTCAACCCAAAGAACGTAAAAGCATCGTTAGGAAGTCAAAACAAGATACATCTAGGCATTCATCTCAAAATTTCGAAGATTGCCAATAGATTGAGTACTGAAGGGTTTAGAAGATCTGTTTTTGGTGACAAACGCACAATTTCAATATAGTTCGTATACGGGGGTGTCACTCAGTTCTTGCAGCAGTGATACTTTCCCTCGTCGTATGTTCTGCTGTAATAGGAGTTTGCGCCAGTGTTTGGAAGCAAAGGAAAGTTAAGGAACAGGGGGAGTTAAGCATGTGGACTTTTCAGCTTGTTCGGGAGATTTCCCCTGTTTCCAAGAGTTGGCAAGTATGGTCAGAAATTGCTGAGTATATCAAGTGCACCAAAACTACTCATGTCAGATGTAGTAGTATAGAGTCTATCAGATGCAGCAGACTTAAAAAATAACACTCCAAAGAAGGCTTACCCCAGGCATACTGGGGTAAACAACACACTTCTTGATCTCTTCATTGATGAGAGCCACTCTGGTCTAGTGCCCAGTCATCCTACATGACCTGTGCTGTGGCTAGCCTAATCATCTAGCAGACCAGAAATCACAATCCATTTATTCCTATGATGTTGTGATCACTCCTGGTCCACACAGTAGACACATGAGGATTCAATTAGTCACAGTGGAGATCACATAGGACAATGGGAGACAGAGCGAAGCCGCCCTCTCAATGAAGGAATCAGTAAACACATTAGCTGCCCTAATACGCCCTGTAGATCAATTCCATTCTGTGGAAACAAACAAAAAAAAAAAGTTTTCCTGGAGTGGCCCTATAATAGGTCAGTTGTGTCGAGTCTATCAGGTGCAGAAACGTTGACCAAGAGATGTAGTGGTGCAGAGTCTCAGATGCAGTAGGGTAATGAAGCCATGGTCAGGAGACTGTTCCTGTAGTAAGAAGCAGTAAGAGCGTGAGTAAATGAATCAGTGGGTGTAATGTTTGCAAACTCAGCTGTGAAGGAAAGCTGGGTGGTTGCAAAGCAGAAAAAAGCTGGGTGGTAGATGAGGAAATATAAAATAGTTACAGATGGGCTGTATCTCTTATTTGAGGTTTCCACCAGGAAGCTTGCTTCATGAAAAGCAAGTGGAGGACAGGTGGTAGAAACCCTTGATAGCGGATACATTACACCATCAATTTGGTGATCTAAAAAGTGTGCTTATAAAAAAATGGTGTTAAACCTAATATTATGGTTAGGAGCTAATATAAATCATTAGAGGAACAGATGTAGTGGAAGTTGAAGTTGGGTAGCAGGCAGAGGCTGGATGGTTGGTGAAAAGGAACAGAGGATTGAATACACAGGAAAACTCAGTGGTTAAAAGGAACATTATGAATAGTCAAGGGAGAGTGAAACATGTAAAAGTTGGTGTTACTGTCAAGGACCATTTACTTCACGAACAGCAAATGCAGAATGGGAGGTGGACATAAGAGTCTGCCTGGACTCAGGAGAAGAAGGCTGGGTATTGCAGTAAAAGGATGGGGTTACTATGCAGAAGAAAACTGGGTGGTTGGCCGGCACATCGTAAGGATAGTTCCTGAGAGTTCTAGAAGAGTGGAGGATGTAAACGGTTGATGGCGTGTCAGAGGATGGTTTGTTATATGGACAGCTGATGTGGGACAAGAGGTGGGGATAGGAGTTCGCTTCTACAGTACTTAGGAATACAATGTAGGGAAATTACAAGGATATATGAATGGGACTGTACTTTTATTAAGGCTGGCGAGCAGACAGGCCACAGAAGTGTGACAAAGTTGTGGAGACATTCCTGTGACCCCCTTGTGTGTGCGGCCAAGCATTATCCTGCTGCCTCTTGGAAGCCTCTATGAGAGGGACACAAGTGGCTGCAGGATATCCTGAACATATCACTGAGCTGTCATTGTCTCTCATACCACTACTAGGGGTGACCGATTATCATATGTAATGGCACCCCAAACCATCACACCAGCAGTTGGGGCAGTGTGCATCTCCACAACAAAGGCAGGATTGAGGTGCTCACCCTGAGGTCTCCAGACACGACCACAGTGATCAGTGCCCAACCTAAACTAGGATTTGTTGCTAAAGACAAAGCAATTCCACCCTGTAGCATCCAGTTTTGTTGTTCATGATACCACTGTAAACAGAGCCAATGGTGGGTGTCAAAGGCAGGTGCCTGGAAAGGATTTCAAAAGTTAGAGCAGGTTGTCAATCAGAAAATCCTTTCTACTGGTGGTCTGTCGAGTGCATCCTGCGCATGCCCTGACACAACCACTGGTCCCAACAATTCATAACAGGATGGTCAGAATGGATCAGGTGGTGGGGGGCAGTTTGTCAAAACAAGCATCCAGCTTCTCGTATTCTAACAATGCACCTCCTCAAGGTATAAGTCTTAATTTGTATAGCGCCAACTTATTCTGCAAACTGTTAATTGGGCAAAGTCTCTTGCATTGTGTCGTAGAGGAATCTAGTGGTCAACAAGCTCTACACACAAGTAATCTCTGAGAGCCTTTCTACAGTTCAAGAGTAACTGCATGCTGAGTTTTGTATCAAAAAGACAACATGTAGGTGCTTTTTGTAAAAAAAAAAAAAAAAGGGTATATACTCTACACTATGAATTAGACTGGGTGGCTTACTCATTTTCCCTGAGGGCCACATCAGCCTTATGGTTGCCTTCAAAAAGGGCTGATTGTAATTGTAACACTGTATAGTATAAGTGCCCCCACCCACTATAGTTGCCCCAGTTATAGTGACTCTCACCACCCCCCTCATAATGGCCCCAGTAATAAGTGACCCCCCCATAGTAGTCCCAGTAGTAATAGCCACCCCCTTTTAACCTATGGCTGGCTAGCATCCCTGCAGGCACTCCATTCACCCAGCCTACAGCTCCAGACGGGTGGCACAGTCTGTGACCATTGACCTCTCCCCTTGGTATTTGTGCTGCTAACAGACAGCAGAGATGCCAGGGGAGAGATGGCACAGACTCTGCATAGCGGGTGAGCCACATAAAATGTCGTAATTCCCCATAGCAACCAAATCACAGTGCAGTTTTTATATACTGCTGAGCAGGGGCATAGCCAAAGGCTCATGGGCCCGAGTGCAAATGTTTATCTTGGAGTCCTCCCTGGTCCAATTTGGTTGACCAGAGAGCATTGCACAGTATGTACGTAATCCGCTCTGCAAACAGAGCACAAGGATAGGAAAGCCAAGAGATTGGGACAGGAAGCAGTATACATGGCGAGATTACAAAAAATATATATTTCCTGAAAACATATGGAATTTTACAAAAAAAAAAATTTGTAGTTTGTCCCATATAACTTGTCAATATGTGCTACTAAAAATCTTAGATGGAAGTGTCCCTATAAAAAGGACGGACTAGGCATTTACTGCACTGAATCTTTCCTGAAAAATGAATAGGCGAGAACATTGCTTCAGCCCATAACACGGCTGTCTGTACCAAGGTGAGGCGTCTGGGGACTTGTTTAAGAGGATTTATACCTGTAATGAATAGCACATGACTGAGAGCCAGGAGAACTTACCTTGGAAGCACCAAGCCTTTTCCGCGATGACCATCTCTGCTGCAAGAAATAGACAAGGGAGGTAAAAACAAGAAATAAGGATTAGAAATTCACTAACCATTAGGCAAAAAGTTAAATTAATAGTGTTACCCAAGCCCAAACCCTACAGAATACATCTACACACTGTCTGCATGTTACTGGTGGCCATTATGGTTACTCGTTGAACGCGACCACAGTCCGAGCCAGCTGATTGATGGTAGGTTGTACACCTGCTTTTGAACTCGTTTCACTGAAGGAGGACAAATCTATTCAAACAATTGCATCATCAATATTTTGATTCATATATTAAATAAAGAATATTTGTTAGAACACAAACTATCATTGTTCTAGAAATATGTAATTTTGCTTTATTGTGTGCAGTACCCCCCTTAGACTATTGTATGGGTATGTGTGTATGGGAGCCTCATGGACTCTTACCTGTGGATGGTCAGGGGAAAGGAGGATGAGGTGCATTGAATTTCAACACTAAGGCCTCATGTCCACGGGCAAAAGAAGAATTAAAATCCGAAGCGGATTTTAACCCTTCTCCCGAGCGTGGATCCGCACCCCATAGGGATGCATTGACCACCCGCGGGGTAGATAAATACCCGCGGATGGTCAATAAAAGGGATTTTAAAAAAAGTGGAGCATGAAAAAATCTGAACCATGCTCCATTTTCGTGCGGGTCTCCCGCGGGGACGGCTCCCGCGGGCTTCTATTGAAGCCTATGGAAGCCGTCCGGATCCGCGGGAGACCTAAAATAGGAATTTAAAAGAATTAACTCACCCGCAGCGGACCGGGAAGGTCTTCTCTTCCTCACGGCCAGATCTTTCTTGCTTCGGCTTGGCGGATGTGCCCGGCGCAAGCGCGCGGCACGTCGGCGACGTGCCGCTGGCGTGACGAGTTCATCCGCCGGCCGAAAAAGAAGATCCGGCCATGAGGAAGAGAAGACCTTCCCGGTCCGCTGCGGGTGAGTTAATTCTTTTAAATTCCTATTTTCAGCGCTCATGTCAGCGGGGCAGGAGGGACCCGCTACGGATTCTACATGTAGAATCCATAGCGGGCCTGATTTTCCCCGTGGACATGAGGCCTAAGAGCTTTTGCGCCATCTAGCCGCAACTTTCTTCAATCTCCCTATTGAAAACACATCAAGACATGGCCAAAAATCACATTCAAATCTGTTTGGCCATGCGTTGATGCATTTTCAATAGGGAGAGTGCCGAAAGTCGAAGATAGATGGCACAAAGGATCTAGTGTTGAAATTCAGTGCACTTCATCCTTCTTTCTTCTGACATCATCTACAGGGGAGAGTCGTGAGGCCCCCATACACATACAATAGTCTATGGGGCATTTAAACATGCGCACTAGAGATGAGCGAGCATACTCGTTAAGGACAAATACTCGAGTGAGTATCGTCCTTTTCGAGTATCGGCCTGCTTGTCCGCAAAGATTTGGGTGTCGGCATGGGTGAGCGGTGGGTTGCGGGAGTGAGCAGGCGGGAGGGAGGGGTGGGGTGGAGAGAGATCTCCCTCCTGTTTCCCCCTGCCCTCCCCGGACGCCGGCACCCGAATCTTTGCGTACAAGCAGTCAGATACTCGAAAAGGACGATACTCGCTCTAGTATTTGTCCTTAACGAGTATGCTCACTCATCTCTAATGCGCACGTTAAATGAATTAGAATTATAGAACAATGAAAATTTGCGTTCCGATAAATATTTTGATTCAATACATGAAGCAAAATTTTGAAGTGGACAAGCCATTTCCAATTCATGTTAATACAACCTAAGGGCATGTCCACGAGAGATTTTTTTTCTTTTTTTGGTGGGGGGTTAGGTTGGGGGGGGGGGGGGGGGGCTTAAAAAAAAACTTTTGGTCAGGATTTGCCACATATTCCACTCCATATTGCGCAGTGTGAAATCAGCAGCAATTACCCTGCTGTACAAACTAACATACTCCAGTATACCGCTACTGAAAACACTGCCGATTCTGAGTACGCAGTTTAGCTGTAGAGATCTGCTGCATTTACACTAGACAGATGCAAGGTTTCTCCTGCAGCCTGCTGATGCTTTGTTGCAAAACCCATTAGGGACAGGCAAGGCTGCAATCTGAAAATAACCCAACTTTCCCTATGTAATGCAGTGTTTTAGTTTGAGGATTTTACAGCTGCTTTCCAAAACTGTCAGAAGAGGGGGATTGTCAGGTGACCCAAGTCTAAGAAACAGGTTTGTGTACAGTCCACTCCCTCAAAGCAAGTTTAGATGGAAAAAAAATATATATATATTTTACTTTGCAAGAGCGGCAACGAAGGAGAAAACGACTTACATTATTTTTCGAGTCCCTCATCCTGATGGACAGACTGATATCGGCCACAATCACACCCATATCTTGCTCTAAACTATTAGGATCTTCCAACCGGAACACTTTTTCTGTATTCCTACAAGGAAAAAAAATAAATATATATATATAAAAAAAGGACACGTAATAAGTAAATACCTGTATTTCACATGGAATGTTGTTTGATCATCTGGATCATCTGAACAGCAAGGAGTTTCTGCATCAGTTGCATTGGAATATCAGAAAGCTTCACGCTTCATTGCTCAAAAAACAACTTTCACATTATTTTGACATATTGCAGCGCGGTAAACTGTATTGACAATCGTAATGAAATCCCAATAGTGTGTCATTATTCAGGTCCAAGACACAGCACAAGCTGTCTGCCATCGAAGTAGTTACTGGAGTCACTGTCAGCATCTTAATGGATGTTAAGAAATAAGTGTAATGTCAGTTTAAAGACGCATCCCTTAACAGAGCTGTACTGCAAACTTTATATGTTGTATCTTACCATGGCACTGTTCAAGGAGCAAATACTTGACAGATATGGTCATCCGATAAGGTAACCTATAGTACTGTATTCCAATAGGAGGCTGCTAAAATGGGACTGTCCTGAAGCCGAATTAGCAGGATGATTTAGTCAATGCTTACTGGGGGGGAGATAGCTCTCCACCACAAATAACAATTACCTTGCAAGAGAATGAGGTGGGCTGCACAACTGTTAGGCGCTCCAGCACCACGGCATTGGACAGGTGACATCACCAATTCTTCTGGCCTGGTGATGTCCGGTAAATTTGTTACTTGGGCTTCTAATGTAGAAGCCTCTGGCAGGTTTACGGGAAGTCGCTGATGAGGTCCCGGTCAGGCTCCCTATTGGCGGCAGCGGTCGTGAGGGTAAAAAACTCATATGACTGTTAGAGTCAAGTAAACAAAGCATCGGCGGACGGGAGCCACAGCAGGGGAGCACTGGCATTTTTTGGTATTTTTTAGTAGGATTAATCTCCCCCACTGCCACCGATGTGTCAGAACCTGGGAAAATACCCTTAGAGGTGCTGAAGGTCTGTGGCTCCTTTATTCTCAGGATCATTGTGAGTCCTAGAAATTAGACCCCGATCAATCAAAGTCATAGCATATTCAAGCACCATGCAATTACTCCAAAAAAGGTTATTATTGCCCTCAGTAAGAAGGATAACACTATTTTTCACCTGGCTAACCAGTTAATTGTATTTATTTTCTTTTTAGGAGACCAGAAGTCACTTCGTTCACTTGATTAAACATCCTAATGAGTTTAGTTAGAACTTTTACCTACATAGTATGGCCCACCGCCTACTGTTCAAAGTGTATGGCAATGTACACATCCACTTAAAAGGGTTACCCAGATATTGTAAAAACTCAGGAGAAGAGGATTAAAAACATCACTCTCAACTCAGTTCCGATAAGCGGTCATGTGGTGTTGCAGCCCCCCAGATGTCATCGATGAGGGGCTAGCTGTCGGCTTATTAGAATAACCAAGCCAGCCCCTCTTTCTATTTCGGCATGGGCTGTAATAAAAGAGGGCTGGCTTAGGTATTAAAATGAGCCGACTGCCAACCGCTCAGCAGTCCACAGAAAGTTACAGATATAGGAACAGACATGTAAGACAAATGCCTGCCTGCAGACAAGAGATAGGTAAACAAAAAAGTGGGGTTTTAATGATAAAAACCACATACCTATTTAGTTCGAGCTCTTGAAGATCCAGAAGAGCAGAACCCATAAAGTCATCAGTAGTTAAGTCTCGATCATAAACCTGTAAACATAATGAAGAGTATTTAAACATTAGGATGGTGGTGGTCAATCTGACCCAATGCACTGACATTCTACATAACTTCTATTGCTCTTACAAGCTTGAGAGATTATACTTTTATTTTTTTTATTAATTTTGTCTATTAATGGAAATATTAAGTTACTTTGATGTAGAGCAAAATTACTTAAAAACCATAGGAAATAACACTGGGTCAAAATGTACTGTAATCGTAATTTAAGTAGCAGGTTGAAACCGGTAAGCCTAATGTTAAAAACCAGGGTTGCTAAAAAGAGGTATTTAAAGTTCTGCTGAGCATCTCATCACCTTGATTTGCAGCTTCTGCTCAAGATTTTGGATAGGCAACACAAATGTCTCATCCCACACTGGATTCAGGTTTTTATAAATAACTTTGCTTTTGTACAAGGTCTTCTTATTCAGTTTGAATTTAACATAAGGATCACTGGTACCTAGAACAAAAAAGGTTTATGGATTAGAAGAGATTCTTAAAAAAAAACAAGTAAAAAAAAACCACACACACACACACACACACACACACACACACAATAAATCACCAGTTTCAGAAAAATATTTGAGTCTAGTGCAACTTAAATCTTAGGCAATATTCACACGGACATCATAGCCACACGGACATCATAGCCTCGACAGACCTCAGTGACCTATAATGGGGTCCATCAAGGTTCCCAAGTCCTGACAGCAAGAACAGTAGTACATGCTGCTCTTTTCTTGCCATCCAAAGTGACTGAAGCCCTGATGTAGGCTCTACACTAATGTGAAAAAAAATCACCACATAGTTACCAAATTGTGGCAAAACCTCATACAAAGTATATACTTTTTTCCTGCAGTCAACAGTCCTAGTAACACTAAGGAAGTGCATGTAATTGGCATTCTAAAGCTCACTACACAAAAGGTATACCAATGTATACCGGTGTGATGGAGACCAAAAGGCCACCTCTTGGCCCCTATTGGGTGAATGAGACCCTGTTACCGAACTACACTCCAAACATAGGCCCCAAAGGTGATGTGCAAACTGATTGATCATGTATATAAAAATTTAAAATTGCTTGAAATTATGGCAATAAATCTTAAAAAAAAAAAAAAAAAAAAAGAAATATATATATATATTTTTTTTTTTTTAAATGCTTTACAAAAGAGACCTGTACTTTCCAGGAAGCTAATTACACCATCTCAAGCGCTTCTCAATAAAGCGTCTTAGGAGCCGGGCTTACAATTGCTTGGATATATATATTAAATAAAAAAAATTTAAAAAAAGAAGAAGAAAGGAAGGAAACAGTGGGAAAATCTCTAATAAAAAGAGGGCTTTAATTAAATGAGATTGCTACTCTGGGATCAGGACTTCATGCCTGTCAGCTTACTCTCAAAATAAACATCTCAAAAGTAGGCCTCCATGGTGTCACTTTCTCACAGGCAATGCATGCTGGGTAATCCCCAGGCATCTTGACAGCTACATAATGTTCACACTGCTTGACGGGTGAATGGCGGCCCTCGCGTGAAACAAAATATTAACGTCTGGAATTAATAGAAGAAGGGGCATTGATTTACAAAGCAAGAACGAGGAAATGTGTCAGGTTAGCATGGTGTTAATTGTTGGAGAGAATAATTGGGGAGGAACACACAGAGCTGCTGCATCTCTCCATATTGTCTTACTGTCGGGCACAGTAACATCTCAACTAGCTGCTTATGGGAGGCAGCGCTACAGCGGCAGGATGCACAGCCTGCTCACACGTTATATCAATGACAGCCCATCACCTGAGTGCCAGGACAGAGACAACCTGGACGTGCCAACATGCACCCGGCACACCAACCGCTCCAAACTCTAATTAAAAATATTCAAGAAACTAGGTTTATAGAAAGGAAAGCTCCAGTACATGTATATAAAGAGATTTATGTCAGAGACTGTCAGCAATTTTCTTGCCCCCCTATCGGAGGGCAGCACAAGGTAGTGACAGTCAGCTGATTACAGGGATACGTCTGCTGTGTATCTGTGCAGTAGTTTGGGAAAAAGTTGCACCTTAGGCCTCCTGCACACGGGCGGAGATTGTGATTTCCCGCAGGATTTCCGCCCGTGACCACTGCCATAGGATTGTGTTAGAAAACGTAATCCTAGGCAGACAGACGCGTTTTGTCTGTGCAAACCACGCGCAGAAAAGAAATCGCGGCATGCTCCATTTCTGTGTGGGGCTCGCAGAGGCCTGCACAGAAAGGTCACTCCCTGGCTGCTGGCTCCTGGCTCCTGTCTGCGCATCAAAGAGCCGGAGCAGCAGGAGCTCGCGTCGGGTCCTGCTGCAAGAATTCTCGCAGCCGTATCTGACCTGGCCGCCTGCAGGCGGTCTTATTAAGAGTAGAACAGGCGTAGAGGACTTCTAGAAGTCGTGAGCTGCAAGCTAGCTACACCCTTCCCACCTGTCCTCTATCCATTGATTAATAGCGCTCTGTTCATTACTGTGCATAGAGCTGCCAATCATTGGCTGGAGGGCAGGATGGGTGTGGCTAGGCTGCAGCTCATAAATATGTAGGACTAGTTCTGTCTCTGGCTGCTACTAAAAAAAAATGCAAGTTTCTCCTCAACTACTGCACAGATATACAGCAGACATATCAATTCAATCAGTGTGACAGCCACCACCCTATTGTGCTCTCACCGAGGACAGCAAAAACACGGTGACAGATTCCCTTTAAGCCTTTGGACACGTTTAGGAAGAGGAGTTGGGGTACTATTTTTCTTTTCACTTAAGTGCATGCATTTGGGGTTGACAATCATTTTTGCAATAGTGTTTGACATTTACACCATTTGTCTTTCGCAACTTCTATATAGGACTATATATAGAGATTGCAATCGTAGGGTCCTTTTGCATATACATTCATCCCAATGATTACTGCTCCTGTGACTTTGGCTTGAAGGAATGCTGCCTTTCAATAGGTGGCACTGTGGAGGATTTATTCCATCTCCCTTATTTGCATATTACCCAGAGGAGCGTGCATGGCCATTTGAGTCTCCTCACTTAGTTTATAGTTGCTCTCCCTAAGGAGAAAAGATAATGTTTCTGACCCCCGTCCCAGGCCTCTCGCTAGCAAAGGGAGACTCCTACTGTACACTGATGAAGGGCAAATACCCTGAAACAGCTGTCTGTACATGGGGTCTGGCTTTGCTTTTAATTCCCGGTCATTGTAACAAGGCTTGTATAAAAAGTCTGACTTTGGCTTGAAGGAATGCTGCCTTTCAATAGGTGGCACTGTGGAGGATTTATTCCATCTCCCTTATTTGCTCCTGTGCTTTCACACGCGAGTGATGACTGCTCAGTGAATAGGGGCGGAGCGGGCTGGAGATCTTTCCCTGCCACTCACCTCCATTCATGGTAAACAGGCAGTCGTTCGTAACTGGGAAACGGGGTGCATTTTTAATTTTTTTCTTTAAAGAATCACTTGTTCCCACGGTGGTTGTAACTTAGGTGCCTGCGCCACATGAAAAACCGGACTCTTCAGTAGTAAGGGAGAGCGTGTGCATGGAACGCTGAAAAAAAAAATCCGATTTTCATGCAGACTTCAGTGGCGGACACCACTGGAAAGAAGGAGCGGTCAAGTAGAAATATAATATAATATGTACACACATACATACACCCTGTCGCCTCACCTAACAGCACTACAACTTAGTTAATGGTGCTATAGGCAGGTGACAGGCTGTTGAAGGTGTAATGGCACTTTTAGTGCTAGGAGAAATCCTACAGTTAACCTTTAGGAAAAAAAAAAATTAATAAATAGCTAAGTTTTTTTTACACTATGCCTAGGTGGTTTTATTGTCCGCTTCCTTGGAAGACTTTTCCCATATATAGCGGAATATAGGCATTTAACACCATGAGATCTGTCCTGGCCCATCACCATATAACCATATAATAGTTATATATATTGTTTTGGTGCAGCAACTTGCCTCTTCAGCAGGTCTACCTTTGTTCACTTCCTTACAAGAGTCTTGATGGCTCCTTGTGAACTATGGTGGCTTCTCTTTTAGTTTTTTTTTTAATAAATATATCCTTGGAAAACCGGAGACCCCAAGAATGACCTCACATAACCCAATTGCCTACACAAAATTTAAAATAATTTTGCATTGGATGTGATGGAAAGATTGAGAAGACTTCAAGTTGTTTTTTTTTCTGTTTTAAAAACATTGAGAAAGCCACAAATAATGTAGCGCACAGGACCCGGCTATACAATGTATCGCTTGTGAATCAAGAACAGCAGAATATAGCATTAGACAGAATGTCGGGGGAGGGAGAGAGAGGGACACTTTTTTTCTAAAAAGGTCAGCAAGAGAAATACTGCAGCAAACAGTGGGAAAACACAGAGCTCAACTTTCTGGTCTTTTACAGTAGTAATGGATTAGAATTAAAGCACAGCACAATGCTGAACATCAAAGTCTCCCCGCAGAGATAAGCCCAATTCATTTAGTTCCACTATGAAATGGATGTCTCAATTCTTCATCACTTCATTACCCCCTGCAGTAGCCACTTTTACACAGTGCTGAATCAGATGGGTAGATAAGGCTAAGATGATGTTGATGGTGTTTTTTGATCTGTGAAGAAGCTATAAAGATGCAGTACCACACGCACAAAAGAGGAATACGAGGAGTAACGATGTTGTGGGGGGTTTTACATTTGCCAAATTTCATTACAGAAACACCATCGCTGTTAAGCATCATGTACAATTATATCAGTCCTAACATTAAAACCTCTCACAGGCGAAGGCAACATTATCTTGTTACATTGGCACCCGTCAGGGGTGGGGTATATAAGGGCCCTTTTATAATGGGACGACCTGCAGGTCATCCCAACGACGATTGTCCTTATGCATTTACCTAGGAACCATCATTGATGAGTGAATGGAGACGGAGCAGGCCGCAGATCGCTTCTGGCCATCCACCTCCATTCACAGTAAACAGGCTGCCGATCATAGATAGATGGATGAATGAATGAATGAATGAATGACTGTTTACGCAGGCCGATCGTCATTTAGTTTTTAAGTGTGCATATACTGAATAATAAGCTCATAAAATAATCGCTAGTCTTTACTCTGTTCATGCATCTACAAACAATCAATCAGATTCTCATGGGAATCGGAACAATTCGGCCCGTGTAAAAAGGGCCCTTTGACAGCGGGTGAACTGTCAGTTCTTGAAGCTCATGTGTTGGAAGCAGCAAAATGGGCAAGTGTAATGATCTGAGCGAATTAGAGGAGAGCCAAACTGTGGAGGCTAGATGACTGAATAAGAGCATCTTCAACATGGCAGGTTTTGTGGGGTGCTCCCGGAGTGGCTTACACCTCCTAAAACAGTGGTCCAAGGAAGGATAACCAGTGAACTGGAAGCAGGCTCATTTGGTACATTGTAGGAAGTAAAGGCTAGCCAGTCAGGTCCAATGCCACAAAAGAATGGTAGTATAAATTGCTGAAAACGTTAAAGCCGACTTACAGAAAGGTGTAAGAATACACAGTGCATCATTAATCACACTGTTCATTCGGACCAGTTCATGCCGAAAACATCTACAATGCGCATGTGAGCATCGGAACTGGATCATTGAGCAATGGAACAAGATTGCTTGGTCTGATTATTTTATTTTATTTTTTTTACATCATGCGGGTGTGTGTGTGTTTACCTGGGGAAGAGATTTACCAGGATGTACTATGGGAAGAAGGCAATTTGGCAGAGGCAAGGTTATGCTCTGGTTCAAGTTTTGCTGGGACCCTGGTTCCTGGATGTCACTTTGACACATGTACCACTTACCTAAACATTGTCACAGACCAAATATAACCCTTCATACCAATGGTGTCCCTAATGACAGCCACCCCTTTCAGCAGGGGCCCTGCTACACTGTAAAAATGGTTCAAGAATGTCATAGTCCTCATCCAGCTGTTGACATGGCCCCCAAATTCAGCAGATCTCAACCGGATACAGAATCTGTGGGATGTACTGGAAAAAACAAGCCTGATCCATGAAGGCCCGACTCATCAATCTACAGGTCTTAATTGATTTACAGCTAACATCTTAATGCCAGATAACATGATGCCTTCAGCTGTCTTGTAGAGTCCCTGCCTTGACAGATCATAGCCGTTCTTGTGGCACAAGGGGTAGGAGGGCATACACAAGGGCAGACAAATGGTTTCATTGTAACTTGCATTTAACTTACAATTGTGTTTTCAGCCCTATTCTGTGGCAAACACAGATTGGCTAGAAGATTCGGCCAATCTTATATGTTTTTACTAAATGGCACAAGCTGACTGGCTAGATTTTATAGTGTTTTGCATATTAGCACCAATTGGACAATTGTAAGTTAAATATTACACTAAACACAAGTTAAGATGCTTCAAGAGAAATAAATCAAGGGCCAATATGTGAGTACTGTGCAGTAAAGTATATAGAGATCACTGTTCTATATACTTTACTAGTTTATGTGAGTAATGTGCAGTAGAGTATGCATATATGAAGCCCCGGAGACAAGTGTGGCTTAAATGCTGCATCTGTTGCCATGGCTAGGATCCCGTAGATTAGGTGACCTCAATGAGCACCCTACAATTCCCCTCATTCCTTTGACTCCCCCTGGATAATGTTCCAAGGCTCGGATGTGTACAAATCTATACTGGATGCAGAGGTTTAGGATATATCAACATCTCTGTTTGCATTTCCATCCAACCCCCATTCCACTTCTCTGCCCCCCTTCCCTTCCCCCCTTTTTACTGTATGATGCATCACCGATCCCCAACTTACAAACTTGTTTATAAGTTTGAAAACTATAAAGAATTAAAAAAAAAAAAATCAAAAGAAACCTATGAATGCATAAGCAAGAGAGATGAGTGAACATACTCTGTTCGGGTGTTTTTGGACCCGAGCACCGCTTTTTCCAAGTAACTGACTACTCGGACGAAAAGATTCGGGGGGCGCCGGGGGTTGCAGAGGGGAGTGGGGGAGAGAGAGCTCCCCCCTGCTACCCCCCGCTCCACCACGCCGCCCCCGGCGCTCCCCGAATCTTTTCGTCCGAGTAGTCAGTTACTCGGAAAAAGCGGTGCTCGGGTCCAAAAACACCCGAACAGAGTATGTTCTCTCATCTCTAATAAGCAATCATTACCTGTCATGTGGGATAACAATGGATTTTGTATGAAGAAGTAAAAACTCAAAGTTAAATTTTTAAGTTCTTGGCCTGTTGCTGGTTTTTTTTTTTTTAACTATTGTAAAAGCCCGTCTCTCATTCAGTTTATAAGGAATAATGTACCCCATAATTAAGGGTATTATGTGACGACTTGCAGTTTCCGTGAGCTGCATAAATATACTCATCCTACAGTCTTGTACATATCTTCTTACATGATACAAGTACTGGACAAATCCCAGGAGCCAATAAACCTAACAGGAAACTGGCTCCTACAGCAACTTGTCTGCTGTGGGGTCCAGGAACCCCGACATCCACATACTGGGTTTGTTGGGCGACAGGTCTGCAGAGAATTTAGGAGCACGGAGGATCCAGTTTTTTTCTGTGTCAGACTCGAAAGATAATTGCAGCTTGTTGGAAACAAGCTAGCCCTCCCACTGTGAGGGAATCATTAAATTGCAGCATGGGGTATACATGGAAAAAAAAAAAGAAATAAAAATCACATACCAAAACTCATGTCTATTTAGGGCCATTGGATTGATGTTCCTAATTTACCAAACCTGGCACTGGCAAATAGGTAACATTTCTCATGTTTAACTGAATTACGTAAGACAGTATTTTAGGAACCGTATATTTGCACTTCTTGATCTCAAGAACCTTTTATCGGACATCTCAATTGTTTACTTGACTGCGAGCTACTAATGAACACTCATGTTGGCACCTAACTTGGGAATATTCACTGACCCATTTATTTTTGGATGCCAATTGGCTCTTGCCATTACTGAAAATATTTAGACACTGCTGTACTGGCTGTCTTTCATGGGCGGCTGTTTGTGGGGGTTGTAGGTTTATACAAGAAGAGAAAGTGACAAAACGGTTAATCTAATTAAAAAACAAAAATCATCCTGTAAAGGTTGTACTGCAGCGCCACTTTTTGCTATGCTTAACTTCAATAATCATTTTCTGTATCGCCAAGAAAAGCAGAACACATTTACATCAAAACCAAAAGGGATTATAATAATTGTTCTATTAATAATTACATTTTAGTTCCCCCAATTAAAAATGGATACGTTTTTTGGCCGCATCATTTGTGCAGTATGATAAACATAAGTACCCCCGCCAGTCCCATGTAAAAACACTGTTGGCACATTAGGAACTACATGACTAGACCAGTTACATGTGTATCATGCTAACCAGTGTCATATAATTCAGCAGTGCAGTGTGAAGCGACAGTCTCTGTGCACCATCTTGTGGGCTTTGCTGGTAATCCAGCTTTTAATTTTACTTTCCATTTCACATTATGGGGGGAAAAACAACAAAAAAAGCTCTGTTGTATTCAAATAGGCTCACTAGAAATAAATACTCAGCCATCCCGTTTATCCAATCAATAACAATTAAGATATAAACATATATTTTATCCACACGGAGTCAAAAAAGCAATAGGGAAAGGAAACAGAAAAGGGGAAGTGGGTGAAAATGAAAAGTCCCCAATACCTTGGTATCATGTTACCCACAGGGAGCACATGCCCCGGAAAGGGCAACCCTGACATCAGCCTAGTAGCTCCAAATCCAACCCCAATAGTTAAATGGTTGTATAAACAAGATATTTGAGTATTTATAGTAACCCTATTAGATTAGGATTGTGTATCAAGGGAAGTGGACCCCTAAAAATAGATTAACAATTACTAAAAGTATTAGTTTTAATCAAGCACCAAAATACACCATAGAAAAAAAAGCAGCGCTCATTGAAAAATACATCCAAAATAATCATAAAATGTGGAATGAGACACTGTACTGAGTTGTTGTCATAGAAGTTACCTCTATGAACTGTATAGAGGTCCCCATGACTTACATAGAATCACTTAAAAGGGGTTATTCGGCTTTATAATATTAACCCCTTGGAGCGATCCTCCAGGCCTGTAGGGAAAAAAAAAAAATAGGATGGCCACACTAGCTTCTCTGACTACCTCATTTACACTGGACATTATTATGCATCATTAGTCAAAGACACTACATCTGCTTTGATTAACCAGTGCTGCCCGGATTAGCAGCACTGACCAGTCAGACCAGCATGTAGTGTCATGCACGCCATGCATAGTATGCATGAGTAGTCTATCTGGTAATGAGAGGCACAGTTCAGCCATCTTTGTTTCTCCGGGCCTGCGTGTTTTGTAATGGCGCACTAATTTTAAGTTTCTCCTCCCCACTTTTATCGCATAACTTTTTTCGTCGATGTAGCTGCCTGAGGGTTTGTTTTTTGTGGAATAAGTTGTATTTTTCAATGTCACCAACATACTATAATGAAAACAAAGATCTGGTACCATGTTAGCCAGTAGAGCAAAATGTGATTGTTCTCAGCAAGAGAAACCACGTGGTCTTGTAGATATGATACCTTTTAATGGCTAACAAAAATACATGATGTAATAGCGAGCTTCCGAACCAATGCAGGGTTCTTTTTCAGGCTTAAATTGATTCAGATCCAATCCATTTAAGCCTGAAGAAGTACCCTGCGTTGGTTCGGAAGCTGGCTATAACATCATGTATTTTTGTTAGCCATTAAAAGGTATCATATCTACAAGACCACGTGGCTCTCTTGTTGGGAACAACATACTATATAAATGTACTGAAAAACTTCTAGGACTTTGAAAAAAAATCATAAGTTGAGTGAAGTGGAAAAAGAAATAAAAATTACAGTTGTGCCTTTTTTGGGGTGACTGGGGAGGAGTGGGGTGGCAGAAGGGCTTCTCGATACTACGGCAAAAATGACATGACAACTTTAGTTTGTGGTTCAGTGCACTTATGATAATACCAATTTTCTTGTCCGGTACCATTAAAAAATACAAACACATATACACACGGGAAGTCTTCAAAACCTCTCACTCGGATATTTTTTTTCATTTGCATAAGGCCACAGTATAGCAAAATGTACGTTTTTGTCCCCCCGGCATTCTACACTCTATACCACAAAGTGAAAATAGAAAATTTGGACATGTTTAAAAAAAATTTTAAAAAAAATTAAAAAAAAAAAAAAAGGAAAAAGAAACGACAGAGATTTCTAACATTTTGCATTGACAAAGTATTCAGATCCTGTACTCAGTTGAAGCACCAGTGGCAGCGATTACAGCCTCCAGTCTTTTTGGATATGACACCACAAGGTTTGTATACCAGCATTAGGGAATCTTCTGCAGATCCTCACAAGCACTGCCAGGTTGGATCGGGGCCGTTGTGGATGACCATTTTCAGGTTTCTTCAGAGATTTCCAATTGGGTTCATACCAGACCTGTGGCTGGGACACTCAAGGACATTCAGAGTTGTCCCTAAGCTACTTCTGTGGTGTCTTAGCTCTATGCTAAGGGACATTGCCTTGTTGGAAGGTGACCCTTCTGACCAGTCTGAGGCCCCTTGCACTCTGGAACAGGTTTTTATTATTAATATCTCTGCAATTTGCTCCATTCAGCTTTCTATCAACCCTGACCAGCTTCCCCATCCCAACTGCTGAAAAACACCCCACAGTATGATGCTACCAGGCTTCACTGTAGGGATAGTATTGGGCAGGTGATGAGCAGCGCCTGGTTTCCTCTAGACAGAACACTTAGAATTGAGGCAAAAAAGTTAAATATTGGTTTCATCAGACCAGAGAATCTTGCTCTGCAGGCTAACTTCATACTGGCGAGCATATGGGGGCGTGAATCTCGACCCCATATCTCAGTCACCACCATGTGAGTCGTTTTCTTGTCAAAACAGCCTTGCATCACTTCAGGAATGTAGCAACCCTCGAGTTTTCAATGGGAGACCTCGCATCACGTGTACCTGGGACGTGGGCGGCGCTGTGATACGAAAGCACTCAGAAAGATAGAACAGGCCACAATTTCCTGCATAGCTATGCATCGCCATGCAGAAAAACATCGCTCATGGGTATGACCCCATTCAAAAGATGGCAAGATGGCATCTTGCAACGCACAAGTCTCACACGATTTTCTCGCCTGTGTGAAAGCAGCCTCAGAGTCCTGTAGGTGTTTTTTAGCGACTCCAGGTGGCTTTCGTGTGTGTCTTTTACTGAGGAGAGGCTTCTTTCTGGTCACCCTGCCATAAAGCCCTTCTAGAAGTCTCTCCCATCTGCACACAGGATCTTTGGAGCACAGCCAAAATGACCAAGTCACCTCTTACCAAGGACCTTCTCCCTAGATTACTTAGGACTCTTCCTAAACCTGGCTAACCCACTAAACTGTCTGTTTCAAACTTTTCCATTTAAAGAATTATGGAGGCCGTTGTGCTCCAGGGAACTTTGAATGCAGAATGATTTGTAGTCTTCTGCAGATCTGTCCCTCCACACAATCCTGTCTCTGAGCTCTTACCCAGCTATGGCTTTGTTTTGGCTCTGATATGCCTTGTCAGCTGTGAGTCCTTATATGAGAAGGAAAATCTTTTAAAAAGATGTCCAATCAACTGAATTGAGAACAGGTGACTCCAATCAAGGCATAGAAACATCTTTACCCCCTAGGGATTGCCCTATAGTGATTTTACATCCAGCCATTGCAGGACGTGTATGGAGGGAGATAATGTTGCCATCTCCCTCCATACAGCACGGGCGTCAGCTGTTTATTACAGCTGACATCCGCAGACTACAGCTCCGACGCCGCGTGGCCGATTGGGGCTGTTAACCTTTTAAATGCCGCTGTGAGATCGGGGGAGCCGTGTGTGCGTCATTGCTGCCGGGGCTTCTGAAAGGCCCCAGGGCTGTCTTGGCAGTATGCCCATCAAGCCATCCCCAGGAGGTGGACTGATAGCCTGCCTGTCAGAATGCAGTAGGATGAAATGCTATAGCATTACATCATACTGCAGGATCGATAAAAGTATCGCTAGTTGTGGTCCCCCGTGGGGACTAAAAGAAAACGTAGAAAGTTTTTAAAAAAAACACCTGGTATTGCTGCGTCCGTAAAAGTCTGATCTATTAAAGTAATTCATTATTTACACCGCAGGTTGAACTTTGTCTGAAAGAAAAAATAAAGCCAAAAAAACAAAAAAAAATGTTATAAAAAGAGATCAAAAAGTCATATGCATTCACAAATGGTACCAACGGAAACGACAAGATGTATCACACAAAATGAGCCCTCACACAACTATCTCTGAAGATTAAAAAAAACGTTTTTTGTGTGCAGAAAACAGACTGAAAATAATTTTAAAAATATATAAATAAATATATATTACATACACATAAAAAAAAGAAATACAGGTAGTACAGCAAAAAATAAAATAAAATATAAGTTTGGTATCGCAGCAATCATACTGACCCATAGAAAGAAGTTATCGGGTCATTTTTGTTGCAGTTTGTGGGTCGTAGAGGCACCGAAAGATGGCGGAATGTTATTTTTTTTCATTTCTCTCCACTTAGAATTTTTTTTTTAAGTTTTTCAGTACATTATTTGGTACATTAAATAGTAACATTAAAAAACACAACTGGGCCCGCAAAAAACAAGCCCTCATACAGCTACGTCTAAGGTTAAATTTTAAAAAGTTACGATTTTTTTAAAGGGAGGAGAAAAAACAAAAATGGAAAAAGAAACCAAAAAGCCCTGTCACTAAGGGGTTAAAGATGAGCAAGAGAAATAGGAGGCCCCCAGAGCCAAGTTTCAAACATCATACCAAAGGGTGTGAATACTTATGTCAGCACAAAGTTTTTATTTTTAAATGAAAAACTATCTACAAAGATTTATAACATTTTATCACTTTGAGGAACCAAGTGCAGAATGAGGAGTAAACTTGAGCCTGGGTTCACACAGGGCGGATTTGCCGCGGTTCTGCCGCAGCAGATCCGCCCACGGCAAAACCGCCTGCGGCCGCTAATCTCGTGATTTCTCAGAAACCTCGTCCACACGGGACGGCTAATCCGCTGCGGTAAATCCAGTTGAAACCGCGGCTGCGGCCGCCGCGGTTTCAAAAGAAGCAGCATGTCTGTTTATCTTTTCTTTTTTGTTTATTTTCGTCGCGGCCGTGCTCTCCTCTATGGGAGCGCTGGCCGCAACGGAAAAGCAAGCGGCCGGGCCGCTTCAAAGCCGCCGTGGCTTTATCCGCGGCGGTTCTCCCGGCAGAAATCTTGAGGTTTTTTGCTGTGGCCAAACCGCGAGATTTCTGATGGGAATATGCCCAGTGTGAACCCAGCCTTAGCCTAGGTTCACACAGGGCGGATTTGCCGCGGTTCTGCCGCAGCAGATCCGCCCGCAGCAAAACCGCCCGCGGCTGCTAATCTCGGGATTAGCCAGCCATGTGGACGAGGTTTCTCAGAAACCTCGTCCACACGGGACGGCTAATCCGCTGCGGTAAATCCGGTTGAAACCGCGGCTGCGGCGGCCGCGGTTTCAAAAGAAGCAGCATGTCTGTTTACTTTCGTTTATTTATGTCACGGCCGCGCTTTCCTCTATGAGAGCCGGCCGCAACGGAAAAGCATGGGGCCGGGCCTCTTCAAAGCTGCCGCGGCTTAAACCGCGGCGGTTCTCCCGGCGGAAATCTCTCGGTTTTTGCTGTGGCCAAACCGCAAGATTTCCGACGGGAATCCGCCCTGTGTGAACCCTGCCTTAATGTTCTTTATTTTATTCGCACAAGGCCACAACATAACAAAATGTACAAAAGAGTGAAAGGATCTGAAGACTTTCTAGACCCACTGTGTGTTCATGGTACTAGAAAGCTATACATCTCTGCTAGAACGCATTTTTCCATCAATAGAGCTGTGGGGAGGTTTCTTTGTTTTTTTTGGCAGGACGATCTGTGGTTTACACCTGGTACCACTTTGGAGTACTTACGACTTTTTAACTCCATGGGATGACCAAACTGTACGATTCTGGTGCTGTGCATTTTTTTCTTACAAAGTTCACTGAGCAGGATAAATAACGCATTATTTTGGATGCAGCCAAAAAAAAAAAAAAAAAATTTTATATATAAAAAATTTTTTAGTTTTTTTGCATTATAAATACAGAATGAATTTTTTTTTTTTACAACCCTTTTTTTTTTTTTTTTGGCTAAAAAGAAACAACTGTTTAGTACCTTGAACTAGGGGACTTTAACTTGCGATTGTCTTATCACTTATACCATGTAGTGCAATAAGTATTGCAGTATGTGGCATTGCTACAGTAATGTCCTAACAGCTAGAAATGCATAGCAGTCCTGGGGGCATATTAGCCTCTTACTCCCCAACTCTACACGAGCTAACCTAAACAACCAATCACCGTGAATCAGCCAACCCAAATAACTAATCACCGTGAATGCGTAAATCCAAACAACCAATTAGATTGCGAATGGTGTGGAGTTGGGGAGTAAGAGGCTAACATGGATCCTGTGGCCTTCAGAAGGCTCTCCGCTACCATGACACCTGGACGCTACCTGTCATCTCATCCTACAAGGGCCGTTTGGGACTGTTGAACGGGGTATTTAAATGCCACTATCACAATTGACAGTGGCATTTAAAACGTTAACAGCCATAACCAGCATGAACCCCAATCGCACCTTTTATGACCCAGTGTCAGCGGACGATAAGCGGTGGGCTTCTGAGCCTGTGTCATATTAAGCACACACAGAGAGACTTGCATGTCCTGCGACGTGAAGGGCTTGGTGGCGTTCGGACAGACCATCAATATGTTACCAGTGGGTGTTCAACTGCACTTCCACCAATCAGCTGTTAGAAGGGGCTGTGGCACTTGTGTGAGCACTGCAACCTCTACATCGATGGGGCACTGTTACATACAGTACTTTTGGCAGTGGCTGTTTTAAGGGGACCGGTCATGTTCACACAGCACCATAAACTGAGTTATTGTGCTGTTAAGGGGCGTAACGGAGTCGGTCGAGTCGCTGGAGCGAGGGAGTATAAGAAATGAATCACTCGGCTCCTTGTCACAAACAGATAAATTAGTTTATGGTGCTGTGGGGAAGCGGCAGGCTCCCTTTAAGTACTGTCCCATTCACCTCAAACGAGAACACACCATCAATTCTAAAAGAATGTATAACCCCTCTAGGGCTCATTCCCCCGAGCGTATGCGTACACCACTGAGTATCCCACAGCGCTGTACACATTGCAGCCCTTTCAGTCTGCCCGTAGAGAGCTGGCAGAGACCATGTGCCAGCTGCAATTGGCACTGCGCATGGCCAGGAATGTGATGTCACAGACATGCATAGGGTGACTTTTTTTCCAATTCCCCGTTGTGTTGAGAGCAGGGACGTATATCGAAACTCTGCCCCTTCACAATGCCTTAGTAGGGATGGCATTGCGTACGCAGGCCTCCAAGAGCACACTGCAATTTATTTGCCCTGCGTATCGATACCCAGTGCCCACACACCAGTGTGAGTGTCCATAGACTTTCATTGCCTCCATTCATCGTGTGTTACGTGCGTAATAAGCAGTGACAATATGCCCATGTGAATGAGCCCTAAATGCCTGTTACCACTCACAGCATTTCTTAGACAGTATGAGAACAAGACAGAAGCATGTATGAACTGGGGCAGATTGCTGGCGGTATCAAGAATGCGGGTACTCCCTGGCAGGCACTGTGCTTGAGGCATGGTAACAGGGCAGCGCTCGAGGACACCGTTGGTTATGGGATACTACAGTTAGCTCTTCTGTTGAATACAGTGGACTTGGGATCACATCACCATTATCACTCCTTTTTTTATGCTCCGCTACAGGAGCTGAACAGAAGTGACACTGGTGTTAAAACCCCTCAGATTCCAGACATTGACTATAATGGAGTATGTTGGGTTGCCATCATGCTGTCCTGTAAGTTGCTGGAAAAAAAAAAAAAAAAGAAGAAGTCCTGCATACTGTTAATTCTTTCCCAGTAAACTTAGCAGAATATCATTAGTTAACAAACGATTGCATGTTAAATATTGTGTCATTATATATGGGCCACCCTACAGTGAACGGTCACTACCACTCAAGGTTTGGCTGTTGCACCCCTAGGTTTTTTACAAATACACTTTGAAATTTGAGTCTGAGTGGAGCTTCCGGTCACAGGGGTGAGCTCCGCCAACCTGCAGAATGAAGACAAAGATCTGTCCCTATAAACAAGGAGGGAGAGAGCTGTCAATCTTCCTACAGTGGGGAGAGGCCAGCTACGCTCCAAGTGACAATTCAAAGTAGCGGTATATTTATTCTGAAATGCCACAGCATCAGACTACTACACTCAAAAGGCCAACAGGTACATATGTATCAGGTTCATACTGCCAGCGGTTGGCGCAGAATATCAACCTGATGGCACAATCCATTTAGGCCGATTTCACATGCCCGAGAAATTCAAACGATATCTGTGCGTTGCGACACACGCAGATATGAAAAACATTCTTTTGAATAGAGTCATAAAAAAATTTGCAATTCTTCGGCTCACAGGGAAAAACTAACAAAAAAAAAAAAAAGAAAAATCGCTGCATATCCCATCTTTTTGCGTTCCTCAGGACGCATTGCCCATTGTTTTCAATAGAACAGTAAAACACATCGCACGATCCTCGGACTGCTACTTCACAGAAGTGATGGGAAGACTTTCTGCAAGAAAAAGGTCTCAAAATCAACGTGTTTCTCGTCCCGATCGCACCCATGTGTAGGTAGCCTTAAAAAGGAATTATCAGCTTGTTTGTTTTTACTCCGCATGGCCAAACAGTGAGGCTACATAAACCCCTCCTGGCCCGCTGCACGATCAGCGCTGCACCTCTATGCCGATAAATAGCCCGCTGATCACACCTCTCTGAAGCTTTCCATAGTGTTGCTATGGAAATGGCAGTGCCGGCGTCCATGAGCGGAGAATCATAGCGATTCTCTACTTGTGGGATTTAAATTGCGGCATGCTGCAATTGCCGCAATTCTCCGCGGTGAGACTATTAGATAGGCTCACCGCTGAGACCTGTCAGCTCTACCACCGGAGCGGAATATCCACCTTGCCTGTGGACAGGGGGGCTTGGGAGGACCCATCCTGCATAACATTATGTATGCTGGCAGCATTATCGCCTAACCTGCACATATTGGCACAGCACCAGATATGCCACCAAATTAGTAAAGGGCCTCTTGCTGGCTATACATCTAATATGTGACTAACGATCCGCCCCTCTGATTTTGTACCTGTCCCGCTGCAGCTCATGAACCAAAAATAAATAAATAAAAATGCAAATGATGAGTTGTGGTGTGATTAGATGAACGGCCTTGCCACCTTAGACCCCAAAAGTGGTTCCACCCTTGGCTTATAAAAAGGCTGTTGGAAGCTCCTTGTGTGTAGTGACCCGTTTTCCATTTGTTTAGATCTTGTTGACCACTAGACGCCTCTATGATGAATTCCCCGCCACCCGGTGCCGTTCTGACCAGACTATTAGGTGTTTGGACCAGTGGACACATGGAGGGCAGGCACACAAGGTGACCGGGCTCAGGACACCCTTGATAGATCACCAGTAGAAGAAGATCATCTGATCGTCAACAAGCATGAGCAGTACCAACTGTTGCGTTGTCCGTTATCCGGGTGGCACCATCACCACAAGCTCCTGTGTATTTTTAGGCGCTTGGCTGAAGAACATTTAGTCTCACGGCACCCATTACATGCACTACCTTTGACACCCACCCACACCTGCCTTGGTTTGCAGTGGTATTGTGAACGACAAAACTGGACGATATGGAGTGGAACTGGGTTGTCTTCAGTGAGGAACCCAGGTTTAGTTTGGGCACAGATGACAGTGCTCTGTCTGGAGACCTCGGGCTGAGCACCTCAAGCCAGCCTTTACCGTGAAGTCGCACACTGCCCCCACTGCTGGTGTGATGGTTTGGGGGGTGCCATCACATACAACAGTCGGTCACCCCTAGCAGTGACACAAAAGACAATGACAGCTCAGCAATATGTTCAGGACATCCTACAGCCACATCTGTTGTCTCTCATGGCGGCTTCCAAGAGGCTTCCAGCAGGATAATGCTAGGCCGCACACACAAGGTGGTCACAGGAATGTCTCCACAACATTGTCACACTTCGAGGCTTGCCAGGGCGCAAGATTTATCACTAACAGAACATGTATGCAACCATTTGGGACACCAAGGTCTATAACCTATGATTTTGCACGATCTAGAGACTTAGTTACAGCAAAAATGAACAGATATGCTGCACAATACCATATGAAACATGCAGGTCTCCATGCCTGCCTGTATCACATCTCCTATCCAAGGTAGAGGCGGTACAACAGGGCACTAGAGCCTCCATGCTCGCCCATATCACATCTTGTATCCAAGATAAAGGCAGTACAACGGGGTACTAGAGCCTCCATGCCCACCTGTATCACATTTTGTATCCAAGCTAGAGGCGGTACAACAGGGCACTAGAGCCTCCATGCCTGCCCGTATCACATCTTGTATCCAAGCTAGAGGCGGTACAACCGGGCACTGGAGCCTCCATGCCTGCCCGTATCACATCTTGCATCCAAGCTAGAGGCGGTACAACCGGGTACTAGAGCCTCCCTTCAAGTGTTCCGTTTTCCACAAATTATCATTTTTCTCTGATATTGTAATCACTTATATCAAGGTTAGCAAAAGTATATTTGAACGCACGTTTGCGTTCCAACTCACCCATACGCAATCATGTTCTTGCAATTGCTTAGCATGTACTTTTTCTACTGTGAATAAAGTACCTACAACTGGATTGTGGCACCCATGATCTCCTTCCTGCCAGACCTGGCCCTCTTTTGTGGCTTTTCTGGATAAGAGGTGCATTCTGAGGCACCCCTGTGAAGCAAGTTCTTAACAGTTTACCAATTTCTGTTTTAACTGGAGTGCTGGGGTTTTTAGGCTTTGACCTCCTTTGTACTTTTGCAGTTTTTTGTCCTCCAATATTCCCATAATCGGATCCCCATTGATGCTCTCCACCACTGGATGTCCTGAGGACCGGGCATATGTAAACCTTACTCTCTGCACACCGGAATTGTGGACATAGTACAGCACCCTTAACCAAGGGTGACTCTGGTACGCCGGGTGAGTCTACTCCTATTATATCCTCCTGATACCCAGCACAACACCCCTCTTAAGACAACTCTCCCTCCACCTTCCCTCTGGGGCGCTCCCTTACGGAATTGCTGTTATATCATTGTTACACTCATTCCATTCTGACAACTCCTAGCTGCTTGACTTTTTTCCAATGACGATTAGTGTAAATGTGGCAGCGAGAATATATGTTTGTAGCATGTACTTATAGTAGATATGTAGCACAATTCTAGTGCATACGTGTCAGGGCATGTGTGTGTAGCACGTGTGCTTGCACCTGCTAAGGGATAGGGGGAAGAACAAAGAGGTGCATAGTATTTTAGATTATGTGCACAGAGGTTTGTACTGGAACTCAGCTGTCTGGTTACAACAATACAAAAGGTCTATAGAATTGTGTGGATATGTTCAGTATATACATTGTGAATATTTATACATGTGACCATAGCTTTATAGTTACGGTAGCAATCTGCACAAAAGCATATACAGTATGCTATTCTACAGAAGTCCACAAGATGGAGCCATTTTACATGTTATATCATAGTGAACCTTCACCAAGCCTGATAGTCACACATCTTATTGAAACCAACAGTTTGATGTTTTTTTTTCTGGTATTTAAGGGTAAATGTCCATCCAAAGCAGGGGAGGCCTTATTATATTCGGGCCCTATCCATGTATCACTACTAGTAAGTGCATTGCACATACCCTCATGCATAGATGAGTCAAGGGACAGTCTGATCCTGGTTGCTTGTAAGCAAAAATATGGCATCATGTAAAAATCTGCATGTAAAAATGACAATAACTTGTACGCCTTATATTTACAGTATGCTTCCTGCCAATCTCGGCTGCGTGAATCGGATGCAGTCATCAGCCTGGCACTGCCCGGGCACAATACTGAACAGTGATCTAATTGTGATCTCATTCTGAAAATATCCTGCCCATCAGAAGACTAAGCAGTGATCAGCAAGTCAGTTTTGCAAACCCATAATGGAAACATTTGTGCTTTACACCTACTTCAGGAAGGTGAGAAAGCTTCAAAGCATACAGTCCTGTACAGAAGTATACAGCTGACACCTACATGTGTCTGGTTAATAAGTTCTCAGAAAGATGCTACACTGCAGTATGCTCACACCGCTGTGAAAAAACACAACCTAATGGTGCAGACCGGGTCACGGATTTTGGTGTGACTTTGCCATGGATTGCACAGTGCTCAATACTCAAGTTGCTGTGGATTAAACGCCGCAGAATATATCAAATCCGCTGTGGATTCAGTACCGATCTGGAGGAGATTTATTAAATCTCATCCACCTGCATAGTACTGCAAGGATAGGGTCACACGAGGTGGATGCTCCGCAGCTGAAAGCACACACCAATCGGTGCAGATCTTGACATTTTTGGTGCAGCTTTCATTTGGGGATGTGGAATCTGCACTGAAGACATGCAGCATTTCTGCCACATGAGGACGGACGCTAAACGCCGTGGATTTTCCCCTTAGAAAAACCGGCAACATCCACGCTCTGTGATCATACCCTAAAAAAAAGGCATCCAGACGGTCATGTTAATAGTAGCACTAGTCACTTTCTACTGCAAGAATAGTAGAGTATGCAGCACTATTCTTACTATTAAATCAATGAAAATCCCAATGGACTTCACTATGATAAGGAAGTTCAGCAATCAATGCCTGGCTTTCATGTAATAAAATAGAATCTGTCAACTCCAATCCCAGGTGAGAATAGTTCATGAACCCCAGGGACAGATGGAAGGTGCAGCACAGCAATGTCTGTCAGTTGTCATTAGAGTCAGCAGAGTGGGGTCCGTTAATTAGGGGGATGGGGTGGTTCCGAACAGCCATTTTTCCCTTATGGTCTATAAGCCAATTAAGATGTAGTTTTTGGTGTAGAATTTGTGGCCAGGGGTGGATCCTAGAAGACGACCCATTTTAGGGCTCATACACGGACATATTTGTGCACCAGATTATGCAAGCATCTTTTACGGAGTGCTGAAACCCTTGTTGATTTGCATTGGGGTATTCAGACAAGTGGGGGGGGGGGGGGGGAAAGCATCACATGTTCCATTTTGGTCCCTATAATTGACTGAAGTGGCCCATTAAAGTCAACGGGATTGCGTAAACACATGATACATGCATATTCACACATGAATTCAGTGGGGCCTTCATGCATTTTTGCACATGTAAAAAACAGAATAAATATGCGCAAACAAAAGGGAAGATGCAGGGAATACGCACAGTTTCAGTCCATGAAATATGCAGGAGAATGCTAAAGTCACCGCGATGAACCCATCATTAAGGATGGTTTATCACAGCATGGCACAATTTTTATACGAGAGCAGAAAATCACAGCGATTTTCCACCCATGTACATTGGGCTGCGCTTTCCATAGTTATCCGAATGAAAGCATTCATTGTATTACCCGTGTGCGTATTAGCGCCACGGATAACGCAGTGATATCGCCTGTGGACAGGAGGCCCTATACTGTATACTGGATGGCCTCTTCTACTTCTACTCCAGGGTTTGGTTAAAAAAAAAAAATACATAAGACAAGAAACTACATCAGCGAGTCCAGCCTACAATGGAAACAGCTGAGTGCACTGACTCAACAGGTTCTGGATGTCCCACAGACCTCAATTATTTAATTAGCATGTAATTATATGTAAATTACACAGTACACCTGCTGTCAGGTTCTTTAGTAAATATTGGTCAGCAATTAACAGAAGAGGAAGAAATCGCTTTAAAAGGATATGTTCACATGTAGCGGAAATGCTACACAATTTCAGCAATATGTCTGCTGTGTGCATCTGTGCAGTACTTTGGAAGACACTTGCATTATATTAGTACCCACCACGCACAAGCCTAGCTCTCTATTTTCATAAGTTGCAGGCTAGCCACTCCTACCCTGCCCTCTAGCCAATGACTGGCAGCTCTGTATGTGCAGTAATAGGCGGACAGTTGTTAAAGATTGGCTGGAGGATGGAGTGGGTGTGGCTAGCCTGCAGCTCATGAATAACCAAGACTACTTCTAGGTTTCTCCCAAACTACTGCACAGAGCCACACAGCAGGCACATCCCTGTAATCAGGGTGATATGGTATGTTACGCTGCCCTCAAAGAGGTATGCAAAAAGATAGGGACAGAATCTTAACTGTACAGGCAATGCATGTTAACAAGATTCCACTTGCATAGGTATTCATATAATAAACTTAGCCCAAAGTCTGAATCTCCAGTCCATCCCTGTACCCAAGTCATATTTGCATGATGAAGGTAATCATAGAGTCACATAACCATAAACTACTGGGTCAGATTGCCACGAGTGGCCAACCACATTAGACAAACGTATACGAATACACAGTGACCGACATAACAAGGCAAGACATTATCTGTCATATGCATGAAAAAAAAAAAAAAAAAAAACAAGAACACTTTCCTAATAAGCATTCTTGAATATATTTCGGACTGAGGAAGCATGTTGAGAAACTATCCATTTGCATTAAGAATACAGTCCTGAAATTCCCCCAAACAAGATATACTGTACAAGTGAATGCCGACTGTAAACCGTGTAAAACAAGTTAGAGGGATCAGTAGGGAATATCCAACCCGGCTCACAAGGAACGCTCAGAGTACATTTGTGTGCATATGCGGTTGTATAATCACCATAGAGCTTATGTAAGATCATGCAGAACAAAAAGAACTTGAGATGATGCTTACCTGAGCGATCCCTGATGACCAGATTGCGTCCCTCTCTTAAGTGGATGGTTAGGAGGAAAGACATAAGATTTGGAAGATTGCTCACGCTGTCATAGTTTTCAAGGCCCTGAAGAAAAGAAAATACATGCTGAACATGGGCATTATCACTACTAAACGTACCTACTGGTTTGCTGATTTCCACTAACAACTTTCTTCAAACTCATCTGCTCAGCGTAATCTTATGACCGAGTACAACACCGTGTCAAGAAGAGAAGAGGTCCGCCCGCTGGTGGGATTTCACGTAAACCAATAAAAGAGGAGGGCTGGACAGAGCTGTCCGAAGTGTCAAGTGTGCGTTACATGATCCTGACTTCCGAGCTAAGCAGCTGCTGGGGAACCACATGCCGGGAGCCCAAGACCTACACGTGGCTACTGGATGACAGACCACCGAGAAGATATTGCAATATCAGGTTTACAATGTTTATTCTTTCATACAAGGTACCTTTCACGCAGGACAGAACAGGCTACACAAAACGCCGGGAACGCAGCACCAAAACCTGCAGGCTACCTGGGGATTTGGATGCTGAATTGAAAATGGCTCAAAACCTGCCTGCAATTTGGCATCAAAATCCACAGTCAGACCGGCTGATTTTGGTGTGGGATTCCACAGCTGCGGATTGGGCTGCGTCTTGCGGTGTAACTCCATCCCGTTTGAAAGGTCCCAAAGAAATCTAACAGGTTTCCGCCATTGTGCAGTGGTCAAATTATTTTTGTCACTATGAATATCAAGCCATTGTTACTCTAGCCATAGATAGAAATTAATTTCCATTCAGGATGCTCGGAGCGAAGTGTCATGTTTGGGAAAAACCTCTCTGCGTAGTGACCATTTCCTGTACACCAAGCAGCATATAAACTAGTCACATCCTAATGAGGTCTAGTAAGTAGACAGTCCACAGGAAAAAACAGCAACCGGGTTTTGCTAAATATTGTAGCCAATCAGCTGCTGCAAAAGCAAATGAAGTCTTGGGGTGCATTAAAAGAGGTATAGGGGCGAGGGACGAGAACATTATCATCCCACTATATAAGGCACTTGTCAGGCCTCACATGGAATACTGTGTACAGTTCTGGGCAACGGTGCTCAAGAAAGATGTTACAGTGCTTGAGGGGGTTCAAAGAAGGGCAATTAAATTAATACATGGAATGGGAGGACTGGAATACCCAGAGAGGCTATCCAAATTGGGATGATTCACCCTGGAAAAAAGATGGTTAAGGGGCGACCAAGTAACTGTATAACTACATTAGGGAAGACTACAAGGATCTCTCCCATGATCTGTTTATACCCAGGACTGCGACAGTTTCAAGAGGGCATCCGCTACGTCTAGAAGAAAGCAGGTTTCATCACCAACACAGAGGGGGGGGGGGGGGTTCTTTACTGTAAGAGCAGGGTGATGGTAAAACTCTCTGCCTGAGGACGTGGTGATGGCAAAATCAATGGAGGCGTTTAAGAGGGGACGACATGTCTTTCTAGAGCTCTATATTACAAGATATAGACATTAGGTGACCATCGGGGTTGTTGATTCGGGTCTTGGAGTCAGATAGGAACTCAAACGTTGATCCAGGGATTATTCTGACTGCCATTACGGAGTCGGGAAGGATTTTTTTTCCTCCAAATGAGCTAAATTGGCTTCTGCCTTTTTTTTTTTTTGCCTTCCTCTGGATCAACAGGGGCTCGGGGAGGGGTGGAGGTGGGGGATTGAAACAGGCTGGACTAGATGGACATTGTCTTCATTCAGCCTAACATACTATATTACTATGTAGATAAACGGGCACCAGGACAACAACATGAAAATGAAGAGACAGTTCACTGTCCCTATGGGCACATGCAGCTATATAGAACCCCTTAATCTACATACAGAGCTGTGTACAACTTGTGGTTAGGGGTTAAAAGAACTTTGCTAAGTAAGAATACTGTCAAAAACAGAAGTGTTAATATGATTTTATTTTTTTTTTAATGTTAAATAAAATGGAAAGTGAATGAACAAAAAAGGGAATTTAAATCAACTCAGTATTTAGTGTGACCGCTCTTTGCCTTCAAAACGGCATCAATTCTTCTAGGTACACTTGCACACAGTTTTTGAAGAAGTTGGGCAGAAGGTTGTTCCAGACATCTCAGAGAACTAACCAGAAATCTTCTGTGGATGCCAGCTTGTTCAAATTCTTCCATCTCTTCCTGTAATCCCAGACAGACTATGTTGAGACCAGGGATCTGCAGGGGCCGTATCATTACTTCCAGGACACCTCCATAGCAATGAAGATAGTTGTTAGTGACACTGGCTGTATGGCTGGCATTGTTCTACTGCAAAAAAAATTTGGAGCCAATCTGATGCCTCCCTGATGTATTGCATGGTGGATAAGTATCTCCCTGTACGTCGCAGCACTAACGGGTCTTGTCATTTAAAAAAAATGAAAATTCTATACTTGCCTATTCCTTTGTGTCTCCTTACCACATTTTCTCCTGGCTGAGCTCCTGCAGTGCACTGGGGTCACCTCATTGCATGCTGGCCAGCTTATTATGAAGGCTGCATTCCTTACATTTTCTTCTGGCTGGGTCAGTGAAGGTCATATCCCTGTGCTGTAGCATTCACTGCCTAGGAAGGAATGCTGATCTATTTCAGAGACAGCTCGCATGAAGCTGATCGGCACTCCCCCTGATGGCCTGTGATGTAACATATTGGCTGGCAGGAAGAAGACTGCCAGCAATGTACGCAACCTCACAGGAAGGAGAAGAATCAGGCAGTTGGAGGTGAAGGGACTACCCCATTTCCCCACCAGGACTGCAGGAGACAGGAGAAGATTGGGGGGAGGTGAAGATCTGACAGGGAAGGAATAGTGATGTATGGAATTTTTCTTTTTTAATGACAGAACCCCTTTAAGGGCATCATTGATCCTGACCAAATCCTTAACTCTATTTTTCAAAACTGCAGCCCAAAAATTGTAAGGATCCTTTACCATGCTTCACTGCTGCCTGCAGACAATTATTGTACCCCTCCACCATGCTTCAATGCTGCCTGCAGACACTCATTATTGTACCGCTCTACAGGCCTTCGGCGAACAAACTGCCCTCTGTTACAGCCAAATTTTTAATTTATTGGCTCATCAGTCCAGAGCACCTGTTCTGGAACCCCATAGAAACCTCAGTTTCCATGTTTTCAAGTATAGCTGAGTCAATTGGCCTTGTGTCTTCGTCCAAGTTATTGCTTTTTGGCCATAATTCTTCCACGGAGACTACTTCTAACCAGACTTCTCCAAAGAGAAGATGGACGTACCTGGATATCACTGGTTTCTGCCAGTTCTGAGCCAATGACATTGCTGGACATCTTCTGATTTTAAAGGGAAGCAAGCATGATATATATCTTTCATCTGCTGCATTAACTTTCCTTGGTCACCCAGTGTCAACCGTCCTCAATGTTGCCCATTTCTTCAAAAGACCTTGAAAAGCAAATCTTTAAACCCCATTGAGCTTCGAAGGCTTTGCCTGGGAAACACTGCATTATCAAGGTATCACCTTGTATATTCTTCCTGCGCCTAGCCTTGCCATGATGTATGACCTGTGACATGAAACTGTATTCCACAACCTCTCCTTTGTATCAGAGTTTGGCTGTTCCTCACCCAGTTTTGAGCCTCCTACATAGCGGTCTTACTGACTGTATTCCAACCTACCTATGAAAATGATGATCATTATCACCTGTTTGATACAATTGGTTAATCATATACCTGGCTAAAATCCTATAAAATATGACTGTGTGCAAGTGTACCTAGAAGAATTGATGTAGTTTTAAAGTTGTAGGAAGTATAACTAGATACCAAAAATATTGATTTGATTTTCATATCTTTTGTTCATTTGCTTCCCATTTTGTTAATTGACAAAAAAAAAAAACCACTAACACTTCTGTTTTTGAAAGCCTTCTTACTCTGCAGCACTTTTTCACACCTGCTTACAACTTTCGCACAGTACTGTATAAAAACTTGTGCACCCTTTTTTATTTCAAAGCTTCAACCCTAGGAAATGGTTACCAGTGTTGCTCAGTGTTATCACAGGGGACATGTGTTCAAATGCAATTTCTGTGATTAAGGAGCTCATGGTTACATTGTGACCACCAGCACAACCTCCATAGGCGAGTCCATCCATCCTATCTCCATATATTAGGTGTGTTGCCCGATACAGTAACCTCTTTTCTCTCCTTGGGTAATTGACACTCGTACCAGGGTCCTTAGAAACAACATTTGACATTAAAGTTCACAAATCACTTCTGTAAGCAGTGTCAACACAACAACCGTGTCACGAGCATCATGGATTTGGTTTCCATTAGCTCATCATTCGTTAGATTGAAAGTTTTGCTATTCGGCAGTTTGAAACAAACATCTTAGCTAGGCAGGACCCTGGAGAAGGCTTATTGCCAAATTTCATAGTAGCAAATGTAAACATTGCTCAAGGAGGAAAAATGCTCTGGAGTGGTTTTGTATGGTTTGAGTTAGACCCATTGTTCTAGCGAAAGGAAATCTTAATCCTACAGCATAAAGTTACATCATTCAGAACACTATAACACTATTTATGTAAACTGTGAGGGGCGGCTTTTCCTCATTTGTTTGGTAATGCTTCTCTGCACTAAGCAAGTTCCACACCGGGTACGCCGGGTTTGGTGTGGACGAATAGGACCTGCACAAAACTCCGTAATATCACACTACTACAGGAGGATTCAGGTGGTTTGCCTGAGCCAGACCTTATTCCTCTAACAATAATAATCTTTATTTGTATAGCGCCAACATATTCTGCAGCGCTTACATAGACAGGGGGAAAAAAGAAAGAAAAAAAGAATACAAAAATTACAGAACCACTGTTACATAGTAATCAGTTGATGGAAATAGGGGTGAGGGTCCTGCTCTAACAAGCTTACATACTACAAGTAATGGGTTGATACAGAAGGTAAAGGGTCTGGAGATATGCACTGTATGGCGAGGTGGAGAGTGAGGGATTCTATACACATGACTGCAGGAGCGGTTTATAATGGCTAGCAGGGATTGCAGTCTGTAGGTCAGGGAGCATGTTATCAGGCATAATACAGAGGGTATTGTTTAGGGTATGCTGTATGCCTCCCTGAAGAGGTGCATTTTTAGAGCATGCCTGAAATTCTGTGAGTCCTGGATTGCTCGGGTAGCCTTTGGTAGTGCGTTTCAGAGGACAGGTGCTGCTCTGGAGAAGTCTTGGAGGCGGGAATAAGAAGTTCGATTTAAAGGGGCGCTCAGTCTAGTTTCGTTAGCAGACTGGAGAGCCCGGGATGGGTTATGGATTGAGATGAGGGAGGCAATATGGGGGGGGGGGGGGGGGCTGCGCTGTAGAGGGCTTTGGGGATGAAGGTAGTAAGTTTAAATTGAATTCTGTATTTAACGGGCAGCCAGTGCATTGACCGGCACAGAGCAGAGGCGTCCGAGTAGCGGCTGGACAGGAAGAGGAGCCTGGCTGCTGCATTCAGGATGGATTGGAGAAGGTAGAGTCTGGTGCAGGAGAGGCCGATCAGCAATGAGTTGCAATTATCGACCAGAGAGTGGATGAGAGCAACAGTAAGCGTTTTTAGCATGTCTACAGTGAGAAAAGAGCGGATTCTTGTGATGTTCTTGAGGTGCAGCTGACATGTTCGGGCAAGAGATTGGATGTATGGGGTAAATGATAGATCAGAGTCGAATATGACCCCAAGGCAGCGGGCACATTGTCTAGGAGTTATGGTGGCACCACACACTGAGATGGAGATGTCAGGATGAGGTCGGTTAGTGGAGGGTGGAAGTACCAGTAAGTCAGTTTTAGAAAGGTTTAGTTTTAGGTAGAGAGAGGACATAGTGTTAGAGACAGCAGACAGACAGTTAGTGATGTTTTGGAGGAAAGGTGCAGAGATGTCATGGAAAGAGGTGTAGAGATGGGTGTCGTCAGCATACAGGTGGTATTGGAGGCCAAATCTCCTGATGGTTTGTCCAATAGGGGCTGTGTAGATAGAGAAAAGAAGGGGGCCGAGGGCCGAGCCCTGGGGGACCCCAACAGCAAGGGGAAGAGGAGAGGAGGTAGAGCCAGCAAAGAAGACATGGAAAGAGTGGTCAGATAGGTAGGAGGAGAACTAGGAGAGAGCAGTGTCCTTTAGGCCAATGGAGCAAAGCATACTGAGGAGGAGTTTGTGGTCAGCAGTGTCAAATGCTGCGGAAAGGTCGAGGAGTATCAATCAGTAGGGAGTAATCGCCCCTCGATTTGGCTGTCAGTATGTCATTGGATACCCTTGCAAGGGCAGTTTCTGTCAAGTGTTGGGGTCGGAAGCCAGACTGTAGGGGGTCTAGGGGAGTGTGCTCTGATAGATAGCTTACAAGGCGGGAGTAAACTAGGCGTTCTAGTAGTTTGAAGATGAAAGGGAGATTAGAGATGGGTCGGTAGTTGGCAGCATCAGTCGCATCAAGAGCTGGCTTCTTTAGCAGTGGGGATATGATGGCGTGTTTGAAAGAAGAGGGAAAGATGCCAGAGGTCAGAGAGAGGTTGAATATAGTGGTGAGATGGGAGATGACCACTGGGGAGAGAGTCACTAGCGCAGGTGGTGGGGTAAGCAGAGAAGGGCAATTTGGAGACTTCTTCCTCTGTCGCTGGTCTGAGTACAGACAGTGAGCAGGAGCTAGATGCAGTGCTGACAAGACTAGGGTCAGGGCTAGTCTGGGATTGGGAAGTTCTTTCCTGACAGATGTCATCAATTTTCTTTTTGAAGTAAGCAGTAAACTCTACAGCACAGAGATCCATCACCGGGGGCTGCGTTTTAGGGCTGAGAAGGGAGTGAAAGGTATCAAAGAGCCGTTTAGGGTTGTGCGATAGGGAGGAGACGAGGGAGGTGAAGTAGACTTGTTTGGCTCTATACCAAATCCCACCCACACTAATGTTCTTCTGGGTGCAATTCGCATCAAACAGCATAAGAGCACATCCGTTTGCTGCCTGATATCCAGGGGCAGTGCACATTGCATGGCCAATTCTGGTTCGACATATGGACCAGCATAGGACAGGCTACAATTGTTTTTCCACATGGACCACAGATCAGTGTAAAGAAAAACAAACAAAACACTTATGTATATAGCCCAATGGACTGGAATGGGTCCATATGCTGTCTGTGAAATACACGGATGCACAAGGAAAGGAAATACACCAGTGCAAGTAGGCCTTTATAATGGGAGGCAAAAGGAATAAAAATGGTTTATTTGACTTGGAAAAATCGCCTTAGAGGTGAGGTCATTTACAGAAGTCTCCTCTTAAAACTTGACACATACTTCTTTTCTTTCATCTCGTGCCACACATCTTGGGATACGTCTGAACAGGTTAAACATAGTATGTAAGGCCAACAGAAATACATATGGCCATCCAATTTAGACGATTATCCCCCAATGTTGATCCAGAGGAAGGCAAAAAAAAAAACAAAAAAAAACAACCACTAAAACCCAATGAGGTACAAGCCAATTTTCCCCATTTAAGAGGGGAAAAAAAAAATCCTTCCCGACTCAAATCTAGCAAATCGGAATAATTCCTAGATCACTGCTCCTTCTGAAGTAATTAGTGATTATAACATGTAATATTGTAACATTCAAGAAAGACATTGAGGCCCCTCTTAAACTCTTATCAAGTTTGTCATCACCACGTCCTCAGGCAGAGAGTTCCACAGTCTCACTGCTCTTACGGTAAAGAACCCCCTTCTGTGTAGAAACCTTCTTTCCTCTGGACATAGAGAATGCCCCCTTGTCCCAGTTCTGGTTCTTCTGATGGATGCCATCAGTTAGCCAGCCATAACAATGTTACAAAAACTTGCTTTAAAGTATATACATGTTTACTGGTTGGTATGACAATGCATTTTTGGAGTCTATTGAAACTCAAACAGAGGTAAGATTGGACATTTCTGTATACATACAAATACATATGTAGTTAATACAATGACCAGGGTAAGGACTTTATAAAGAGGACCAGGGACAATCATTCCATGTGAAGGAAACACCTACTAGACAGGTTCTTTACAGACAAAGCAAACTATGGAATACCCTACAACAGGAGGCAGTAATGGCAAATATTATGTCAGCATTTAAGAAGGGCTAGATATTTATCTAACAAAGGGTATTGAGGGCTATAATTAATCTAGCAAATAATGACGTATAATTGATGGGGAATGGCTGACCTGCATCTTTTTTCAGCCTACATAAGTACAGTATGTAAAATGAGTCCTACCAATAAAACTGGCAGATCTTTTATGTTAATGTGCTTAAAAAGGAGTATTCCGACAATATATAGTTATACCCCCTCCACAGGACAGGGTATAACTCTACCTGACTGGTGAGGGTCTGACCACCGCGAGCCGAGCATGTGTGCCGCTGCTTCATTCATTGCCAAATATTAGGTACGGTGCACACTAGCCGTGGCAGTGAATTACGCCCAAGAGACTCGCATTGGACAGCACTAGGATACCAGTCCAAGTGCTGTCAGATGTACACGGAAGTGGCACCTTGCCATGTATTGGCAATCCTTTATCTCGTCTGTGAACCGGACCAGGAACAGGACATGGATCATCGTAACAAGTGTATAGCCTCATAGGTTATAATGGCGCCGTGTAGCGCCCATAGAGTTACAGACGGCACACGGCCCCCAAATATGCCTTAGGCCACTATGTGTGCAAACATAACCCTAAGCAGCTCCACCTGAACGGTTGGTGTGCGAGTGGATCAGTATTTTGCCCCTGTACTACCTCCCCCGTATAGCATTCTGCTTTTCCTGCATGCTCCTGGGTGTTGGTGTTACTGGAACAAATGCCGATACTAAGGCTGTAGTCACTCAGGGCAATTGAAGTGCTGTGAAAACCACAACCGCATTGAAAACCGCATGTGGTTTCGCAAGGTCATTTTTAGTGCAGTTTTAAAAATGCACCCCAACCATCCCATGTGAATACACCCAAAGGATGCATATACAGGGGCACGTACAATATCACCTTGAGGAACTTGGACCAATGTCGTACTTGCAAATCTGCGCTTTTTTATACAAGTGCGCAAAGCTTCTACCAGGAAAAAGGCTGCACTTGTCATTTTCATGCGTGTGAGAAACACATGTTACTCCAAATAGTAGAGAGAGAAAATAAAAAATGTTTATTGCATCCAAACCTATAATAGAAAAAAATAAATAAAAAGCCAGGGCCGCAGTCTGAAGACCTTTTATTCATACCCCTGCAAGGTTTTAGTTTCTACTGGGCTTATCAGCTCCAACGCTGCACGGGTGTAAAAGGGTCTTCGGAGCACAGACCCGGCTTTTTTTCTATGAAGGCTTTCTGGATCACGAGTTTCCTTGGCGCGCGCCATTATCATCTTGGGCATCCAGTGCGGCTTTTTCTCTCATTACGTGAGCAACAAAGTGGATGGGGTTTTTGAAAGCATAGTCACATGCTGCAGAAAAACATGCAGGTAAACCGAGCCGTGAAGCGGATTTTAAATCCACAGCAGGTCAATTCATACTGCAGGTACAATTTTTACCCTTTGCAATGTAAAAAGGTGAAGTCTGCAGCGAACACACTGCATTTTTGGACCAAAATTCCCCAGCAGATCTGAGGCTGTGGAAAATCTGCAGCTTGTGAAGATAAGGCCTCATGTCCACGGGCAAAATAGGATTTTAAATCCGCAGCGGATCATCCGCACGCGGATCCGCATCCCATAGGGATGCATTGACCACCCATGGGTAGATAAATACCCGCAGATGGTCAATAGAAGTGAATTTAAAAAAAAAAAAAAAAAAAAAAGGGGAGCATGAAAAAAAACAACAACAAAAAAAAAAAAATACATGACAAGCTCCATTTTCGTGCGGGTCTCCCGCAGGCTTCTATTGAAGCCTATGGAAGCCGTCCGGATCCGCGGGAGACCTAAAATAAGAATAACGCAGCAGACCGGGCAGGTCTTCTCTTCTTCACGGCCGGATCTTCTTTCTTCAGCCCAGGGGATGTGCCCGGCGCATGCGCGTGGCACGCCGCCGATGTGCCGAGCACATCCGCCAGCTGAAGAAAGAAGATCCGGCCGTGAAGAAGAGAAGACCTGCCCGGTCCGCTGCGGCTAAGTTTATTCTTATTTTCAGCGCTCATGTCCGCGGGGCAGGAGGGACCCGCTATGGATTCTGCATGGAGAATCTGTAGCGGGCCTGATTTTCCCCATGGACATGAGGCCTAAGGTTCTGCTCACACAATGTGGATTGGTTACCAAATCCTCCTGAGCGGAAAAATCTGTATCCCAGTCTATGGCAAAATGTGAAGCATTTGGTGCTGACCCATCCACTGCATTAAATTCACATCAAGTCTGCCATGTGTGCAGGTACCCTGCGGGTGTTATTACATGAGTTATCTGCCGCCACCAGCGCTCGTACTAGCAAATCATCAGTAAATCACAAGCACGGATGCTGAAATAGTGAGTGAAGAAACAGCTTGGCAATTGGCACCAAATTAAAGGTTAGAGGCAGGGTTTCTACAGGGACTTCGGGGGTGGCAGTGTGGCATGTGGTTGTGAACCGTGCCGCAATACAAATGCAGATTACCACAAATCAGCTGGGTTTCCAGCAAGTACAGGTGAAGCACATGCATTTGCTTTGAACACACTGCAATCTGTGGTAGGTAGTGTGCGGTTTTGCCACAGTTCCCAGCCACTTGGCACACTGCCACCCTACAAACTCCCTGTGGAAACCCACAGATTACATAAAACTATCCCTAACAGTACAAAATATCTAAGGCCAGTTTAACACAAGCGTATTACGGCCACATCTCACCTATGACGGTGACCATTTTGGTCAGTAAACCCCGCAGTCAAGGTGGGACACATCCATATTACAGAGGCAGATATGCATCCATAATACGCTAGTGTGAACCCGGCCTAAGACCGAATTCAAATGGGACGGTTGCGAGCGCAGTTAAACTGCAGCGAAACTGGATGCAGTTTTTTTGTTTCAACTGCATTGAAAACTGCATCATAACCACGTGTTCTTCCTTGTGCAGTTTTTGATATGTTTTAACTGTTCTCCAATTGCCCCCTCCATCATTAGACTATGGCTACACCTTTAGCAATTTCCAGTGTGGAAAATCCTCTGGATATTGGTGTGAATTCACCTTTTATTTCATGGTTGACATGCTGCAGATGTAAAACCCGCACTAGAGCATGACGCAGTTTTCCACGCGTTGATTTCACGCAGACAAATCGCAGCCGTCTGCCTAGGATTGCGTTTTTTAATGCAATCCTATGGCAGCTTCCACGGGCAGAAATTCTACGGGAAATCCCGCCGTGGAATTTCCGCCCATCTGCAGGGGGCCTATGTTGGAGAATTCCGAAGGAAAGCCTGCAGCATTTACACTATGTATGGACGTTCCCTTAAAGTCAACTATACATGTAGCTGTATGCCAAACTGCATCCCCACACACCAAACATGCATGTTCTGCCAAGTGAGCCTGTAAAAAGCTGAAGTCTGCAGCGAACCCACCGCATTTCTGGACCAAAATTCCCCAGCAGATCTGAGGCTGTGGAAAATCTGCAGCTTGTGAAGACACCTTAAGGTTCTGCTCACACGATGTGGATTGGTTACCAAATCCTCCTGAGCGGAAAAATCTGTATCCCAGTCTATGGCGAAATATGAACCATTTGGTGCTGACCCATCCACTGCATTAAATTCACATCAAGTCTGCCATGTGTGCAGGTACCCTGCGGGTGTTATTACATGAGTTATCAGCCGCCACCAGCGCTCGTACTAGCAAATTATCAGTAAATCACAAGCACGGATGCTGAAATAGTGAGTGAAGAAACAGCCTGGCAATTGGCACCAAATTCAAGGTTAGAGGCAGGGCTTCTACAGGGACTTCAGGGGTGGCAGTGTGCCATGTGGTTGTGAACCGCGCCGCAATGCCAAATGCAGATTACCACGAATCAGCTGGGTTTCGCAGCAAGTACAGGTGAAGCACATGCATTTGCTTTGAACACATTGCAATCTGTGGCAAGTAGTGTGCGGGTTTGCCACAGTTCCCAGCCACTTAGCACACTGCCACCCTACAAACTCCCTGTGGAAACCCACAGATTACATAAAACTATCCCTAACCGTACAAAATGTCTAAGGCCAGTTTCACACAAGCATATTACGGCCACATCTCACCTATGACGGTGACCATTTTGGTCAGTAAACCCCGCAGTCAAGGTGGGACACATCCATATTACATAGGCAGATATGCAGCCATAATACGCTAGTGTGAAACCGGCCTAAGACTGAATTCAAATGGGATGAGTGAGTGCAGTTAAACTGCAGCGAAACTGGATGCACTTTTATGTTGCAACTGCATTGAAAGCTGCATCATAACCACGTGTTCTTCCTTGTGCAGTTTTTGACATGTTTTAACTGTCCTCCAATTGCCCCCTCCATCATTAGACTATGATTTCACCTTTGGCAATTTCCGCAGTGGAAAATCCTCTGGATATTGGTGTGAATTCACCTCTCATTTGATGGTTGACATGCTGCAGATGTAAAACCCGCACTAGAGCATGACGCGATTTGTTTTCCACGCGAGATTTCACGCGGACAAATCACGGCTGTCTGCCTAGGATTGCGTTTTCTAATGTAATCCTATGGCAGCTTCCACGGGCAGAAATTCTGCAGGAAATCCCGCCCGTGTGCAGGGGGCCTATATTGGAGAATTTGCGCATGGAGGTTCCCTTAAAGTCAACTATACATGTTGGTAGCTGCACGCCAAACTGCATCCCCACAAACCAAACATGCATGTTCTGCCAAGCGAGCATGTGTTCTTAATAGGGATTAGGCATGTTGAAATAAAACATGTTGACCCTTCCTACATTTCGCTGACGGAAGATGAAATGGAAGAACAGCCCCATACAAATTAGACTCCCAGTCTGCTCAGTCTATAAATACAGCAAAAAAAGGTCATTAGATGGTATGGTCGGTTAAAAAAAACAAAAAAAAAAAACAAAAAACAAACACACACCACACAAATCAAAAGTACACCTGAAAAACCACATGTGGCATTACTGCGATATGACATGGTTTTTACCGTATTGAAAACCACAAGTCAAAATTATGTACGCGTTTCCACCGTGCCGTTCCAGTACACCCTTAGCCTTCAACAAGAACGGTAAGCAAAATGTTCCACTACTTACTCCAAATTCGTCTGACATCTGTGAGGATATCGAAGAGCTCAAATCAATACTTCCTGACCCATCCTAAAAAAAAAAAAAGTTGGTTATAAACGTACAACATCTTAGATGGACAACAGAGGAGTGTAGATAACAAAACAAAGTGTAAGGCTGGGTTCACACAGGGCGGATTCCCGTCGGAAATCTCGCGGTCTTTGCTCTTCCGTTGCGGCCGGCGCTCCCATAGAGGAGAGCGCGGCCGCGACGAAAATAAACAAAAAAGGAAAGGTAAATAGACATGCTGCATCTTCTGAAACCGCGGCAGCCGGATTTACCGCAGCGGATTGGCCGTCCCGTGTGGACGAGATTTCTGAGAAATCTCGTCCACATGGCTGGCTAATCCCGAGATTAGCGGCCGCGGGCGGATTTGCCGCGGCCAAATTCCAAGCGGCAAATCCGCCCTGTGTGAACCCAGCCTAAAAGAACCAAAACAAAGTATTCCAGCTGTATTGACAAGGTGGGCTTAAAAACCTCATCCAAACTGCACCAGAAGCGCCACATGTAGTTTTACCACACTTTGACTTTTCAGATGCAGTTTTTAGCGGCACCTGAATAGCGCCATCTGAACACGGCGCAGAATTGAAGCCACAGACTACATGTAAGAGGGGTTTGGTGGCACATTGCATACAGTTTTATACAAATGAGAGGGCGCTTGTTTTCGCGGAATCACTTCCAAGGTGTGAAGCCCGAGTATTCAAATGGATTTTCAGAACTTGAAATAACTTTCTAAACAACCAAGAAGTTCTCGTTTTTCCTCCCCTTTGCACACAGCTAAATGGTTCATCCTTCAAGTTCCAACAGCTGGAAGAGTTTTGTTAATGCCTCTATAGAGCCGGGCACGGCGTTCAGGCCGCCAACAACACGGTAAACTGAGCCATTCAGCGATTCTTGGCAGACACAACTGCTAGCAGTGAGAACATGTTATGGATTATAAAGGGAGAGCGTCTGCCAACATCAGGCAAGACTAACTGCATCATCAACAAATAGAAAGCCCCCTCTTTCCCCTAGAATTATCCACTATTCATTAGTGTGTAGTCATGGAATGCCAGACATTTACTATTGTGCAACTTTCCCCTGTAAGGGCTTCTACCCACTACAAATTTTTATTTATTTTTTTTTTTTTAAACGCTGCGATATCGCTGTATTTTTTTCAATGGGACCTTCTAATGTTAAAATCGCAACGCACAAAAAAATAAATAAAAAAAAACAAAAAACACAGTAGTGGGAAGAAGCCCTAAAAGCTGCATCTATACGGAACGATCATCATTCAGAAAACCTTTCAAACGAGCGAAACTGAACGAATAATGAGAAATCAGAAGGCTCTCACTCAGTCGAGTTTCAGCCAGCATAAAAGTCAGCACCGCCTCGTTTAAACACTGATCGTTTAGGGTTACACATGTAGTGGCCCAGTACAATGGGGCCCCTCCTGAATGGTGTGTATGCTCAGTATTGTGTAGTCAGTGTTTTTTTATGTTGCAAGAATGGTGTGCATTTCATAGTTGCAGCACTGAAAGGGTTAAGTGTCTGGTTATGTATCGCTTTGTCCATCACGTGATGATGTCTGAAATATGTATTCTGGGTCTGCACGGGAAAGGGAGTTCGTTCCGAGTCTGTTCTGGGTGCTGTTCCAGAGAGGAGTGCAAGGCAGCTGTCTGTGGGTACCTTCATCCCACAGATTCAGAATGGAGGAGGCCGAGAGAATGGCCGAGCGAGTGTGGGGACTGCTTCTCTCCAGAAGTTCTGCAGCGTGTTCCCGTCTGTGAATGTGAACCGGTAGAGACAGAGAGAGAAAGAGAAGTGTGGTACCGGGCCAGGACCTACAGATAACCGTGGCTGTGGTTTCTCCTGACATCCCGTGAGTCCTCCCTGTCACCTCACTTGTCAAGAAGCTGCTGAACTGTTTCTGTCCTTGAAGTTAAGTAAAACGACCAGTCGCCGGTCCGTTTCCGGAGGCGGCGTCTTAAACTGTACCCATGTGCAGTGGATTTACTCCGTCAACTTGGAATCCCCACTCCACCATGGAAGCTACACGGGAGAGGATTTACTCCATCATCCAGAAATCCCCCGTTGTGGAAGAAACTGTGGTGTCATGAGACAAAACAGGACTCAAGGTAATCCATCCCTTAGGTTCCCCTTTATTACCCTGCCCTTGGACGAGTCACCGGTTACCCTTCAGGTGGGAGACTGTAGAGCCACCATGACAAGGCCAAACTCTACCCCGCTCTATCCTAGGCTGTGGCCTGCTCCTCAGGTCACTGCACACAAAGGAAATAGAGGCGCCTATAAGCAGTTCCCTGCGTTGGACACTGCTAAACTGCCTCCCCCTCCCTATTTTTCCAGCTCCCATAAGAGTCTATGGGAACCGCCAACGTATATCGGTCGAAACAGAGCAAAACCTATCTTTTGTGGCAGCGTATAATTTTGCTCGCCGATTTTTGTCGCGCATGTGCTACTTTTTCTGGTGCAACCTTTTTACGCTAAAATCGCCCATGTGAACGAATACATTGGAATTCAATCCCTCAAATGGTCATGATTTTTGGCAGGCATAAAAACGTTCATGTAAGTGGGGGGGGGGGGGGGCGAAATCCGCAACAAAATCCACGGTGCATTTTCTGCTGCGTTTTAACGTAGCCTTAGGGCAAGGTCTCATGGATGAGGTCAGGATGCGGTTCTGTGCAGGAAGCACAAGTAATCCCAAGACAAACAATTGTCAGACTCATTGATAGATAAGGATACATCTCTCCAACTTCCGGGGTTATCAATGTGTTCTTTTAAAACGTGCAGTTAAAAATATATGAAATCACAACCATAGCAGCTTAGTGACCAGAACCCGAAGAAGTAAACCACATTCAGGTTTTGACCGCATCCCGATGGAACAAGTCTTCTTACCCCAAGGCAACGATACCATCCCGATCACTAGTGATTAAGAGTGGTATTCCATGCTACGGCTCAATCTACATCAGTCTAAGCTGTGGTAAGACCACACCATGGGAATACAACCTTACACTTCCACCACAGCAAAAACTACAGAAACCTTGTAAAATAGAGATCAATGTATGAGGCATCTCTAGTGTACAGAAGTTGATGTATGAAAATGTCTGGATGTTTTCTGAGTGATCTGTGTAGTCTTGTGCTTATGTTTTGTCAATGTGTTCCATGTGAGTGAATATGAAGTGTATTGCATAGCTGCAGCACTGAATGGGTTACAGTCTGGGTCATGTCTGGAAATATATCTATTTGTCATGTGACCTTGAGATATGTTGATAGATATAAGCTCTCTATGCTGTGTGGGTGGGTCTCTTTTTAAATGCTTTTGGAGTCTTGGATACCGAGAGGCAGGAGCCAAAGACCGGCATTGGCCTGCACACAGGCACCCTTAGTCTCACTGCAAGAAGAAATAGAGGAGGCTGAACAGATAGACCATTTGTGCTGTGAACCCCATGCTTTCCCTTGTGGAGTGTGTAAAGTGTGACGAGCCGCAAGCAGTGCGAGTTTCCCACTGTGCAGTGTGGAGTGCAAGTCTACAAATTCCATGAGAGTGGACTGGTAGAGAGTTTGTCAAGGTTGATCAAGAGAAGATGTCCAGGACCAGAGAAGCACAGAGCCTGCTGGTCTTTGTAAGTTACTCCGTTCTCCCGTGTTTCCTCCCTGCCTCATCACATGTTCTTCTGCACTGTCTGTCCTGCCGGTGGATGTTGAGGAGAACTGTTTTTTGAAGTGTTACAAGTTCTTTCTCGGTAAACAGCTTCACCGGCTGTTCCCGGTTTGGCCTTTAAACTTCACCCCGTATGTGTGGACTCTTATTTCTTACATAGAGAGAGCACCTGTGACAAAAGGAGAAAACTACTAAGAAAAACCAGTTCCCCGATTACCCTTTCATTTTAATAGCCTGTCCTCGGCTCCTTGGATGTGTCCCTGGTTACCCTCCGGGTGGAAAACAGTAGTGCCACCGTGACAAGGCCTACATCTCCGCTGTCTTCTAGGCTGGGGCTTGCTTCTCGGATGCTGCATAGAGACCTCAGTAAACACTGCGGTTCTGTCCCAGTTCCCACCCTGCACCTACACTCTGAACCAGAGCAGAGAGTCACTAGTAATGCTCTGGTGGACTTGGTCCATCTATATATTATACTCTGCTGTGCACGGGACCAACTGGTGGTAACTTCCCCTGCAAAATTGGCTTTTTGCTGGGGTCATAGGGCTGTTTGAGAAGACAAACCACTAAAAAGCATTTTAACAAGGAAAAAAAGTTTGCCTCTATGGCTGAAATTTGTTTTGCGTTTCTCCAGTATTACAACCACACTACTCCGTGAGTGTATTTTGGGATTGTGTGTGCAGTATAAAGACGTAGTTTATAGAGTGACTATTACACCACTACAGCACCATTTAGCCATTTGCACAAGAGCACACTAAGGGCTCAGTCAGAGGGGCGTTTTTTCGCGCGATTTGCGGATCGCATGACGGATGCGCATCCGCAAATCGCGTGACCGGTGCGCGCAAGTCGCCCGCAAATCGCCCGAAAATCTGCTCCTAGCCACGTTTCATTAGAAACAGGCCGGAGCTGTCCAGCGCAGTGTATTCAATGGAGACGGCAATACAGCCCTCTCCATTGAAAGCAATGCGCTGCGGGCGAGCCCGGGATGAATTGTCGGTAAGGGCTTAAATATATAAGCCCTTCCCTGCAATGCATCCTAAAATATGTTAAAATAAAAACCAATTGTATACTCACCTTCTGCCGGCAGCCGAAGCTCCGCGCGGCCGTCCTGCAGTGGGTGGGAAGGGGGTGTGAGTCAGACCTGCCCCCTGATTGGCTCAGCGCTGAGCCAATCAGAGGCATGCCTCACTCACACCCATTCATGAATGGATGTGAGTCAGACCTGCCCCTAAGGCAGCAGTCACTCACCCATTCATGAATTCATGAATGGGTGTGTGAGTGTTTTCAGCCTCTGATTGGTCAGGGCTGTGACCAATCAGAGGCAGATCATTCAGCAGGCGGGGATTTTAAAGCCCCGCCGGCTGAATAGTGCCGAGAAGCAGTTCAGGAGAACTGACAGCGGCCGCGGCTGGACTCCGGCTGCAGCGGAAAGGTGAGTACACAATTTTTTTTTATTTTAACACATTTTAGGATGAATTGCAGGGAAGGGTTTATATATTTAACCCCTTCCCGACAATTCACCCCGCGCACGCCGGCAGCCCAAAAAAAAAAAAAAATAGCCCGACGCATGTGCATGCACAAATCGCGGCTAAAAACGCCGTCTGACAAAGCCCTAATAAAGAAGTGCTGCATTACAATTCCCATAGTCGTACCAACAAAACCTGCACAATTCCAAAAACTGCGCTGCAAGTGACTCGAACTGCACGAGCTCTTTTACGGCAGAAAAGTTCAGAACATGTAAAGTTAACCCGTTAGTGACTGAACACATTTGAAAAATTAGTTGGTCATTAAAAGCGCAGTTTTCATCGTCACATTGCTAGAACCATAACTTAATTTTTACGCCATGTGTTTTTTGGATCTCCTTTTAATGGCGTACAGCTTGAAAAAAAATGTGATAGAATTCCCTAACTCAGCACGATTCCAAAGATACCAAGTTTAGACAGTTTTAGATTTTGCCTTTTTCTATTGTTATTAAAGATTTGCTTTTGTGTTGCCGCATTCCAGGAGCCATGGTAATTTCATTTTTCCATCAATCGAGCTCTATGGGGCTTGGTTTTTCACTGCACGGTGAACTCTAGTCTTTATTTATCCAATTTTTGCGAACATTCTGAAGATTTTTATTCCATTTTTTTTCTCTGAAGTTTTTGCATGTTATTTTTCTACAAGGTCATTATGATCATGCCAATAATTCTATATACTTTTTTGGGGGAAAAAAATACATTTTATGTTTTCCTTATTGCTGCATTCAAAGACCCCTAACATTTTTTATTTTTTGTCAACAGTGCTATTTTTTATTTTGAGAGACGAGTTGTATTTTATAAAGGATATCATTTGTTGGCCCACACCTTTTGATTGCTTTCTATTGTATAATATTCTGTAAATTAGACATACAAACACAGAATTTTGCGTTGCATAGTCTCCCTCTCCTTTGAAAACAGCCATAGCGGTCAGGAGAAGACAGTCATTTTTAATGTCTAAAGGTGTCCATATACACTTTCAAACCAACAGAAAAGTATCAAAAAAGTGAAAAGGATTAGGTGTTCGACATCTTGGATTGCTACATGCCTGATCCCTCCTGTCATTCTCTTGGGGGATAAGCCACTTCTAGGCGTCATGCTGAGTCAGCAGTGTGGCCATATTCAAGATTCTGGCAGGATTTGAGGGCCAATTCACACAAATGTGTTTGATTTGTGTACTGTGCAAGTATAATATGCGGTACATCGCAGCAATTCAAATTCATTGATTTTCGCATCACACTCACACTAGTGTTTTTTTTTTTATTATTGCATATAATACGTGCGTTAAAAAAAAAAAAAAAAGCAGCATGCTCTATTTTACCGCATATTACGCACGTACAGCCCTACTTGTTCTCTACGGATGAGTATAATAATAATAAACTTTATTTGTATAGCGCCAACATATTCCGCAGCGCTTATGAAATGTTGTACGTACGCAATAGATTGTGTATGTGTGGCACTTAATACGCATCGCCACTAAGAGGGGAGAGTTAAAACAAAAAAGAAGTCACACTGCACAAGACAGCATGCGCGAAACACTATCGTTGACCTAAGCAGCGTTTTAGTAATACGACTGTGTCAATGAGCCTTGTGGGTTTCTGCAGCGGAATTTTTGGAAAAGAAAAAAAACCACCACATTGAACTTGCCTTGGGTCAGACATGTGTGAATGTAACCTATAGATTAAAAAAAACACATTGCTTAAAAAAAAAAAAAAAAATTATATATATATATATATATATATATATATATATATATATATATATATATATATATATATATATATATATATATATATATATATAAATAAAAGAATTAAAAAACAAAAACAATTAATGCTAGTAGCAACAACTTGGGCTATTCTTCACATTTTTATAAGGAACCCCATCCTGTTCCATCATAGGAGCAGAAAAACTAAATTCAAGCTATGCTGGATGTTACTGATTTATAATGGGGTCCGGGGGGTTGTCACATTGTCCGTTATTTTACCTGGTCAATCAGTTCTGCATACTGAGCTATCTTTTCTGACAAACACAGCCATCTGTTACGAAGGCTGCAAACCTCCAACGCGGAGGGGCGCTGCGCCTGACCAGTGCGAGCCGGACAACATGGGGCCGGCAGAAGTACCATGAGCAAGTGACAGTTCAGTTGCAGCACGTTGCATTACACACTTAATGCGCCCAAATCCCTTTTCGTTCCAGTTTCGGTTGGACCAGCGATTCTTTCGAACAGTTTCTTCAGAACCTTTTAACTAGTTTGCAGGCAGCCAAACCCAACAGACTGCAGGCATGTGACCTCAGAACAATACACATCCTGTTCAATCAATTGCTCAACCAACACATTTCTGGCCGGCTGCTTCAGCCTCACCCAGCGAAAGCATATATGTACACCAGAGGGCTGATTGGTAAATAACCAGACTGACAAATACGCACAGAAAACCATTATATGCATTTACCCAGAGAGGACAAATAACGTTATGTGAGCTGTCAGCAGACGGCTGCAGGGGCCAAGCCTGCGGTTATGAAGGATGTGTGTAACAGGGCCCGTACAGACCGTGAGAGCCACAGGCCACTCGCACACAGTCGGCAAAATCTCCCGATTTTCATCTTGATTCTGATGAGTGAGGAGGTGCGTTAAAATGTGCCAAAATAGAGCAGAGAGTGCTAAAAAAAAACAAAACAAGAAAAAAAAAAAAAAAAACACAGTATTGGATGCCCAATTGAAATCAAAGAGAGCTCTGTACCGTGATTAGTGTGAGGTTCAAACCACTGTGATAATCGTGGTAAAAAGTGCATCCGTGAGTGGCCTGAGGCAACATATCATTCCCTAGCAGCTATACTTCTAGTGGGGAATACCTCCATACTAAAGACGTACAAACTGCACGTCACCTAATAGCAATGTGTTCCTTTATATAGAAGCAGTATGTGGGCACTGCATGGCAGATGATTGGATCATGAAATTAATAAGACAGCCATGTGCACACGGCATAACCAAGCAGAGTTAGTTTAGGGTTTTTTTTCTTCTTTTTAAGAAAACCACCCTTCTGAAGATATTGTCCCATTTATTATCAGCTGGATTCAGCTTTTTTTTTTTTTTTTTTTTACTTTTTTATTTATGCTTGAAGAAAAGGTGTCTATCCCCAGGCATCCAAAAGGTAATACTAGAACAGCGCCACCTGCTGTTTCTAGTCTCAGAACATTTTACTGAGCTGGACAAAGGTGGTCACACATGCCCAGTCTTGCTTTTTTCACTGCTCCACTGGGTATATGGAGCGATATTGTGGTGAGCGGCATCTGACCCTCCAGTGTCGTCTTTGACATAAGAGATGCTAAGCAAGCGATAAGAGTGAAGCCACGTTACTGGAATGACTGCTTGTGAGAAGAGATGCTGAGAAGGCCTTGGAGCTTCAGAAGTGGTCCGTTCACTGCATAAAGTTGAGGGAGGCATGATATTTCTATTTGTAGGTGCTGAGGAAGGCAAAAATCCTGCAAATACTGTACTGCTTGGGAAGGGCAGTCCACCATTTTTACTACTAGCGGTAGACTGATTAAACTACCAAGAGGTCTCGTCTTCTGATTACTGTGAAAAAACCTGAAGTGACATGCAAGACTCAAAGCAAAAAACCTTAAAAGGGAAGCTGTAATGTCCTATAAAGCACCAAGTAATAATGCTTATAAGACAGGTGTCAAGGAGTCCAGTGGAGCCCACGGTTCCCGAATCCCGTGCTGTCACTCGGTCTGTCAACACTACTTTTCTTCAGTCAGTGCATGTACACTCCATAGAGAACAGCGAGAGTACGCCTGCATTATGTGAAGACAAGAGTCACGCTGACAGACCGAGTACCATCTTCCAGGGCTGACAACTGGAAGTCTTGCAAGTATGAAGAACTATACCTCGGACTCCTTGGCCCCTGTCCTACAAGAACTTTAGTTTAGTATGTGTTGCTTCTAGGATGTGACAGCTTCCCTTTAAGTGACATGTATGGCTCCCTGTTATGCAAACTAAGCCCTACAGCGTGTCGCTGTTGACGCCTAACATTTGGAGCTGGCTGCTAGACCTGCCCAAGTTTTGTCCAGGCCTGTTAAAGAGTCAGTAGGTTTAGTTCTCCATTACAAGGCATTAACCCCTTTAAATGAAAGCGAACTGCTTGCATTTATTACCAAAGTCTAATAAGTGATGCCTCACACTCCTGAGTTAGCATACACATTCCAGTGTCATAAAGAACTCATAGTATACAGCAGCTTTCCATGTGTCGAACAATCTACACAATGTATCAGTGCTCCCCATCTGACCACTACCCCAGTACACAAAGATGCAGTCAACTTTGCTGAGTCAAAAACGTACCTCGTTGACTTCCTGTTTGCTATCAGACAAGCCTTCAGCCATACATTCTGTGTGCAGCAAATCTAATATGCTTTTATCATCATATTGATCCTGTTCTTCGTCCCTGGTTTCTGACTCAAAGTTCTCCATAACTTCTGTCTCTGTAACGGTGATCTCCATGTGGACCCCATCCTCTTGCATCCAGCTACTGCTTTCCTTCAGATGCCGGACATACTCCCTCTGCTTCTTGTGCGACACCACCGGAGAGGAATGGCTATTGGAAATCGAGGTAGAGTCGACGGTAGAGTCCGTGCAGTCACGTTCTTCATGAATAGGATATCCGATTTCTGTCATATTAGGCACTGAAACGCTCATCCGATGAGAGAGAAAGTGCCTTTTCCTGATATCTAAGATTTTCCGTGAGCTTCTCTTGGACTTCTTAACGGTAAAGTTTTGAAGTAAAGGACGGGTCTTCTCTTTCAAAGAGCCCCAAACGGATGGCTTATCCAGTTCCATTGCGGCCAAATCCAATGGAACTCAAGTCCACTTGAACGTTAGATCTATTTATCTGTAAAAAGTAGAAATGTAGAGACATTTAGAAGTCTATAGATGTGCAATTGTAAACTTTGATTATATATACACACACGAATTGTTCTAAAGAGGTTTTTACACAGTGCAAATATCGTGGCCGAGACGTATAAAAGGCACCTTCCCACTATTGAGAAAGACGTGTGATATTTGTGCATTGTGAGAGACACAAATATGAAACACATTCTTTTGAATGGGTTCATTCACATTTGTGATGTTTCCCTGCATGGCACCACATTGCGATGCAGGAAACAAATGACAGAATGTCCATTCTTTTTGCGATATTGCCCATTGTTCTCAATGGGGCCGACAGCAGCAGCTCTGGCCCCATTGAAATCAAAGGTATATCATCGCGATTTCCTGCTGCGGCTGTGACAGCGGAGATGGAGAAAGTCCCCGCAGTGATGCAAGATGGTTTCCTTGTGAAATCTCCTTGCATCCAGATGTTTTTAGAAGGACTGCGAGGACTGCCACGGACCACTGTGATATCGGGATGTGAGACTTGCCAGATATCATACTCGCCAACATGCGATTTCTCTGTGGATGCGAGGCGTTTTTGTATCATAGATGGGGGAAGTAGCGATCCTACCAGCCTGTGGGAGAACATCAAGATGACAAGTTGTAATGTAGCCGCTGCTTTTGTTTTACCACAGAATATCCTGTGCGATGATTGTACAGGTTTCACATCAAGCTGACACAGAAATAGTGGTTCTAATTGCCTCCCACAAAACCCACGGCCGTCCTCCGCTACTAGCAGGCTTATCAAGAATGAAACATTTTAGATACCTTGGGATTAGTTTCACAGCCTAAAAATTGTTACATTGTATATCAAACCGAAACCCTTGAACACTAGAAAACTGGTCGTTTCACAAAAAAGGAGAAGTCTCTGCGACATGGTTAAAGATAAGCAAACCGATCCCTGGTACAAGGCTGCTTTATGTCATAGGGTCCGGCAGCACACCTGGTATCCATGTACACCGCGTTACAGGGACGGCAAGCTGTCAAACCATACTCCTAAAAGGAATCACCAGGGGATGGACTTAATCTGATTCTCCAGCAAAGTATGCCATTTACCACTCGGGAACAAACACATTAAATACTGGATGACTTACATTAGCAGAGAGCAGGTGTGATGCAGAAAATGTAAGAGGTAACAGCGGGTGGCGGCTTGGTTGGAAAGTAGACGAAAATAAGATCAGAATTCAGTGGGACCCGAACACCGCTAATGTAGGCAGACAAAAGAAACCACCTCTAGCCAGAGCATGGAGCGAGAGCATTTTTATCAGGTACCTCCATTAGCAGGCTTTAAAATAAATCAAAAACACACAAGAAACAACAACTGTACAATGAAAGGGTTTGCAGAACAACGCCACTAAAAATATTAGCCACGTAGAGCCGTATAGAGTGCATAATCCCTGAAACCACCTAGACAACCACTGACAATAATCGGGGCAATTTATTCTGACTACCAAATTTAAAAACCCTCACTAAGGCAAAAAAAAATAAGTCAGTCAGTGAGCACAATGCATAGACAAGCCATGTATTTCCCAATTATGTACAGTAGCTTAGCCCCTTAGGCCTCATGTCCACGGGGAAAATCAGATCCGCTGCAGATTCTACATGTAGAATCTGCAGCGGGTCCCTCCTGCCCTGCGGACATGAGCGCTGAAAATAGAAATTTAAAAGCATTTACCTTTCCGTAGCGGGCGGCGAAGGTCAGCTGTTCCTCACGGCCGGATCTTCATTTTCGGCCGGCGGATGAATTCCTGACGCCGGCGGCACGTCGCCGGCACGTCGTCGACGTGCCGCGCGCATGCGCCGGGCACATCCGCCGAGCCGAAGCAAGGGAGATGCGGCCGTGAGGAAGAGCAGAGCTTCGCGGTCCGCTGCGGGTGAGTAAATGCTTTTAATTCCTATTTTAGGTCTCCCGTGGATCCGGACGGCTTCCATAGGCTTCAATAGAAGCCCGCGGGAGCCGTCCCCGCGGGAGACCCGCATGAAAATGGAGCATGGTCCAGATTTTTTCATGCTCCATTTTTTTTTAAATGCCTTTTATTGACGATCCGCGGGTATTTATCTACCCGCGGGTGGTCAATGCATCCCTATGGGGTGCGGATCCGCGCGCGGGAGATCCGCTGCGGATTTTAAATCACATTTTGCCCGTGGACATGAGCCCTTAAGGGCTCATGTCCACGGGGAAAATAAGAATTAAAATCCGCAGCGGATTTTAACTCTTCTCCCGCGCGCGGATCCGCACCCCATAGGGATGCATTGACCACCCGCGGGTAGATAAATACCCGCGGATCGTCAATAAAAGTGATTTTAAAAAAAATGGAGCATGAAAAAATCTGGTCCATGCTCCATTTTCATGCGGGTCTCCCGCGGGGACGGCTCCCGCGGGCTTCTATTGAAGCCTATGGAAGCCGTCCGGATCCGCGGGACACAAAAATTATATTTTACTTACACGCTCCGGTTCTTCTCTTCGGCACCGCGCCATCTTCTCTCCGACGCGGCCGGATCATTTTGCTTCGGCCCGGCGCATGCGCGGGACACGTCACCGACGTCATCATGCACATCCGCCGAGCCGAAGAATGAAGATCCGGCCGCGACGAGAGAAGATGACGCCGCCGCGAAGAGAAGAAACGGAGCGGATGGGAGGTGAGTTTATTCTCATTTATTTGTATTTTCAGCGCTCATGTCCGCGGGGCAGGAGGGACCCGCTGCAGATTCTACATGTAGAATCCGTAGCGGGCCCGATTTTCCCCGTGGACATGAGGCCTAAAGACACAGACTCTTCATTTTTAGTTTGTACTCATTTTTTTAAAAAAAATCATTACTCGTATTTATTAATGAATGTGGCTGTCTGGGGGCTTGTTTTTTGTAGGACGAAATGCATTTTTTTATTGTACTTTTTAACATGCCATATAATGTAGTGAGGGGTGGAGGGGTGGGGGTGATCAGCGTGAGTGCTGATTGCTGCTGTTGCGGGTGAATGTCGGCTGTAAGAAACAGATGCCATCTGCATTGTGGGAGCGAGATCGGCTCCCAATCCCCCTTCATACAAACCCTGAACCACCATGATGTAAATGGAGTGTTAAGGGATCAAAAGGGAATTTGTCAGCTGGAACAGGTCGTCGAAATCATAGGCATGATGTTATAGAGCCGGAAGAGCTGGGCAGATTCAGTATAATTCATATACTTCATTCTGAGTGGTGTATGACTGTACATGCAGATGAAGGCTGTCAATCAATGATAAGACCGCCCACTGGGCTTTTCAGCTTAAAATTAGCAAAGATTTAGGCCCAATTTCCACAGACTGATGTCTGTGGCATTATCCCGCAGCTATTAGGCCCCCTGTCCACGTGCGTTATTCCGCAGCTGATCTCCACCGCCCGGGAGCAGGAGCCAGCAGACGAATCTGACAGATAGGCTGACCCCAGAGAATCGTGGCAATTCGCAGCATGCTGCAAATAGCCGGCCTCGAGTGGAGAATCGCAATGCTTTTCTGCTCGTGGTCATAGGGCCGGCGCTTTCCATACCTATGGAAAGGCTTCGGACGGCGCAATTCAACGGCAATTTACTGCCGGCGAAATCACGTCCGTGGACAGGGGGCCTTATGTTCTATTGAACCCAAGAGCTTTTTTGCCTTGCAATGTTCATGCTGCAAAATTCTACTGCGGAATTCTGCAGAGTGAAAGAAATTGCGGCCTGTTCTAATAGCTACAGAAAACCACACGGCCGGCTTACATTTTAGTCAATGGAAGCAGACTGGCACGCTATACTTCCGCTGTGAGCACAGTGGAAGTATAGCGTGATCACGCATCATCGCAGGCACGTCATGCGCTGCACTGTGAATGCACGCCGGCTCGCTGGACGGGACTTTGTGGGGCACCGTGTCAGACCCCACCACGGCCGGGCAGGTGAATAAAATCTATAATTTTATGGGGAAGTATTCAGTATAACTTTGCATCAGTCTGCTCAGCTCCTCAGGCTCTAGAACGTGATGCCTGCAGTTTCAATAGACTGTTCAAGCTGACAGACTCCCTTTGAGGAAGACCCGTTTCTGCTCCCAACATGACTGTTTTAGTTGATCCAGAGGTTTCCAACAGAGCTCTCATCAAAGTTAGGCCACCTTCACGCAAACGGATTTGCATTGCGGAATCCACGGTGGGTGTCCACTCCAGGGATCCACAGCAAATGCAGTTCAGAACATGCTAAGAAAAACAAACATAGCTTCTTTTGGGGAAAATAAACAGAAGACATGGAAATATCTATATACTTTCCCTCTCCCCACTGCCACCAGTGTATTTATTGGAAACCCCCTTTAAAGAAGGGGTTGTCACAAGCAAACAACCCCTGTATGGCATACGGACATAAGAGTGCCCCCTCACCCCCCACACTCAGGATCCCCCTCTGAGCTTGAGCAGACAGTCGCTCTGTAGCAGCTCCTATTCTAGTGAACCCGAGCCATCCCTTGTTACATGACAACTATGCAAGACTACATTTGCCCTACAGCGTAAATGCCTAACAGAGATGGCCTCTTTTCTGTCTGTTGCACAACCGGATCCTGACGGGAAGTTTTTTGTGCAATGCAGGTCTGTGTGATCCTGTTTAACAGCCTTTACCTTCTGGAAAATAAAAGGATATATTAACAGGAAGAAAAGTGTTGTGAACCTACCCTTAACCCGTGAGTGACCATCCATAAGTGTTTATGGCAGCCACTAACAAGCCTTCCAACAAAAACAGTGGCCCAGTCTAAGGCCAGCAGGAGAGAGCCAAGGCTTAGTTGCCAACTGACAGCCAGGCTCCTGCTCTAAAGGCCACATGTGGAAAAACCCTAAATCTTCATGGTTGACAGGAGGATGGTTGCTTTCCATTACCCATCAACATCCTGCAATGCGATGAGTTGCCTGGCAAGTCAACCAATTAGACCCTGCAATTAGTACAATGTAGTGTATCATCACTTGACTGATCGCATCTTCAACTCCCCCTGAAGTACCAGAGTTGGTACATAGTTTTGTATCATTTACAAATATTGCTATGTAAAGAAATGAACACAGGAGAGGACAGAAGGCGATTGCACGAGGATCTGAATAAGGCCGGCTGCACACAAGTGGCTTTGCATTGCAGAATCCGGAGCGGGCGTCTGCCTCTGGCTTCCGTAGCAAATACCTTTCATAGCATGCTATGGAAAAGCACTTTTTCCTGCACACGAGTGGAAATCAATTGTGGTTTTCGCTCGCAGAAGAAAAAAAAAAAAAAAAAAAAAAACACAGCATGCTGCATTTTTGAGCGGCTTCTGCGTGGATGGTTTACTTAAAGTCGGTGGAAGCCATCTGACCCGCGGTCCTTCCACAATTGACAGGGCAGAAAGGTCGGTATTTCTAGTCAGTCATCGCTAGTCGAAAAAGCAGGGGTTTAAAAAAAAAAAAAAATTTTTAAATCTATACTGCGCATATCCGAAGGTGATCCGCACGGTTCATCCGAAGAACAGAAAAGGCAGCTGAAATGAGAGGTACACGCGGACGCCGGCCAGGCACAGGGTCGGATTCCGCTGCAGGCTCCCGCATGCGGCATCCAACCCAGTTGTGTGCAGCTGGCCCAACACTGATAAATGTAAGATTATACACATGGGCAGGAAAATACATGTCACCATTACACACTAAATGGGAAACCACTGGGTAACACTGACATGGAAAAGGGCTTGGGGATTTAATTACTATAAACCTAAGGCCGACTGTGTCCATGGACATGCCGCGATTTTTAGACGCGAGCGCGCGGGGGGGGGGGGGGGGGGTGAAGAAATCGCTCGTGCACATGGGCTGCGCTTTCCATAATTATCCTATGAACATCATGTCATGCATGCTCCGTGTGCGATTTATCGCTGCGGATCACGCTGTGACAAATCGTCCACGGACACTCGGCCTAACTGGAGGAACCAATATCAGGCAGCTGCTGTCAATGCAAATAGGATCATGGGGTGCAATAAAGAGATCTAGGGGCGCATGATGAGAACATTGTTCTTCCCTTTACAAATCACTGGTCAGACCCTACAATATTCCATGTGTACAGTTTTGGGCACCGGTACTCAAGAAAGACATATCAGAGCCAAGTTCAAGAGGGGCCTGGAGGTCTTAAGCGTTATAGTTACTGATTACTTCAGAAGAGTCAGTGATATTTTTTTTTTCTCCGCCTTCCCCCGGATCAACACTGGAGTGTAATAGACTGAACCAGAGGGACATGTATCTTTTTTAGCCTCACACAGTATGTTACTATGTTTCATTTATATAGAACAGTTAAAAAAAAACAAAACAAAAAAAAAAACTGGATGCGATTGCGTTTTGTTTCCTTATACACACTGCATCGCCCCCTTGCCACCAATAAAATCAGAAAACCCTTTTAACAGGAAGTCACTTTTTTTTTTAATGTGGTTTAAAATAGAAACATTTTCTCTTCATTGGCATAGCTGTATGAGACCCTATTTTACAAGTAAATTATTTGTTTTAGGGGGGGGGCAGGAGAGCAATTTCTGGGACAGATCAGAAAAAAAAAAAAAAAGGAAACACACACAGATGAAAAAGAAAAAAAAAAGGTACCTGCAAATAACAAAGGTCTCATTGCTATGTTGCCGGGAGGGGGGAGCTGTATGGTTTACATGTCAATAGTGAAACCAGTTACCTAGCAAGTAATGAACAATTTTCACAGAGAGAAACCCCCTCTAGGGGATACTCCCACCCTGAACGTTTACGGCACAACCACAGAAACAAACATTTTGACTCTTCAGAAGTGTGATCTCCGTTATAAAACTTAGCAAACGTTAAAATATCAGGCTTGAAGTCACATGAGGAATAACAGGCTGTAATGACCAAGGGACCATGTGCGGGCACAGAGCGGAGAAGAGTTCTCCCATCAATGATACTTCCTGTGCTTTTTACATAGGAACGATCGCTTAGTGAATAGAGGCGGAGCGAGCCGGGAACCATTCCAGCCAGTTCACAGTAAACAGGCAGTCATTCATAAACGAACAACTGCCTGTTTACACAGGCCGATCGTCATTCACTTTTACGCATGCATAAACTGAAGATAACTTGTTCACTGATGTCATTATTTGTTCAGTCGCTGCATGTATTTACACTGAAGGATAATCGCTCAGATTATCGCTGGATTGCAGGAATCTAAACGATGATCAGCCTGTGTAAAAGGGCCCCGTCGTGTCATCTGCACCATTCATAAGTTATGTAGCACGCGACATGTCAGCATCCTCATTACACAGGCGGGTTTTACAGCATAGCTAAATGACTCACACCACTGGCTACACCAATGATGCTTAATCTGCATGTGGATCAACATGACATAGCACGGCTGAGTGTGGATTTGTATCAGATCCAGGTTGGAAAAATCCAATGTAGATCTGACAGGGCCAAAAGCTGTTTGAATGCAGCCGTCATGGAACCCGTGAAAATAGTCACAGCATAGCATGTTAAATAACACTATGCTAACACACCTTTACATAGGACCCTTGCTCTGCAGAACCTATAGACTAGTGGCCCATAGCAATCAGGACAGGCACCAAGATTGTATTATCGTGCAGTAATGGCAGGCTTTACCTACTGTTCCTGCATAAAGAATATGTGAAATTGGTGGAGCAAACCCAATCAATGTGGATATTAAATGTGCCCATATGGTCCAAGTAAGACTGTTAGATGGTAGTCCAGATGGTTCAGAGCGGCTGCTTAACCATAGAACACCCAGCTAAAAGTAGGCATGATATAATAGAGTGGATAGGCAAAGATGATGGAAGGGCGCAATCTTCCACAGGAAGCAACAAGGTCAAAAAGTGATGACCAAAGTCTTTTATTTAAGAGGGTGGCCTAAAGAAGGTGGGAAAAAAAGCCAAGTAAGAATTTAACAAAGAAAAAGAAAAAAAATGGGTACAGAAATGGGTAAATTAAATATGTATAAATTAATAGGAGCATAGAAAAGACAATGTAATTTACATACCATCTAAACAAAAATATAGAATCTAGAAAGATAAAAAGGACATCCCCAAGAATGTGAGGGGACATAAAAACTGATAGTGTATAAAGCCCAATGGTATAGGAGGACGGTTCTGGAAACTTCAAGACTGTGGCGTTACATAAATGAATAATAAAATACGATCAGGCTGCAAACACCATAAATGTATGTAAAAAGCAATGGAAGTGGGAAAACAGATGATGTATCAATGGTACATCAAGCCATAAGGAGTGGGAGTAGGTTGCTCGAATACAGTAGGAGGGATACAACTGGGGTAGAAAAGCAAGGTATACGTGATAGGCTGGGAGGGGGCTGAATGCAAGGGGATGAGCTGCTGGGGTGCAGGGAAGAGGAGAAAGGAGACTGGCATATAATTGATTAATTATTAGAGATATTTTTATCGCACAATTCAATGGGACTTTGTAATGTTAAAATTGTATCGCGCGTTTGTAGCATTGCGATAAAAAGAAGCCTCCATAGGAATTTATGGAAAATAAAACAAAATCGCACATCACAGAAGGATAGAGCAGGACACGATTTTTTATCCCCTAAACATCGCTTCAGTGAAAACCTTGCAGATGGGAATGAAGCCGTTGTAAATCATTGGTTTCATATTCTGCTTTTTTCACGGACTATCTCAGCATGTGAAAAATAGTGCAATTTTCCCACCCATGTGGAGCCAGCCTTACCCCAGTTGTACAGAGGAGGAAGGGGTCTTGTGCCTTGAAACAAGTTTATGAGCAGGTTTTAAAATAAAGTAGAAGTTGGTCATCCGTTTACGAGCTTGCTGCTTCTATTGCGTCTTGTGAAAGGCTGCGTTATCACCAGATTTTTGCCCGATCCCCCCACTGTATAAGGAACATGGTGGTCTGCTTAACAAAGTAGTCAGCAATTTTAAAAACGGATCTTAAACTTGAGCTAAGCTCGAAGGGCATATTCACATGGCCTGGAATTGCTGCAGATTTTCCTTCAGCCGATCCGCAGTACTTATAGTACAGGCATTGTGGTTGGGATTGTAGACATCCCAACCACGTGCAATGAGGAAAACTGGCCGCTGCGGACCTAGAATCTGCAGCATAAATAGACTTGCTGCAGATGTGAAGTCTTCAGATAAAAGGGGTGAAATCAGCAATAAATTTACACCATTTGGTGCAGATTTTCTGCTGCAGAATATCCACAGCAAACCCACACCACATAAACATATTAAGGGTCTATAGCACATGAGCCCACTTTGGGCTGTGCGCCGTCTGCGCTTATACAGACAGCACAAGGCCCTGTGAAATACCCATGAGGCTATGCACGTTGAATTTTTCATGCCTGTCCTACTCTGGTCTGCTTCATGGATGACAAATAGAACAAGTCAATGTGCTGCTCTGCGTAAATCAGACGACACATGGCCTTGTATACATGTGCGATCCGATAAGAGTTAGTCCTCAGGTTCACAGATGTAACTGGAACACACAGCTGGTATTCACCTAGCCTCAGGCTGTATTCACATGATGCAGGTAAGATGCACTCAAAACAAACGTGTTTTTTTTGCTGTGGCAAAAAAAAAAAACAAAAAAAAAAAAAACACTACACTACAAGAATAAACAGCACACTAGAACTTCATATAAGTTTTTGTGCAACCGAAATACATTACACCTGTGGTCTTATAAGCCACCTGATCTGACGAGCCATCATGACCTCTGTCTCAAATTAGTAATGCTCTCCTCAAATTCTGCAGAGAGTTGAAACAAGATGATGTCTGCATACCCCATATACTGGCAAGAGCAAAGGGAACATTTATGTGGACATATAAAACATAGCCGTTCGGATAAAACTGGGAGGAGGGATGTTGAAGCTCTTCTCCACCTTTGATGTCCTATATGCACACATAGCGCAGATGCCTTGGAATTTACAGTACAAGCCAGGTGGATGAAGTTTTTACAAATCTGCAGAAAACTGCAGCGGAATTGACATATACTGCAGGATTTAAAATCCACAACATGTCATTGTTTGCTGCAGGTTTCGCCCCGTGCAATGCAGAGCGTGAAATCCACCATGAATCCACATCACTTGGTGCAGATTCTGTTAGGATTTCCTTTGCGGAAAATCCACAATAATATCTACATCATCTGGTATGGAAATGCTGCGGCTTCACTGCGCAGCATAAATAAGTCAATATATGTTGTGGACTTTCTACCGCGTGTTGATAAGGCTGGTTGAAAAAAAAAGTAATTTGCAGTACATTGCCAATATTGTACAAAGCTATGGATTTTCTGCAGCAAATTCCACAGAATGTCCATAGACCCTAAAGATTACAGTACATTAGGGGAAATAGCAAAATGATAGTTTTTATATGAACTTTAGGAGACAAGCCACCTGAGGAACCACTTGGACTTTAAATGGCCAAGCAATAACTCCCATATGCATCAATAGAAAACTAAGTTAGGTGCCAGAAGAAGATAAACAAAAAAAAAAAGGGTTATTTTTTTAATCCCCGACTCGGCAATTTCCTTTAAACAATGCTGATCAAATATATTTAGGCTACATTCACACAGGTGAGCAAGTTATCAGGCCAAGAAACTCTGCCCCATATTGTGAAATTTTCACAGCGATGTAAGACTGGATTCAGACGAATGTATATCGGCTGGGTTTTCACGCCCAGCCGATATAGGTCGTCTCTCTCTGCGGGTGGAGGGGGCCTGAAAGAGCCAGGAGCAGTGCTCTGCGCTCCCGCCCCCTCTCTGCCTCATCCACGCGCTATTAAGTAGCTACTCAGCTACTTAATAGCTTATTAGCATGCCAATGAAGACTTAGCTGAAAGCAGTTAATAGGCTGAGGTCTCTTATGTCCATTCAGCTCCTTTGTTCTCCGACGGGAAACAATGCTATCAGCACTCCCCGTGGAGAACTGCTGATAAGACAGCAGGATGATTTTTAGGTTGACCTGAATTTAACGACCAGCTAGCGATGCACAAGAAGTGCATGATGACCGCACGTCTAGACACAATGATCATCGCTCAAACAATCGCTTTTTTGCGATTTTTGAGCGATTATCGCTCCGTGTAAATGGGCCTTTAGGTTCCAATTAAAAACAAAGAATGCTTGTGTAAATCCATTCAGAAGAATGGACTTCATATTCATAAGAGTTCTGTGTGCATCGCATGATAAGCCCTCTGGCTGTACTCTCCCGGTCCGGTCATAGCCACATTAAGTCTGCACCTGGTAAACAGTACGCGGTTTTACAATGATTACCAGTGTGCTTGTGGTAAAGACCACATTTAAAATGTGCCGTTTTCCCAGTGCCCTCCTGGTCACACATCGACCACACTAACTACAGCCTTAGGCTCCATTCACTGTGAAACTTGGAAGAGGTTCTTTTCCCATATATCATTATTCAACCAAAAACAGGGATGTAAGAGCAAACGCAACCAAAGTCTTGTTAGGCTGCCCGTCCATGGCCAACGCAAAATATCACTAGCGATACTCCACCGCGGGAGAGCAGGGGGGAGAACTGACAGGCTCACTGCGGCAAATCGCTGCATGCCACGATTTGAATCCCACGAGCGGAGAATCACTATGATTATCCGCTCGTGGACATCGGGCTGCGATCTCCATAGTTAGCCTATGGAAAGCTTTCACTGCGTTACCCGCGGCCAGATTATCGCCACGGATAACGCAATGACAACTCGCATGTGGATGGGCAGCCTTATACATATCTTTGTTTAAAGGGGGTTATCCAGCATTTAAAAAAGAATGGCCTATGAATAGCATAGGTCATCAATGTCCCAAATCGAAAGTGGTCCTGTCCACCGATCAGCTGATTTAAGGAGACCCAATGCAGCCTTCAATGTTTACATCGGATTACAATACCGATTTATTTATTTTTAATAGCAGCGGTTCCAAGTAGTACAGGCTGCTCCCCTCCAATCAGCTGATTGGCAGGGATTCCTCATCAATCCTGAGGATAGGCCATCAAAGTTTTAAAAGGCTAGATAACTACCTAAATTTGCCTCTATGACTATGGGGATTTAGGTTAGCTTCACAGTTGAAGTTTCACTTTTTTTTTTTACTATAAGGGTGGCTACCCACTAGCGTTAGTGAATCCGTTGCGTGAATAACGCTGCGATATTGCATTGCTGTTTTGTGCGATGTTCCTGCGTTTGCGCTGCAGAATTTTTAGGACTGTTAGCGCAGTGCAAGTGGAAGTGTTGCATTTTTCACTCAGCCCCACCCTGCAGCACCTCAGCTCAAACCTGCAACATATGCACGTTGCGATGCAATGTTGCAGAGCCTGCCATAGACTTTCATAGGTGAGAAAAAAAGGACCGTGCAGAAAAATAGGACTAGCAAATGCAATTTAAAAAAAAAATCATGCACAGCAAAGCTAACATCGCAGGTGGACAGAAACCTATTGAAATACATGTGTCCTTGATTTTCACAGGCTTACGCTGTGTCGCAACGCAGCAATGCTCACGCTAGTGGGTAGCCACCCTGAGGCTGGATTTCCAAGCTGTGGTAACCACATGCATCTAAAAACAATGCAGATCCGCTGCAGCCAAAGGCTGCAAGATCTTGCCAACACTTTCGGGAAGATAGTGTGGCTATTATTTGCTGTGGGAGGGTTCTCAGATTCAAGCAGTTACCACAGCCCAAGAATAACTACCAACTAAATACACAGAGGATGGCCTTTATACAGTACTGTGGAAAAGGTGTAGGCAGGTGTGAAAAAGGGGTGCAAAGAATGAATTTATTTCAAAAATAGGAGTCTGACTGCAAATGTATTCTGCAGCAGGACAAGCAGCCCAAACATACAGCCAATGTCATTAGGAATTATCTTCAGTATAAAGAAGAACAAGGAGTCCTGGAAGTGATGATATGGCCTCACAGAGCCCTGATCTCAACATAATCTGTCTGGGATTACATGAACAGACAGAAGGATTTGAGCAAGCAGACATCCACTGAGATCTGTGGTTAGTTCTCCAAGATGTTTGGAACAACCTTCGAAAGTATACCTAGAAGTTGATGTGGTTTTGAAGTTAAACGTGGACGGACGGACGGACACACACACAAAATATTGATCGGATTTACATTTGCATTTTGTTAACTGACAATAAAACTATTAACATTTATTTTTTAAAGCATTCTTACTTTGCAACATTTTTTTCACACCTGCCTAAGGCCGCCTGCACACGGCTGAGTCGGATCCCCTGCGAGAAATCTCGCAGTGGGACCAGACCCACACCCCTGCAGGGACCAGTGCGGCTCTCACCTTCTCCCGGGGCTCCAGCCCTGTGATGTGCCGGCGCATGCACAGAGCAGGGCCGGGACGCCGGGAGTGAAGTTTCTGTGTGGGCCTCTGCGAGACCCGCACAGAAATAGAGCATGCCGCTATAACAAAACTCTTAAGATGTACCCCCAATTTGAGAAGACTGCAGAATACACTACCATGCATGTGTACATGAGAAATTACACTTTCTGGCCATTATATATATTACAGCTGTATCACTAATTTTCTCTGAGCTGGTGGGTGGAGACTGCTATGATGGCACCCATGCTCTGCACATAGAGAAAAATAGATTCTGCTCTATAACTCCATAGCAGACACTAATTACAGTATCACGAGTACTAAGCAGTGTAGATGCGACTCTAGTAGTAGCTGTGTTCCTCAGCTTCCTTGTAGTAGACATGATGATTATTTAGCGTAAAATGTCTATTGATTTGTATAAACTAGATGTATTACGCAGTTGTAGTGATTTAACTCTGTAGAGGCTAATGGCCACATAATTTCATTATGGTAATTGCTGGACAATGGCATGGTGAAAGATGTGTTCTATAACGTTAGCCTAATGTAGAGCTCCTCTGCAGCCTCTTAAAGGGTTAAATTTACATTGCTATACTGCAAGACTGAAGAACTGTATCCACGTTGGGAGTTTTCCCAGCCCTCCCCCACCCTCAACTTCTGAGACAAAGAAGCTACTTTTGCCTGACCACTTATTGAGGAGACAAAGACTGGCTCATACACTGGGCCTCAGAGTGGTGTAAGGAGGGACGGAGGATTCTATATGGCCCAACAAATGAAAACCTATATAGGTTACTGATCTAATGTGTTATACACCCATAAAGGGCAGGTATTATGCGTTTCAATAAAACTGAGGCTCTGAGCATCATATGCCCAGATCCAGTTTAGACCTGAGACTTACATCTTGTGTCTGACTTGGTTGTTATAAGGCGTGCGCATGCCATACTACACAATTAGGAAGCTACAGAATACCCCGAAACCTGCTGGAGAAAATAGCATCCAGTTCATCCTCCCTTCAAATATTTCTATAAGCAGCATGAGTCATCAGCTCCTTTAATTCCTTTTCTCCATGTTATCTGTTATTGGAGATGGACTTCCCATGACAATACTCAGTAGACAGCAAATTAGAAGGAAGCAAAACCTTTAGTGGACAGCACTGGGTTTCAGCATAACATTTTTTCTAAAAAAATTTTTTTTATTAAGTTATCACATTTATTAGAAGAGGTCTCAAAAGTGTAGTGTCAATTTAGCCGCTTAGGTCATACGGGGGTGGAATTGTCTCAACTCTTTTATATTACAAAGCGTCAATTAAAATAAATAAAACAAAATAAGCAATTTCCTTTCCAGCAGGAGTTATTGAGCTTTGTCGTCATAACGCCTCAGGATAGCATGACAAGTTTCACAGATGAAAATAAAGATATTGCATCAGACACAATAACAGCAGTTCCTATAAAACAATTTGGCTGCTGGTCAAAGCACAGAAGGGGGATGATGCGTTTCCAGAAAGCAACAAGCGTCTACAATGAAAAAAAAAAAAGCCGCCATTCTAAGTAGTACCGTAGTGCCGTCACGTAACTTTCTCAGCTCTGTCTATGGTAAATTGAGGTGTTACATCCTCATTACTTTCCGCTCAACACACTGGAGAGGAAATACATAATAAACATTATAGTGACTGAGGGACGGGCGGCTCTTCTTCCAGAACTTCTACGTTTGAGAGGAGTTTATGCTATGCTGAAAATAACCCGATATGAAGAGGATTCAGTCCAATGCTCGCAGGTTGGATGGAGGGACTCCAGGAAACAAGATATTAATAGCTGAAGACAAATAAAATATTTTTATACCTATTCCTGGAGAACGACTATAATGTGGAAACTCCTGATAGAGGAAGTGACCGATTTTATTTATTTTTATATTAAAAAACAATCCCATCATCCACACGCCTTTTTTTTGCCCGAAAGCAAAAAACTTAAAACAGTAGAGGCAAAGATTATATAGATAAGCCTGGGTAAACTAGCTTTATAACAGATAAGGAGATACTTCAGGACTGGACAAATCCCAGGATTAAAGTAACCCCGAATCACCTAGAAATGTGCAGCCTGGGGTTAGTTTTTTTGTCTTCGGTTTTGTTCACCTACCCCCCCCCCCCCCCCCCCAATGGCCATTGAAGGAATTCACCTACATAGGCAAGCCCAGATTTATGCATGGAACTGGTTTCTCGCACACAACACATTAAGAAAAAAACTAAATAGGCCAGATATTTTAAAGTGAGAAATAGATAGTACTATAAAGTTTGGGGGTTTGGGCATTTTCCCATTTTCCTTCAAAATGCAGCATATCTTTATAGCATTTCTTTTTTTAATTTAGGCTATTCTGTAGGGCAAGAAAACCGCCAAAAGAATATGCATGATTTGTGTTGCAAAGTAAACAAAAGAAACACTTAAAGGGGTTGTCCCGCGGCAGCAAGTGGGTCTATACACTTCTGTATGGCCATATTAATGCACTTTGTAATGTACATTGTGCATTAATTATGAGCCATACAGAAGTTATAAGAAGTTTTCACTTACCTGCTCCGTTGCTAGCGTCCTCGTTTCCATGGAGCCCGCCTAACTTTCGGCGTCTAATGGCCAAATTAGACGCGCTTGCGCAGTCCGGGTCTTCTTCTTTTCTCAATGGGGCCGCTCGTGCAGGATGCCGGCTCCGTGTAGCTCCGCCCCGTCACGTGCCGATTCCAGCCAATCAGGAGGCTGGAATCGGCAATGGACCGCACAGAAGCCCTGCGGTCCACCGAGGGAGAAGATCCCGGCGGCCATCTTCAGCCGGTAAGTAAGAAGTCACCGGAGCGCGGGGATTCAGGTAAGCGCTGTGCGGATTTTTCTTTAGGTCCCTGCATCGGGGGTTGTCTCGCGCCGAACGGGGGAGGGGGGGGGGGGGGGTTTGAAAAAAAAAAAAACCCGTTTCGGCGCGGGACAACCCCTTTAAAATGGTATGAAGACTGCTTGATTGAGCATGGAATTTGCATAAAAAGTGCAATGCGTTCATTCCAAGGGGTGAAATCTAAAGTGATATTATGCGACATAAATAATCCCATTGCGCTTTTAAAACCCATACCGCACGTCAGTTTACATAGAAATGGTTTCTGCAGGGTTAGATTTCTTGAAATTTTATCTACTTTGCTGCTACTAGGCTTGCGAATTTTCCACCTAGGACATCTAACTGTTAAATCTGCCATGCTTCTGCCCTGTGTGAACATGTCCCTGAGATTGCGGCTTCCAGATGAGCATTGTCTAGTTAGGTAGGCCTGTCCACATGGATTGGAAAAGCACATACAGCCTTAGGTCTTGGCCATTCTGCTTAGCTTTGAAACTAACTTTATTGTATAGTAGATATATAGGCATTACTTCAGGATCCTCTTCATCAGGAATCACGAAAAGATTAAAGTAATAGAACCCTGTAGTAGATTTAAAAATAAAAAAAAGCACATTGCAGAAAAGTAGCACATGCCACGTATTTTTTCACTTCATATCGCATGGGTGAGAAAAATCTCAAATGCAAAAGGAAACCACTGAAAATTATTGGTTTCACAATTCTACATTTTAAGTCTCTTGCATCGTGCGATTTTGTCGCCAGTGTAAGACGCTCTTAGATTAACGTTCTTGCCACCTGAGGCCCTAAAAGTGGTTCTATCGTTGGCCTATAAAAGGTACTGGTGCATCTGGTCTCCACCAGCAGAATGGGTGGAGACAAACTGCATGCCCACATCTACACGCACAACTTTGGATTGGCTGTGCACCAGAACGGGTGGAGGCAAAGTGCACGCCCCCAACTTCGGATTGGCTGGCCCATAGCACCCACAACCCTTACCGCTGCAAACATACGGGATGGTTGACGGCACCGGCGTCCCGAACAGGGGGAACAACAGCAGCTGCCGTCAGTCCTGGGCAGAGGTGCTCAGCCCAGCGCCACAGCAGTCCAAGAACAGCTGGCAATCCAGTCTTAGGCATATTCAAACAGCACCAGAGTGGACTGCCAGCTGTCAGTCCGGTCCTTGGCGGAGCCACCAACTGTGTCAGTGCGGTCTTGCACATAGCTGGCCCTCCACAGCGCTGGATCGGAGAACAGCTGTGAGTAGTGTCATCGCCATAGCCGGCCAGCACAAGCAAGCGCCTTGGAGCTTACAGGACCTGACATACTCCTCTCAAACATAGAAGTTCTGGAAGAAGAGCCACCGGTCCCTTAGAGTCACTCTAATGTTTATTATGCATTTCCTCTCCAGTGTGTTGAACGGAAACAAGCAAGCGCCTTGGAGCTTACGGGACCTGACATACTGGAAGCAGCCAATCCACTGCTGGGTGCATCGCCCCTTCCCTGTCACTGAGCCAGGCCAACCCATTTCTCCACCCCTAGTTCCGGTGGAGACAAGATGCACCAGTACTTGCCTATAAAAAGGCTCTTAGAGGCCACTTGTGTGTAGTGACCTCTTTTTCATGTGAGGATATTGTTGACCACTAGACGGCTCTACGACGCAATTGAAGGGATTTTGCCTAATTAACAGAGCTTGAGAGAAAGCACCTTTTTTGGAATGCGAGAAGTTGGATGGTCATATAAAAAAATTGCCGCCACTTGGGCCATTCTGACCAGACTGTTAGGAGGTGTTGGGACCAGTCGATGTGCGAAGGCGTGCACACAGAGCAAATGGGCTCCAGGTGCCCTCAACAGACCACCCTGAGCCCAGTTGCCCTGTGCTCTTGCCCTCACAGTAGAGAGGATTATCTGAACGCCCAACAAGCATAGGCAGCATCAACTGTTTCAATATCTGACATCCAGACAGGCGGCACCATCGTTATAGGCCCCAATGTATTGCTATAATATTGTAATCACTTACTTAAAGCAACATTACAATCACGCAAAGAAAGTTTCTTTTGATTATGACAACTCCTAGATACTAGAGTTTAATTTTTTTATTTTTTATTTTTTTACAATAAGTGTAGTTTGCCTTCCATGCAGAAGAAAAAGTGGGATTCAGAGAATAGGACTCATCACAGTGCAGTATAACACGGATGTGATTTAACACCAATTTTGCAAAGTCTATAGCATGCACTAGTTCCCACGTCTTACATTACGATCATCATCACCTAGCAGCCACATTGGTAGTGGTTAATCAGTGATAAGGAAGCCTCCCTTAGATCCCATCTAAATCATTTTTCTTTTTCAGGTCAGTAAATGTTGCGGTAGACTGAGCTAAAGATGAAATTGAGCATCGCTTAATCTACCATGATATTGTCAGCTACCCTGAAATAATGCATGCATTGCGGATTAATGCTAGCGTTACATGGTGACTTTGGCTGCATGACCAAAGATTGCTGTGTAGCCCAACAACATGGAAATGTAACGGATGTCAATGCGGGTCACTGTGGAGCTCACAAGTTGCCATAACTAAGCGGTCACAAGAAATCTAACTTTGCTAAATTTCCTTCAATTGGCAAACTGTGGTCACAGCAACTTAATAGCTGTAATGCAACCATTGACTTCAATTAGAGAGCCAAGTCACAGGGCTACATAACAGTCTATGTCATGGGCCACGACACCATGTGACGAATCCACAAAAATAAATATTGCAATGACTTTTGTTTTGCAGAAATGCTGGGGGATGTTCTGCAGATTTCACCATTTGCATTGGAAATACTTGACATGGAATCAGTGTTGGAAAGTTCAAAGGCGGATTAGCCCCAATCAATGGGACCAATCTGTGTGTAGATCCATGGCATCTTAAAATGAATATACAGACACCTGACAGTAATGGAGTGGGTACAGCGCCTGTGCAGTCACTATGCTATACAAATCCATGTTAATGATCTGCTCACTGCAACATACTATTAAAGGCACAAAACCTGTGTTTACAGTAGCAGTGGGTAAAGACTACAGTATAGGCATTCTGTGATCAGACAATATAGAGCATCTATAAGGCACTTCTAGTATTGTAAACAAAAATAAATAAAAAATGTGAAGGTACAAGTAAAACCATAGCTGCAAAAAAAACAGAAATACAGCGCTTAGACATTTGATACCTGAATAAAATTGCACAACTGTTTATACTAACCACATAAAAATATAAGATTCTTGGCATACATTTTAACCAAAGCATGTCGGCCCATCCAACATGTCCAGGCAAACCTTATTGAATAAGCCCCCAGCTCTAAAAACATACCTTTTTGTGTTAAAGGCCACCAATGGGCTAAGGAAAAGCTGGATATTTGCCTACATAATTTCATTAAACAGTTAGGGTGCCTTCACACTTGCGATTTTGCAGCGTTTTTATGCGGATGTCAAGTACAAACTCGGATTTTTGTGTGATGCGTTTTTAACATTAGAAAGTCCTATTGTCATTTGCGTTGAAAAAGAAAAAAAAAAAAAAACAAGGCGCTAAAGTGTGAAGGCACCCTTACTGTACTTTCAACTAACTTGACATATCAGACATGTCAAAATTGACTAGTAGGGGTCAAGCTGCTGATACTTCAGTCGATTGCTAGAATGAGGGCTCTGCTGCCCCATCGTACCCCGTTTTCCAAAAATAAGACCTACCCTGAAAATAATTTCTAACCCGATTGTTGGGGTTTTCAGGGAGGCTTGAAATATAAGCCCTATCCTGCAAATAAGCCCTAGCTACATAAAAAAAGATTAAAAATTATTACCTCGCAGGCTCAGTCCAGGTCCCTCCTGCTGCTCTCCAGACCTCCAGCATGCTTTTTGCAGTCTTCAGCAGCCCACAGAAGATTGCTTCCTGGTTATGGGATTCATAAATCCTGCCTCCAGGAAGTGATGGCTCAATGGAGCACTCGATGAACCAATGCGATGGCTGCGATTGGTTCGAGTGCTGCTCAGCCAATCATAGCCACTTCGTCGTGGGGACAGGATTTATGAACTGGCCAATCGTTGCCACGGCTCGAGGATGTGGACCGAGCCTGCTAAGTATAATAAGACATCCCGCGAAAATAAGACCTAGTGCCTCTTCTGGGGCAAAAATTAATGTAAGACAGGATCTTGTTTTCGGGGAAACACTGTACTAGCGATTATCAGGGATCTCAGCAGTAGGACCTCCACTGATCAATAGGAGTTAGTTGAAAGTGCAGCTACTCTTTAAAAGTTTTTTGACAGAACTCCAAAAACAAAAACACCTTACCTATTCTTTCCCAGTCAGTCTTCTTACTGCATCTTCTCCTCACAGATCTTCTCCTGGCTCTTTCAGTCCACCAGGTCAACTCACCTCCAGCTGTACGGATCCTCTTCTTCCCGTTATGGAACGTCCATTCTCGGCATTCTCCTTCCTGTAGGTCAGTGCACGTTAAGTCACTAGTAACATAGCATTCACTGCCTAGCAGGGAATGCCGATCCACAGCAGCTTGCTTTAGTGTGCAGCCGCAGGGCCTCGCCACTATACATACTATGTGAAGACTAGTGGCGAAACCCCGTGCCTGCACACATTGACCTGCAGGAAGGAGAATGCCTGTGAATGGACATAATGTCACAGGAAGAAGAGGATCCGGCCAGCTTGCGGCGAGGTGAATGCAGCAGCCAGGAGAAGATGCCGTAAGAAGACTGCCTGAAGTTAAAGATAAAAGTAAGGACAGACACTTCACCAATATAGTGCATACAAAAAACAAAAGTCAACACTTTGTATAAATAAATGTGGAGGTGTATACAAGTGTAAGAGAGGCTTTTGAAGCTAGGTACTCCTCCAATGAGGTTCGCCTAGACGTGGCAGATAGGCCCACTTACTTTGATCAAAATAAGTGCTACAGAACAAGCATTTTATAAGGCAGTTAATAGAAACAGTTGTGCAGTTTAATATAGCTATTAAGGGCAGCTTCAGATGAGCGTATGCGCAAATATGCTCACCGCAAGGCATCTGTGCTATGAAGCTACAGTAAAATGCATAATGGCGCATTTTACAGCACTTCTGGAACATACATAGGGCTGTGTATTTTGCACAGTGGACACTACCACTGCCCTATTTAAGAGGCCATTTCCAGAGACCACGTACGACTGCGTAGGGCACTGCAAATCACACGGACATGCGCAGTGGGATAGATATATATATATATATATATATATATATTTTTTTTTTTTTTATTTTTTTTTCTAAATTCCCCGCTTTGAACAGGACGGGATGCATATGAAGCCGCCAAACACAATGCATTGCGTATGGACAGTGTATCATACCAAGCTCATACAAAGTGTACGGGGCTCATGCTGTGTACAAATGCAGAAAAATAGAGCATGCTGCGAAACGAAGCAAGGCCCATTTAACTTCAGCCATCCCTCTCTCCCCCCCGAGATCCATCTTCATCCTTGGACACTAATCATTTCAAATACGTCTTAGCTCAGTGTAAACTGCTGTGACAGCTGCAGTGCAGATAAGGCTGCAACAGGTGGAATTATCACAAGGTTTCTCTAAAAATCAGGCAGACTCCACATTGTGGCCCTTCCCCATTGTACAGTGTGGCCCTACCCATTGTGCATTGGGACCTTTATTTACAGTGACATTGCTAAACTGGAAAATGTAAAGAGAGAGGTTACAAGGGAATAACACATGTCCCCATTCATCTGTAAACAACTGACTCCCTGTCCTTCACGCCGCTGAGTCATCAACATTAACCCTTTCCAATCCAATTTGTATCCTGGTTTTCGTAGGGGGCTTACTCTTTTTCTTCCGGTATACAACGGTGCTATATGCTGGCTAAAGCCAGTACTGCATGAGGTGACACGTTGGATAGGCTCCAACAGCAGAGAGGCTGGCAATATACAGTAAGAGAACCCGATGGATGTCTTTCAACATCAGAGCTGTACAGCCCTAGAGCATAATGTCTTCAGAGGTCAGACAGTGGATTAGAAAGGGTTAAAAAAGGACAACAATCCACCGACCGTGAATCTGATCAATGCACATCGATGAGGAGCAAAGAGAAGACAAGTCAAAGATGACAGTAGTCGTGTTCCATAATTAGTAATTACTGTACTCTTCAGACGTGACAAGTTTGAAGTTTACAGCACTGATAAGATCCCATTTTTTTATAGTTTTAAAGTCCAATATAAAAGCCGAAAGGTTTACTTGAAAAACCAGAAGTGCAACTATGAAAGACTAGAATGAGTTAATTCCCACAAGGAAACAGACTTCTGCAGAACTAATGCCCAGAGCACAGTTTAGCTTTTTGTTGGAACCCGTATATGAATTTCTCAGAACTATCTTTATGAATTCCTCAGAACTATCTTTACAGTAAATGAAGGCAAATTGTTTTATAGGCCAAAGTATTATTGGGCAGGTTGAAAATCAAACAAACACAGAATGCTTTAGCCACGTTACACCAAGCTATGGAAGGGCGGCCTCCCACATGGAGTGCTTTAGCCACGTTACACCAGGCTATGGAAGGGCGGCCTCCCACATGGAGTGCTTTAGCCACGTTACACCAAGCGATGGAAGGGCGGCCTCCCACATGGAGTGCTTTAGCCACGTTACACCAAGCGATGGAAGGGCGGCCTCCCACATGGAGTGCTTTAGCCACGTTACACCAAGCGATGGAAGGGCGGCCTCCCACATGGAGTGCTTTAGCCACGTTACACCAAGCGATGGAAGGGCGGCCTCCCACATGGAGTGCTTTAGCCACGTTACACCAAGCGATGGAAGGGCGGCCTCCCACATGGAGTGCTTTAGCCACGTTACACCAGGCTATGGAAGGGCGGCCTCCCACATGGAGTGCTTTAGCCACGTTACACCAAGCGATGGAAGGGCGGCCTCCCACATGGAGTGCTTTAGCCACGTTACACCAAGCGATGGAAGGGCGGCCTCCCACATGGAGTGCTTTAGCCACGTTACACCAAGCGATGGAAGGGCGGCCTCCCACATGGAGTGCTTTAGCCACGTTACACCAAGCGATGGAAGGGCGGCCTCCCACATGGAGTGCTTTAGCCACGTTACACCAAGCGATGGAAGGGCGGCCTCCCACATGGAGTGCTTTAGCCACGTTACACCAAGCGATGGAAGGGCGGCCTCCCACATGGAGTGCTTTAGCCACGTTACACCAGGCTATGGAAGGGCGGCCTCCCACATGGAGTGCTTTAGCCACGTTACACCAGGCTATGGAAGGGCGGCCTCCCACATGGAGTGCTTTAGCCACGTTACACCAGGCTATGGAAGGGCGGCCTCCCACATGGAGTGCTTTAGCCACGTTACACCAGGCTATGGAAGGGCGGCCTCCCACATGGAGTGCTTTAGCCACGTTACACCAGGCTATGGAAGGGCGGCCTCCCACATGGAGTGCTTTAGCCACGTTACACCAGGCTATGGAAGGGCGGCCTCCCACATGGAGTGCTTTAGCCACGTTACACCAGGCTATTGAAGGGCGGCCTCCCACATGGAGTGCTTTAGCCACGTTACACCAGGCTATGGAAGGGCGGCCTCCCACATGGAGTGCTTTAGCCACGTTACACCAGGCTATGGAAGGGCGGCCTCCCACATGGAGTGCTTTAGCCACGTTACACCAGGCTATGGAAGGGCGGCCTCCCACATGGAGTGCTTTAGCCACGTTACACCAAGCTATGGAAGGGCGGCCTCCCACATGGAGTGCTTTAGCCACGTTACACCAAGCTATTGAAGGGCGGCCTCCCACATGGAGTGCTTTAGCCACGTTACACCAGGCTATGGAAGGGCGGCCTCCCACATGGAGTGCTTTAGCCACGTTACACCAAGCTATGGAAGGGCGGCCTCCCACATGGAGTGCTTTAGCCACGTTACACCAAGCTATGGAAGGGCGGCCTCCCACATGGAGTGCTTTAGCCACATTACACCAAGCTATGGAAGGGCGGCCTCCCACACACCGTAAAGGCTTCGGTATTCCTGCAGCGGACACTATTAGGACAAGAAAAAAAAATGGATAAAAAGTCCATATAGAGCAGAAAATTTTGGTACGAAGTTGTATTTAAAATATTCTAAATCTGCACCGTGTCTATTTATGCCGCAGGATCTAACTACAGGCGTCAACCTCTGAAAACCAAAGACTGAAACCCACGGCAAAGTCGTAACACAATCACTACCATTTAGGTTTGGATTTGGCCACCGAGGATTATCTGTGTATTCGCTGAGAAAAGGAGGCAGAACACACACGTTGTGTAAGAGTGGCCTTAGGGTGCCTACACACATGCGCTTTGTACCACGGTAATCATGATAGAACATTCCCATCTGCTCGAACATGGTGTATTCCAACGCCGCAATCTTCAAGCACTGTTTGCTCTATTCTTCCGTGGTTTAACACTTTTTAAAATGCACCTCATCACCCATCACAATGCTGGGGTGCGTTAAAAACTGCTATCTGACACACTAACCTGCGTCTGAAAATGCCAGTAAAAAAAATGCAGCTAAATGTGTGGATGTATGCTATGAGCAACGTATCATCCGCGCAGGAGAATAAAAAAAAAACAAAAAACACATGCCTTTCAATGCCCACATTTTACCGCAGATCTTCCACGCGGACGGGGATCACAGATTCTGCAATTAAAATCTATTAGTCTTTGATCCCTGCAGGGAATTGAAAACACTTTCAAAAAAGTTCCCTCTGGTTACATCTGGCCAGAAGCACAGTCTTTTGGTTTAGGACTATACATTGAATTGTGCTTTATAACTTTCAATACAAACTTGTGCTTAACTTATTTTGCAAACATGTCCATCGAAAATAGTGTATCAATAGATACATCAAATATTCTTGCATGTCTGTGCCCACTGTTACTTTTTTCTTTACCCCCAAGCAGTTTTGGACAAGATCTGTTTATTCTGCAAGAAAACAACATTACAGTTTAGGACGGATAGAGCCCGTTCCATTTAAACGGCTGTAAGCTCCGGTTGTATCAGGGCTACCGACATACATTTGGGGTCATTTTAAAGCCAAGAGGCTTTGTATGTAGTGCGTAGAGAACCAGAGCTACATCTATTGAGTTGGGAATACAGAATTTACAGTGTGTGTGTGTGTGTGTGTGTATAAGAGAGGGAGGGGTGATCAGGATTCTTCCTCATATTTGCTCTCCAACTGTCATACGGGGTTTTGCCCAGAAAAAAGTCAAATAATAAGGACTTGCTCATCTAATCCCTCATCTATACAGTTTTCTCATGGCTAATCCAGATACACACACAAAAACTTAGTTCAGTTAAAGGCTTGATTTTTCACCCTTTTGCTACACCATCAACACAAGGACAAGAGACTAAGCAGGCAGCTTTTTGCAAAAAGTGGCTCTAAAACACTTAAAGCTTAGATGACCGAGTCACTTCTCTGACTAGCTGATGAACACTGTGCATTGGTAGCCTAAGACACTACATGCTGCTCTGATTGGTCAGCACGGCTCATGTGACCTTTGATTAACCAGGTGTAGTTTCTTAGGCCGGTCTCACACGAATGGGCCGGATTCCGCATGCAGGAGCCGGCTCTGACCTCGCGTACCCATGACCGTCACTAGCCGATGATGCGGGTACCTGCGGCTATCCACAATGTTAATTGAAAGTTTATGTGAACAAAGGATGATCTACAGTAAGGAAATGGAAAAGGAAAATCAAACAGATGAAACCTTTACCCAACGCTCACCGTGTACTTCAGATCCACGTGGCTTATAGGATGAGTTAAATCATTCAAGCAGAGAACATTTGTACTGCTTAATCGGCTCTTATCCCTTTTCTTACTTCAATACCGTGTACATAATCACAGACTTCAAAAACATGCAACCAAATAGAAACTTATTCAAGAACTACTACCGTGTTTCCCCCAAAATAGGTCCTACCCCGATAGTAAGACCCATCGGGTTTTCGGAGGAGGCTTGAAATATAAGGCCTCCCCGAAAATAGCTGAGGTGCTCCCCCCCCCGAAAAACAACAAACAAAACACACACAATACTCACCTGGTCTGCGGCATCCTGATGGCCTCTGGCGGCGCTGTGGAAAACGGCTGAGTCCTCCCTGTCTGCCTGCTCAGCTTCTGCTAGTGACGGGGCTTTGAATACCCCGCCTCCAGCAAAGCGAGCCCTGTGATTGGCTAATCTCCGTGCCATCTGCCAATTACAGCCGGCGCTTGATGAGCCAATCACAGCCATTTAGTGTATGACATAACTGAATGGCTGCAATTGGCTCATGGAGCACCAGCTGCTGATTAGCCAATCACAGAGCTCGCTTTGCTAGAGGCAGGGTATTCAAAGCCCCGTAGCAAGAAAGAAGAAAGACGTTGAGCAGGCAGACGGGGAGTACACTTGCCGCAGTGCCGCCGGAGACCATCGTGACGCCACGGACCAGTAAGTATAAGCTCCACCCCCCCCCCCAAAATAAGACACTGTGCCCTTTTTGGTGGCTAAAAAAATTTATATAAAACAGCATTTTATTTTCGGAGAAACATGGTACTGTAGTTCACTCTTGACCCAGATGAGTCCCCTCACAATAAATTATATCCTGGAAACCTTATGAGTTTAAGCCTAAACTTAAGACCCTTTAACACTAAACGATGATCCTTAAGATTCTCACTGGATCGCGGAAATCTGCATAATTGTTCAGAATAAACGCCAAAGGCAATTCATTTGTCGCTCAGATTCTGTATGCACAACGTTCAAACAACGACCGTAAACAAGTAGCGTGAACGACTGCCTGTTTATTGTGAATGGAAGCGGGCAGCCGGAGTGATCTCCAGCCCGCTCTACCTCCATTCACTGAATGATCCTTGCGCCTGTCTGAAAGCATAAAAGCAGTCATCGCTGGGTCAGCTGTTGGGCGCTGAAGCACTTAACAGTTGTCCCATGTAGAAGGACCCGTACTGGGAAAAGGAAGAAGACATTGGCAATCAATATTTTGCTGTAGTGAACCAATAAGATGGCAAAACTTAGAGCCGATTTTCACAGAATGATCATCATTCAGCTAAACTAAACGATATTCAATGTAAACATGGCCAACCACTGAAAGACGAACGGCAATTTGCTCACTTATTCATCGTTCTGCAAAAAAAAAAATATATATCAACACAGAGATCCCGTTTTATCTAGGCTAAGATCCTGATGATAACACTGGACAACAAAAATGCACTTTAACTATTTTGAGAAATGGAAACAAATTTCAAACTACCCTAATTTAGGGTCGAAAATCATGATTACATTAGATTTTGTTTATTAGCTCTGGTTTTTAACATATGCAAGTCGGAAAGGCTTTCTCTGTTGACCAGTGTAAATCGGCCTGTGTAAACAGGCAGTGATTCATCTATGAGCAACTGCCTGTTTACTCTGAATGGAGGCGAGTGGTTGGAAGGGATCTCCGGTGCACTCCATCTCCATTCAGTGAGCAATTATGTTGCCCATGTGTGAAAGCACAGGAGTGAGTTGTCCAATGTAAAACTTTCCTAAAACTACTTGAAACCTACTGAAGCCATGTAATTGGGAACATAGCATTAACACGACATGCTATATTATATACACTATGCAGCTAAACCAAGTCCCAGAGTCTTAACATGCGTTTGCCGAAGTATGAATTCATATGGACTGAGTATGGAGATGGTTATGGAGTCAGCAAGTCAAACCTCCGACTTCTCCATTTTTCCAGATTCCTAGACAATTTTTTTTTTTGTGACAGATTTACTGCATTAAAACTGTAACATTAAGCTTTTTAATCATATTATAGAATGTGTACTTAAATATCCCAATATAAATATCATGTGCAATCAGTTCAGGACACAACTCTACTAAACTGTAAATATCCAATATACTTTGCATTTAGTAAGTGGTGGTGGGAGGGAAAAAAAAAAAAAAAGTTTAACAGAAATATAATAAAAACAGTCTATGAATTTGTTCTCCAAGATAGTATGCCCTCCTCAAATCTGACGTAATTACAACTTCTCTACACCATCTTGGGTGGGTGGCAAAAGCAGTAATGACCAGGCCAACATCTGACAAGGTCAGGGTATGAAGGAATCACCTCAAGCAGTCAGTCAGTTTTGATGAACAGTCAAACTGTTGTAATTCTGTGTGTTATCAAGGTTTTTGATAAAAATATATATAAATTTTCTAGTTAAGACATTTCAAGACATTCCAAAATTCCTATGAAAGCAAATCTGCAACTTATTTTGCACTTAATTAAAAAAAATAATATAAAAAAAAATAAAATAAACTGGAGTCCGTACATTTCTACCAACACCATTGAAATGGGACTTTGGCCGCGCAGTCCTGCCTCTAAAATGCTTTCTCCATGTGCTGAACTTAAGGGAATGTATCAGCTGTGTGTTTTTTCCTAGTTAAAACCACTTACTGAAAAGATTTCCCATTTTTGCAATTAGTTTTTATTTTCTGATTGTAGATGATTTTCATTCTATTGTCTGTACACGACTATGGGGCTGCCATCTTGCCCAAGCACCAGTCAACAGCATCTGGAGATATGCTATAAAGCATTCCCACAATGGCCCCGGTTCTGACCAATTGAGTTCCATGGGCGATTGTTCTAGACATGCTCTATGACCACTGCAGAGAGGTGGAGGAGGTGAGCTGTGTCCATCTATTGTGAATGGTGGATCCTGTGCTCTCATCTCAAATCTATGTCAGTCACTTTTTATTGTAATCCTGCCTGAGATGACTACTGAAAAGTTCTCTCTTCAGAACAGGAAGTCAGACTATTTGCCTCAATGAGAGAACAGCAGGATTTTACCATTTTTAATTATCGATCATGACGTCAGGGACAAAATAAAAAATAAAATTTAAAACAGTGTTTAACACAATAGCTCATTTTTTGCTGATACATTGCCTTAAGGGTGCATTCAGACGACCGTATATTGGCCACGTATTCACGCCGGCCAATATACGGCGTCCCTCTCTGCAGGGGGAGGAGGCTGGAAGAGCCGGGAGCAGTGCCCTGAGCTCCCGCCCCCTCTTCACCCCCCTGTACTATTTTTAATGAGGAGAGGCAGGACAGGGGCAGAGCTAATTCCCAAAACTTAGCCCCACCCCCACCCCGCCTCCTCATTGCAAATAGTGCAGAGGGGCAGAGAGGGGGTGGAGAGGAGGCAGAGAGGGGGTGGGAGCTCAGAACACTGCTCCCGGCTCTTCCAGCCTCCTCCCCCTGCAGAGAGAGACGCCGTATATCGGCTGAGCGTGAATACCTGGCCGATATATGGTCGTCTGAATGCGCCCTTAAAGCTATACATTACATATGAAGTTCTCTACTTATGTAATGTTAATTATTGCTAAACTAAAAAGTATTTCCCATCAGAGACAGTAGTTACACTGTATATTATTTCTCCGGACAGGTTGGAGGAATAATTCTTAGCCTAGGCGGAGTATGTAAAATATATAGGGTTGGCATGTTGTGCATTGCATTCATTACACTGGATTGTGCAGTTGACTTGTAAAACCTTATATTACATCGTATACACATCAATGCAGGGCAGCCTACTCACCCCAATATATATTATATACAAACATGTGTCTAGTATGAGAAGTATATAAAGTAGTAATGTTGAATGAACCGTAGCCATGATAAATGCTACATAGCATTACATACATACTAGGATGTACATTCCACTAGTACTTTATATGCTTACAATAGCATACACTGGTAATTATAAAGTTATATTATGGCCAGCTTACATGTAGGCACGAGTTGTAGACAGGAGGGAGCAACCCTGGGGTGTAGCATGGGACGGAATTAGTCTTACGCACAGCAACAAACGTGGTTTTAAAAGCGTCAAGTGTAAAAATGCCTGAACCACCTTAAAAAGACACCTGCACACGTCATCGTGAACTATACCTCCCTAAATCCTGCAACAAAACCCCATTCCCAACCAAGAAGCTTCTAGTGAAGGCCTGCCCAGCCGATATACATTTATGTTACATTGGTGTAACGGATAGACTAACCTCAATAGAGGTGGCCCAACAGGGTACTACAGCCTCCATGCCTGTCCATATCACATCTTGCATCCAAGCTAGAGGCGGTACAACAGGGTACTAGAGCCTCCATATCTACCCGTATCACATCTTGTATCCAGGCTAGAAGCAGTACAACAGGGTACTAGAGCCTTCATGCCTGTCCATATCACACCTTGTACGCAAGCTAGAGGCAGTACAACAGGGTACTAGTGCCTCCATACCCGCGCGTATCACATCTTGTATCCAAGCTAGAGGTGGTACAACAGGGTACTAGAGCCTCCATGCCTGTCCGCATCACATCTTGTATCCAAGCTAGAGGTGGTACAACAGGGTACTAGAGCCTCCATGCCCACCCGTATCACATCTTGTATCCAAGCTAGAGGCAGTAAAACAGGGTACTAGAGCCTCCCTTCAAGTGTTCAGTTTTCCAGAATTTTTTTTTGGGGGGGTGGGGCAAAGAGTGTACTTCCTGGGCATCACATTCAGCCCAAAATACCTACATGTGGTCGTGCATCTAAAACACAGGACCTCGTGGAAATGTGACAGCGTTTCCCATAGCAACCAGGGCATTGCATGAGTTCCACTTGCTGGGGGGGGGGGGGTGAAATACATAGAAAGGCATCGCCCAACACTCCCATAAAGTCTTTTAACTTAAAGACCTGTAACCAGAAATTGGGATTGAAGTATAAGCTCTGATTTTCAACAGAGGGACAGAGACAATAGCTTAATAGATTAGTGCCAGGAACATTTAGGCAAGAGCTAAATGGTGACGTCTGTCAACCACATCCATACTAGCAGCATAGAGAGCACACTTGTTTTTGCTTCATACCATAGGGAAAAAAAACTGTTACAGATTTTCATCATGCCACAATAATATTCTGGGGTTTTCAAATAAAATAAAAAAAATTTGGTAAACTGTTAGGGCTCCTTCCCACGGACAGATTTCTGCCGCGTAATACGGGGTGGAAATCCACTGCGTTGCCCGCAGCTATTAGGTTCTATTGAACCTAATAGCACAATGCTCATGGTGCGGAATTCCACCGCGGAATTCCGCACTGTAAAATCACCCGTCCTCACCTGCGGCATGCTCTATTTGCCGCGGGTGTACACGCAGACGGCTTCCATTGCAGTCAATGGAAGCTGTCTGTCACGCCATCTTCGGCTGTAGCACAGCGGAAGATAGTGTGAAACCGCTTCCCCGCCTACCGCCAGACGCGTCATATGATGCAGCCAATGCGTCATGTGACACTGTGGGCGTGTCATATGACGCGGCCGGCGTGTCACGCGCTCTATTGCGCATGTGCGCCGAAGCGTCCTGCGGGACGTAGGACGCCGGATCCGGAGATAAGTATTGGGGTCTCCGGGGGGGGGGGGGGGCACCGTGAAGCCGGCCTTAGCCAGTAGAGGAAAATATTATTCCTCTCAGTAAAAGAAAAACTAAGTGCTCATTCACAAAACTGATTTCACCACGGAATGCACGGCTGTGTAGTGTGGTGAATGGAGCCAAAGTACGTTGATTTTCATTAATCCATTCACATTAGCATGTAAACATGGCGTGTGGAAACACGTGTGAAATAGATCACAGCATATCACGCAGAAACAGCCCTATTCTTCCTTATGGGTAGGATATGCAACATTTTCCCTACACAATGCCACTATGAGACAAAGCAGGGAATTAATAGAAAAAATAAACTAGTCACACAGCACATGAGCATGTGTGTGATACGTCATCATGCGCAGTGCACTACTGCTGCCATACGCAGTGATAGCCAACTCCACAGGCTGGTAGAACGCTGCATGATCTATGCAGCATCTTAAGCATACAGACGTGTGAATGAGGCCTAATTCTGTAGATAATGATGTTTTTCAAAGGCTAACAAATATAAATTATAAGACTAGCTTTCACAGCTACTTTGGTCTCTCAGGCTAGCACAACAAAATATCAGAAGAAACACACCCGCCCACCGCGTTTAGAAAATAAGACCTACCTTAATGAGCCATACCCTGAAAATAAGCCCTAGCTACACTACATGGAGAAAAAAAAAAAAAAAAAAAAAACAAACACACACACTACTCACCTAGCAGGCGCCATCCGGGTCCCTTCCACAGGCCTCCGTGTAGTCCACAGCGTCGGCAGACCAGTGGGAGGGACCCGGACGACACCTGCTAGGTGAGTAGAAGACACCCCCAGAAAATAAGACCCTGTGCCTCTTTTGGGGCAAAAATTAATATAAAACAGGGTCTTAATTTTGTGGAAACACGGTATTATAAAAGTGTGTTCAGATACTTTGTTATACTAGCCTGATGGAGGACAAAGTAGCCTTGAAAGCTTGCGGTTACATAATTTCTTTTTGTTAGCCATAGAAAGGCATCAATATTTACAGGATTAGTTTGGTTTCTCTTACAGAGAGCAACAACATTCTTGCATTGACAGTTACTATGGAGCAATATCTGTCCCATATAACCACCAAAGCAAGGTGAAGTGTCACATCTCTTACTTCAATGAAGACCTAGTTCATTACAAAGAAAAAAAAAAAAAAAAAAAGTTTATAGAATTTATGAAGTAGGTAAAAGAACTGCACATACGGCCCTAAACAAGTTTCCTTGTCATAATGAGAGGGACTATTCGCCACGTACATACTCAGGATGTGTTTACCAAAAGAATCTTCAAAAGGTTTACGAAACGAAGTCGCAATCAAATATTTATACAGTAAACCAAGTCATCAGGATTACATACTTCTATTTACTCAAGTCTTTGCACACATTTCCAAAAGGAAGACAGTGATAGAAAGTAGCACTTTAAGAGCTGCAGCCTTGCAGATCTGGAGAGCCAGCTGTGACACAAATCCCAGGGTTGAGTACAGTACATGCTGCAGACTCAGTCGTGCCACAGAGCAAATTGGGCAGGTGGGACAGAAGCTAACTATAGAACACAGTGACTCAAATATCCAAAGTTCATGCAGCAAACCCTCATCAAGCACTGGGGGCTATGAAGAAATGGGAAATCCCTCTTTATACAAAGTATTAAATATTTATCATCAGCTGCCAGGTGGATGCGGGAATTCCCATCACAGAGCTTCCTCTTCACTTCCCCTGCCTTCTATATGCTAGAAAAGGATGAAGACAGAAGATACATTTTACTTAAAGATGTTACAGCATCAGAAGATGTTGGTTACAAATACAGATGGAGAGATTATTGCTGTAATTCGAATGCAAAGACACAGATTGTTTCTTTAGATTCTTCTGCTAGTCACAGCTGACGTTAAGAGATTTCTTACATAACTGATACTGATCCAGTGTTTATCCGTGTGAGCAAAGCGCTGTAAAAACTGGGCTCCATCTGGGTAAGACAGAGGGACCGAGAGGGCTCATGCCATCGCTTTACACTTGGTCTAGAGGAAAAACTGCTTCCAGCAAGGCAGTGAGTGAGAATGCCCCATGGGCAAGAATAAAGCGACTATACTATCCTCTGTGTGAAGCTATAGAGCGCCTTAATCAGCCACAACTGCGTTTAAGCCGTCTTGTGTGAACAAAACCTGAAGATTATATTCCAGAAAGTACTTTAGTAATTCCCATAAATGTTCAGAAGCCACCGAGAGAACAAGCTCCCCCTGTAGTGTAGGGCTCTCACATAAGCGTATTACATGGTACCAATCTGTACATTACTTTCAACTGGGCCTCACACACAGAGTGCGTGAAATGCGCATGCAAAAAAAAAAAAAGGTTGCAGCATGCACTAGTCTAGCATGTATTACGCACACATACACCCCAAGATAGTGTATGGGGGAATCGCTGGCACTCAGCAAGTATGCAATGCATTGTGTGCCCCCGTGTGGGGGATATGCGAGCCGTTAAAATAAATTAATGTCAGAATACCAAAGGATTAAGTTACCATGAAAATGGGGAAGTTAAGCAACATGCTTTCCAAGTATTGATTGTGATACAAAGTGTGACAAAATTATTACCTCAAGGGCCCATACACACAGGTTTATGCAATTATGGACCATGAAAGATGCTTAATTCTCTCCACGGGTATGTGTATTTTTTTACATTAATATTGCATCTGTATCCACTGCGTGTTTTACATGCACAAAAAAAAAAAAAAAAAAGCAAGACGACCCAGTTGATGTCACTCCACCCCCACTCCCAACTCTATACTGATTTAAAAAAAAAAAAAATCTCCCATAGGCTTTCATGCTCACGTTAAAAACACCTGTATTCATCAATTCAGGCCGCTTTTATGTGGTCGAGAATATTGCATGACGCATGTATATGAACCAAATTCTTTTGAATGGGGTCATATACATGAGCTATTTTTTTGCTGGCATTGCAATGAGGGAAGGGAATTGCGGCATGACCCATCTTTGGGACGCCTTAATGGGGCCAGCGAAAATGGGTGGAAGCGAGTGCAGTATGAGGTTTCCCAAGGAAAACAATTCCCAGACATGATAGGTGAACACGCACTTCCTGAGCGCGACTGTAGGGAGAGTGTCACACCCCGATATCAGGCTCGCCTATTTGAAATTAGCCAAATTCAATGGGTCTGTATTCAGTCAGTATAAAAAAAAAAAATACTGACAATACTGACAGAAAATCTGCCTGTACGAACGGGCCAAAGGTCCTTTTACACGAACAGTTGTCTGCTGTTTAAATACCCGACAGTTGTCCCAAAGACTATGGTTCCTGCGCTTTCACACAGAAGCGAGATTGCTCACTGAACGGTGGCAGAGCATGCCAGGGATCTCTTTTGGCCAGCCGCCTTCATTCAGAATAAGCAGAAGTCGGATAATAGTCACACATGGCTGCCCACAACTAGGAACAGAATAAAGGTGTGTTTCACACTTCTTATCTGTCAACACATTACTAACCTAATTTAGGACATTTGTGCACCAGTCTGGGATCATCACCTACTTTGGGGTAAATCTGCACAAACGCTGCACCCTTTGCAGTTGTTTCCGGGGAGTATTGACACGCAGGCTTCTGCTGGTCGGGAATGATCCCACCTTCTCCTTCTATCATATAGGACTCATCTCATATCAAAGCACACTTAGGTATTCAGTTGATGCTCATCACCTGGTGGCCTTGGACAACCATCTCACCCACACAACATCCAAATCAAGAAGGAAGGTGGGAGGTCAGTAAGGGCACAGAAGAGCCAGCAGCAATTCAGGAAAACCTGCCTTTACTCCAGAATTGTGACCTTTTGGGCATCCAAGCCTTTTTTGAAGCAGGTCAAGTGTACCGATTGTGCACATACATGAATGTCAAAAGACAACATCATCATCAATGGGTCTATGGCAAATTCACATTATAACAAATCAATACAGCTCATACAATATATCCAGGGTGCAAAATTAGTCCACAATAGACAATTAGTCCACAAGTCACGGTGACGTGTCCCTGGATAGATGGGAATCCATTGCAGTCCATATATGCTGGAGTGTAATGTTGTAAACACACACATGTACGGTAGGTCAGTGTCTATCATGTACACAATCTCTGCATTCGGTACGCTTGGAAAAATACTGAACAGTCTTTACCCCAGAAAAGTGATAGTTAGGCTAGTCTTTCTGTATTGCTGCTGGCACTTCTGTGCCGTCACCCCCTTTATTCTTCATCTCATGTCAAGTCTCTTTACATAAGCATGACAGTTTGGGTAGTAGGACAAGGACGCCTCATCAGTGTCAAGGAAAAAACAACAGTGCTTTAATTTCTGCATACCAGAACATTTTATTAGAGGAGGAAAACCCAGAGGGCAGATTCACAGTTAGGGAAAACAAAAATCATCCAGCAAACCCAAACCCCACAGCAATGAGAGCATTCTAGAGTCAAAAAACAGAACTATGCATGGAAGTATCCAAAATCAGAGAAGGAAAAATAAAAGGACAGACACAGACACACAGACACAGACACAGACACAGACACACTTTGTCCCAAGGCTCCAGCTCCATATGGATGGCTGAAAACTGTGCCCAGATAGAAGCCTGTCAGCTCCATAGACTGCCATCTCAACATATAGCAAGTGGCAGGGTTATTCCCATCTAAGACCATTATGGCACAGGATATGCCATAAAAGCCTGGCAGCTGTGGGTCCCACCTATCTCTAGCACTGAAATTACCGAGCACCCATCCCGGTTGTAGGCAATGGTTGGGAGTACAGAAAAAGGAGTGGACTCTACTACATCATTCCTGTAACACCAATTGAAGTGAATGGGAGTTATGGGAATCATGTAGCACAGCAAGCTATATTGATTCTGCTGTTCCCTGAGTTATGGAGTCAGCGTTACTTGCCGTTTACACAGTTTCCATCACTCCTATGAGAGTTGCAAAAACAACGTAGAACAGTCTACTTGGTCGATTCTGTACTCCTCTCAGCCAGGATTAGAAATACCGGACCTCATATCGCGCTCGCCAACATGCGATTTCCCCACAGATGTGAGGCATTTTTATCTCAAAACCGCATCAGCAGCAGTAGAGGATAGCAGACTTTCTACCATTGTTTTCAATGGAGAAACCTCGCATTGCGTGCACCTAGCATGTGGTGCCATGCTGCCGCCAAACCCATTAAAATCCATGGGCGATGAAAGGCTGTCAATTTTTTGTTTGTGGGGAAGGGGTCACTCATGTGTATGACCCCATTCAGAAGAATAGGGTTTATATTTGTGCATCACGCAGCACACAAAATCTTGCGCCATTTTCTCAGGAGTGTAAAACGGCTCTAGGCTGCTTTCCGACAAGCGTATTTTTACTCCGTATTTGACCATAATACAGGGCCAATGTAAATCTATATATCCATTTACACGGCTTTGTTTTTCACAGGTGCCTTTTAAAAATACAACATATGCTACTTTTGTCCGTTTTTGCATTCCCTTTTCGGCAAGATACAAATCAGTATTTGCTCTGTACAAAATAAAACTAACAGCAAACACAGACCAAATACTGATTACATATGGCAGCAATATCATCTCCAACACACCCGTATTACAGTAGGCTCACGTGAAACCGGCCTTAAGGAAAGACATATGCTGAAACAGCGCCATCCATTCCAGAGTATAAACTCACTAAAAGCGGATACGGTTGACACGTTCTTCACGTGATGAACATTACAGGTATGCCAGGCAGCAGCAATGCTGACAACCATTGCAGATCATAAATAGAGATTTAGCATATTATGCTAATGCCCTGGGTTTTCCATGGAGGTAGAGAAGATTAAGACTGCCACATCCTTGTGACACACATAATAGACACTCCGCACAGAGAGCAACGTAGTGCAGAAGGAGCAGGAGCCGTCTTACCGGGCAGCATGTCTGCTCCATGTGTCACCCAGCCTGCATGTACAGAACAACACAGGTAGAAGCAAAGCCTGGAGGTGCTGGGGGGCTACAATACTGACTGCAACATTACTAGAGCGACTCTCAAAACAGACAGTGGAATGTAACAATAGCAACAATGTATCAAAGAAAAAGTAACAAATGCCTGGATTGCTAGCAGATACACATATACACTATTTATAAATATACACATAGATTCTGGAGTTGGGGGAGCTCAAGGCCACACAAGAAGTCTCAGCAGATAAATTAAATCCTCCCTGAGCCGCTATGGACATGACAGGGGGGTCTATGAACAAGCCAGATGGTGACATGACAGACTGGCTCCTATGGTTGGAGAACCAGCTACATGATGGACAACTATCAGGATATTACATACTGGTCTGCCTAAGGGAACTACAACTCCCAGCATCCCCTCCCCATGTATTCTGTGAACTCCAGAACAGTGATGTAAACAGCACAGAGCAATAACAGATCAGGGATGGAGTCAGAGGAGGAAGCAGAGTGCTTAGACAAACATAGTAAAGTATGTACAAACACATTATAAAGGTGTACAGCTATAAAGGTCTATGTAATTGTGTGTTCATGGATGTGGGGCATCTCCATAAGTGTATGTGTATATATATATATATATATATATATATATATATATATATATATAGCTATGCCTGCATACACACTATGGAGATGCCTGCACTCCCACACATTGCCATAGACTGTTACAGAACACATGAGTGCAGAAAGTTTGGAGCCCCCAGTGCAGAGCCTGAGCCGGCCATCACCCCCTCCTCCATGTGCCCCCGCTGCCCCCTCACCTGTGCCCGCTGCTCATGTCCCGGCTCCCTGCAGTTAGTCTCCTCACTATGGCCGAGCAGGGACCGTGTCTACGGGGCACTCCACCTCCTGCTCCAGCCTGACTTCCTCCTCAGCCATAACCAGCCCCTAAAGGGAGGCGGCTAACCTGTCAGCGCCGGCGGGAGGAGGGCTGAGGTTTGACAGGCGCCCAGGTGCGCCTCCTGCCAGCCCTTCACGGCCACTGGAAACCTTAATTACACCAGAGCCGGGGGCATATTAACTTTTTCCGCCCCACTTCTGCCCTAATCAGCAATTGCAGCATCCTGATTGGCTGTTTGGGTTGGCTGGTGTGCACGAGGACAGAGTTATAGAGATGTGCCCGTGAAGCACATGCTGAGCCGTCAGCGGCAGCGATGGAAGCTCGGGGCTCATGTGTATGCAGTACTTATGGGGTGTTGTGTGAATATGGTGTATATTAGTGTGTGGATATGTGTGTATGCAGGTATGTGTGTTAGGCTACTGCGTGGTGGTGTGCTAGCATGTGCTCATGGGTGTATGTAGTTAGCGTGTACGTGTTGTGTTAGTGTTTTTATAGAGTACATGTGGTGTGGTCCTGTGTATATGGTACATATTAGCGTGTGTAGGCTGTATGGTGTAGCCAGAACATATAAGCGTTGTGTGTGCGGTCGTGTGTATGCAGTATGTGTGGTGTACTAGCATGTGGTTGTGTGTATTCAGTATGTTGAAGCATGTGTAGGCTGTGTATGTGTTGTGTAAGTGATTGGTCCTGTTTATGTAGTACATGTGTTGTGTGAATATGGCACATATTTGTGTGCGCACGCGCGTGCGATGCATATTAGCGCATGTGAGCGTGCAATGTATATTAGTGCATGTGCACGCGCACTGCATATTAACGCTCTTGTGAGTGCGCGGTGCATATTAGCACGTGTGGCACATAGCACGTGTGTGTGCGATGCATATTAGTACATGTGTGTGCAGTATGTAAGTGCATGTACGCACGATGCATATTAGCGCATCTGCGCGTGTACTGCATATTAGCGCATGTGTACGCGGTGCATATTAGCGCATGTGTGTGGTGCATGCACGATACATATTAGTGTACTGCATATTAGCGCATGTGTACGCACACTGCATATCAGTGGCTGCGTGCACGATGCATATTAGTGCATGTGCACATGCACTGCATATTAGTGTATGGGCGTGCGATGCATATTAGCGCATGTTCACGTGGTGCATATCAGCACGTGTTTGAGCGCGCATATTAGCGTTTGTGTTTGCATGCGCACATTATTGTGTGTTTGTGTGCGCACTTTAGTGTGTGTACGTTAGCGTGCACATTACCATGCGTGTTTGCAGACGTTTGTGCATATTAGCGCGCAGGGTGCACATTAGGGTGTTGTGTGTGTGTGTGTGTGTGTGTGTGTGTGTGTGTGTGGTGGGGTGCCTGTTAGTGCGTGGTTGTGTGTGTGTGTGGTTGTGTGCAGCACACAACCACAAGCTAACAGGTACCCCACCACACAAACGCACAACCATACACTAATATGCACTCCATGCGCTCACACACCCTATTATGCATCCCGTGCGCTAATATGCACCGTGCGTACAAACATGCGCGCACACACACATGCTAATGTGCACTCTAATGTACACACGCTAAAGTGCGCGCACAAACACGCTAATGTGCGCAGTCAAATATGCACCACGCGCACATGCGCTAATATGCAGTGCATGTGCTCAAACACATGTGCTAATATGCATCGCGCGCACACAAATATGTGCCATTTTTACACAACACACACCACACGTACTACATAAACAGGAGGACATACCTGCACGGTCACCTACCTCACTGCTCCCAGGATCCTTCACCCCACCTAATGCCCAAGGCCACCTACCTCACTGCTCCCAGGAGCCTTCACCTCACATAATGCCCAAGGCCACCTGCCTCACTGCTCCCAGGATCCTTCACCCCACATAATGCCCAATGCCACCTACCTCACTGCTCCCAGGAGCCTTCACCTCACATAATGCACAAGGCCACCTGCCTCACTGCTCCCAGAAGCCTTCACCTCACATAATGCCCAAGGCCACCAACCACACTGCTTCCAGGAGCTTTCACCTCACATAATGCCCAAGGCCACCTGCCTCACTGCTCCCAGGAGCCTTCACCTCACATAATGCCCAAGGTGCACAGAAATTAAAACAACAAACTCAGTAGTACCTACCCGTCCTCAGCCCCTGGCAATCCAGCACTGCAACCCTGCAGTTCTCCCACTCTCTGCTTGGATTAGCTACTGCCTGACCTCTACAGCCAATCAGAAGCCTCAGCACCCACGTGCCGTTCCCCTAATATATCCACACCAGCATCTCAGCAGATATGCCAGGAGAATGGCTTCTGTTTTCCGTAGTCTCCGATTGGTCAGGTGGTAGGTTTTCCACAACAAAAACTGAGAGGACAGCGAAGCTGTAGCGCTGGATCGTAAGGGCAGAGGACTGCTAAGCGCCGCTAGTTTTGTTATTTTAAAACATGTTTGCACCTGTCCTTAAAGAATGATATTGTAACCGAACAACCCCTTTGCTGTGCAATGTCTAAACTAATGCTGCTATGCAAATAATATGCAGATTCATGGTGGTCACAAGTCACAGGTACTATGCAACAAACTTCCCACCATCCATGCCTTTTGCATTGCTAAATCCCTAAACCTGCTAGCTCTCACAGAAACATGGGTACAGCAGTCTAACATGGCCTCCCCTGCTGCATTGTCTTACAATGGCTTGCAGTTATTCCCTACCCCAAGACTGGAAAACAGGCTTAGTGGAGGGGAAGGTGCTCTTCTCTCCCTGCAATGCACCTTCCAGGTCAACCCCCCTGGTACCCTCACTAACTTTCCCATCATTCGAAGTACATGCCCTTCGACTTTTCCATCCACTGTCCATGCAAGTAGCAGTTCACCTCCTTCCTTGGTCTCTCACAACCCATAGCCTCTCCCTCTCACAAGGATAGCAATGCTCTGGATCTGGTCTTCTTCCGTTTGGCCTTCTGGCCTTCTTCTGCTTTGCTTCTAACTCCCCTCTCCCGCTCTCAGACCACAACATCCTCTCTTTCTCTGTCAAGCTCCCTTGCATATCCCTAGACGCTCCTACCCACTGTATGTACAGGAACCCTCTGGCCTTTCACACCCAAAACTTTGTTGAGTCCCTACAGTCTTCTCTGTCCCCTATCTCTCTCCTCTCCTGCACCAACCTAGCTGCTGCACATTACAACAGTACTCGTAAACATGCCCTGGATGAAGCAGCACCTCCCATGGCCAAGCCATCCGGTGCAGACCGCAGCAACCATGGCTCATGCCTCAAATGTGCTTCATTCAGCGGTGCTCTAGGTGTGCTGAATGGCTGTGGAGAAAGTCTCAAAAGTCAGCAGACTTTCTCCACTTCAAATTCATGCACAGAACCTAACAAACTAGCCCACCACCATAAAAAACAAGTCTACGTTACCTCTCTCGTCTCCTGACTATTGCACAACCCTAAATGACTCTTTGCCACTTTTCACTCCCTTCTCAGCTCAAATTGCAGCCCCCCGTGACAAATCTCAGTGCCAAAGAACTTAGTTAAAAAAGAGAATCGATGACACCTGGCAGGAATTAACTTCCCAATCCCAGAGTAGCCCTGACCCTAGTCTCATCAGTACTGCATCTAGCTCCTGCTTACTCTCTGTACTCAGACCAATGACAGAGGAAGAAGTCACCAGATTGCTCTCCACTGCTTGCCCCACTACCTGGGCTAGTCACCCTTTTCTCTCACACCTCCTCTGGTCATTCCCCATGTCACCACTAGATTTAACCTCTCTCTGACCTCTGGTATCTTCCCCTCCTCATTCAAACACGCTATCAAATTCCTATCAAATGCTAAAGAAACCAACTGTTGACTCAACAGTTGGCAGCATCAACTGATGCTACCAACTACCAACCCATCTCAAATCTCCCCTTCATCTCCAAAGTATTAGAACTCCTGGTCTGCTCCCACCTTACAAGCTGTCTCTCAGAAAACTCTCTTTTTAACCTCCTACAGTCCAGCTTCTGCTCTCTACACTCGATAGAAACCACCCTGACTAAAGTGTTAAACGAACTCCTGAAGGCCAAATCGAGGGGCGACTACCCCCTACTGCTTCTCCTCGATCTCTCCACAGCGTTTGACACTATTGACCATGACCTCCTCCCAAGTATGCTTCGCTCCATTAGACTAAAGGATACTGCTCTCTCCTGGTTCTCCTCCTACCTATCTGACCGCTCCTTTAGTGTATCCTTTGCTGGCTCTACCTCCACTCCTCTTTCCCTTGCTGTTGGGATCCCCGAGAGCTCAATCCTTGCCCCCTCTACTTCTCCATCTACACAGACCCTATTGGACAAACCATCAGAAGATTTGGCTTTCAGTACCATCGCTATGCTGACGACACCCAGTAATACACCTCTTCCCATGACATTACAGCAACATTCCTCCAGAATATCACCAACTGTCCGCTGTCTCTAATACTATGTTCTCTCTCTACTTAAAACTGAACCTCTCAAAAATTGACCTACTGGTGTTTCCGCCCTCTACTAACCGACCTCATCCTGACATCTCCATCTCCACTATAGGACCCAGACAGCACGCCCGTTGCCTTGGGGTTATCTTCCACTCAAATCTCTCCTTTAGCTCCAATAGCCAATCTCTCGCCCGAACATATCAGCTGCACCTCAAGAACATTGCAGAATCCGCCATTTTCTTACCGTGGACATGCTAAAAATGCTCACTGTTGCTCCCATCCACTCTCGGCTTGATTACTGCAACTCGCTGCTGCTCAGCCTCCCCGCACCAGACTCTCTCCTCTTCAATCCATCCTGAATGCAGCCAGGCTCATCTTCCTGTCCAGTCACTACTCGGACGCCTCTGCCCTGCGCCAGTCACTGCACTGGCTGCCCGTCAAATACAGAATTCAATTCAAACTCACCACCCTCATTCACAAAGCGGTCCACAGCACTGCAACACCCTACATCGCTTTCCTCATCTCAATTCACCATCCAGCCCGCGCCCTCCGCTCTGCTAACGAAATCAGACTAAGTGTCCCTTTAATTTGAACCTCTCATTCCTGGCTCCAAGACTTCTCCAGAGCAGCATCAGTCCTCTGGAACGCGCTATCTAAAAATATCCGGGAAATCACTGACACACAAAACTTCAGGCATGCTCTAAAAACGCACCTCTTCAGGGAGGCATACCGTATCCTCTAAACCAAACCCCTCCGTACTCCACCTGATAACATGCTCCCTGTCCTGCAGACTGCAGTTCCTGCTAGCCACAATCAACCGCCCCATGCAGCCATACCAATTCAACCACTATACGGCCCAATTTGACTATTGTCTATGTGTATAGCATCCCACACTCTCCACCTCGCCATACCGTGCACATCTCCAGCCCTTTACCTTCTGTATCACCCCATTACTTGTAGTATATAAGCTCGTTAGAGCAGGACCCTTACCTCTACTGTTTCCATCCATTGATTATTTCCTATATGCGTGGATTTGTTTTTATTTCCCCTGTCTGCGTAATATGTTGGAGTTATAAAAAAGGAAGATTATTATTATCTGTGGAACCCCCTACAGCATGTAATATAAGTTGTACATGAGTCACACTCCGATACAGCCAGCCCTGCACATTGCTTCAGATGTTAGTTCAGAAGTCTAGGTGGGCAAGTCAAAATACAGTACATAACAGAACAACTATTTTTAAAGGGGTGCACTGGGGTCATAGCTGGAAGTGTAATAAGTGGCTTTGTTCCCATTGATTTCAATGGGAACAAAGCTGCCTAATAGTCTTCCTGCTTTAACCCCGATGACAACATCAGGCGCTGCTGCACTGACAGCGGGCCAGGTGATCAGTTGATCGCTTGGCTTTCCAAGTGGTGGATCCCCATGATCAGCTATGACCTTTTCTGAGGATACACCATTAATAGTAAAAGCCCAGAAAACCCATTTAAAGGGGCATTCTGGACCCACTAATATTTTGCAAAAAGCTAGCCAAGCTGTAAGAAACATGAAAATAATAAATATTGTTCTATGCTAACCTTGAGGATATGTCCACACGGCATGAGTCTCCACAGCGAACCTGCTGAAAATGTACAGTTACAAAAACTGCATTAAATGATGTAGTTTTTGTTGTGGATTTCGTTGTGGAAATGGTGAGGATTTTACGTAAATCCACACTAAAAATCCACAGCATAAATTGACATGCTGCATATGTAAAATCCACACCGCATCTCATTTGGTATACCTGTAACTCAGCAACACAACACCAAATAGCAGACTCAGCTCTGCTACATCTTGAAGTGCGAGCGGCCTAACTAATCCATATTGCTAATGGTAACAATTACCATACTTGATAGCTTTCCTTGCTGTAAACTGCTCTGTAGGATGGACAGATGCTGTTCTGGCCATTGTTATGGTCAACACCTACACATATCCCTTTGCAGTATTTTTCGACATAAATGCCATTGTGTTGTGGAATATTGCAGTGCTAATCCTTGTTATCGTAAACCATTCCACCCAGCGGTCTGTCTGGCAAACAGGAAGCTCTACAGCTGTTGGCAGGAGCCAGTGAGCCTGCCTCTTACCAGAGGTCTATAAAGGGATTTGCTTCTTTGCGTCTTCATTTCTATATTTGCTGTAGGAATTTTCTTTGTAAATGCAGTTAATGTTTTTCTCTATGAAATATTTATATTTCAGATATGTCCACTTCCCTTCTTGTAGAGCTTTAAGAGGAGCCTGCAAGACTTCCTTTTGTTTGTGTCTCATGCCAAGATGGCACTCTTCCCTGTGGTTATTTTCATTTCTCTACGGGCAAGACCTGCATTTAGGAAAATGTTGTATTCAGCTGAGAAAAAAAGCTTCATGTGTGCAGCCTAAAAGTGAAATGATACTTCTGCCTAGACAGCAGGAAGATGCTACATGCACGAATAGTGCTTAAAGGGGTTGTTAGGGACTTTCACTATTGATGACATAAAGTGGTGCATGAAAGTTTGGGAACTCTTCAGAATTTTCTACACTTCTGCCTACATTTGACGTAAACCACACCAGATTTTCACACAAGTCCTAAAAGTAGATAAAGAGAACCAAATCAAACATATGAGTTAAAATTATTAGATTTGGTCATTTTTTTGATTAAGGAAAATGGTCCAATATCATATGTCTGTGAGTAGCAAAAGTATGTGAACCTTTAGGCCTCCTTCACACAGGCGACACAGCATCACCACTAGAAAATCGCTGCAATATTGCATTGTTGGTCCATGCGATATTGTTGCGTCTTCTCACGGCAATACCGCGATTTTGTAGCGCTACACGCAAGGATTTTGCTTGAAATATAAGCCCTACCCTGAAAATATATCCTAATCACAGAAATTTTTTTTAAAAAGCATACATTACCTAGAAGCACTGTCCGTGGCTCCACTGCAGCTTCTACCTGAGTCCCCAGTATTTCTCTCCTTCTCTTCTGGCCGAGATTTAAAAAATCCCCGCCTCCTAGAAGCACTAGCTATGATTGGCTGACACTTAGCCAATCACAGCCAGCACACGATGAATGGCTGTGATTGGTTCATCAAGTGCTAGCTGTGATTGACTGAGAGTCAGCCAATCACAGACAGCACTTCTAGGAGGTAGGATTTTTCAATCCCCGTCCAGAAGAGATGAAGGGATCTATCAAAGTTTGATCTTCACAACAAAAGAGATTTCTGAGGACCTCAGAAGAATTGTTGATGCTCACCAGCCTGAAAAATGTTACAAAACCGTCTCCAGGGACTTTGGACTCCACTAATCCACATTCAGATTGTGTACAAATGGACAAATTGCAAGACAAATATTACCCAGGAGTGGTTGACCAACAAAGTTTATGCCAAAAACAAGGCATAAAATAGACTGTGAGGTAACAAAGAAACCCAACGTCACCTCTAAGCAACTAAAGGCCCATTTACACGCAACGATTATTGCTCACAATTCATTCAGAAGGCCGAACATGAGCGATAATCGTTACATCCTAATGTGGGCATCGTGCTCTTTTCGTTAGAATGAAGATTTCAAGGTTAACTTAAAATCCATTGTTCAGCAGCTGTAAGATAAAGCAAACACATTTATCTTTTCAATAGACCACACAATGTTCTCCGTGCGGCATGTTTACACTAGCCTGAAGAGAAAAATGGAATGTGTGGAAGCTGTTTGCACAGCTGGGCAAGTTTTTAAACACACACTGGGCTCTGCAAATAACGTGTGGGAGCCCTTTTACATGCAAATGAAGATCATAAAGTGTTAATGCCCTTTAACATTTTATGCAAACAAATTGCCATTAATGGTCATTAACACGTTATGCAAATAGATCACTAAATCTTTCAAATCTTTTCAAGTCGTTTGAAAGATTATCTTTACGTATAAAAAGGCGTTTAATGCAAAAGAATGGCTAAAGTAGAATAAAGTTAAAGTTTTGGAATGCTCAAGTCTATGTCCTGACCTTAAAGGGGTTGTCCCGAGGCAGCAAGTGGGTCTATACACTTCTGCATGGCCATAATAATGCACTTTGTAATGTACATTGTGCATTAATTATGAGCCATACAGAAGTTATAAAAAGTTTTATACTTACCTGCTCCGTTGCTGGCGTCCTCGTCTCCATGGTGCCGACTAATTTTCGCCCTCCGATGGCCAAATTAGCCGCGCTTGCGCAGTCCGGGTCTTCTTCTTTTCTGAATGGGGCTCCGTGTAGCTCCGTGTAGCTCCGCCCCGTCACGTGCCGATTCCAGCCAATCAGGAGGCTGGAATCGGCAATGGACCGCACAGAAGCCCTGCGGTCCATGAAGACAGAGGATCCCGGCGGCCATCTTCAGCAGGTGAGTATGAAGACGCCGGACCGCCGGGATTCGGGTAAGTACTACCCGGTTTGTTTTTTTAACCCCTGCATCGGGGTTGTCTCGCGCCGAACGGGGGGGGGGGGTTTAAAAAAAAAAAAAACCCGTTTCGGCGCGGGACAACCCCTTTAATTAATTCTCTTAATCTTATAGAAATGTTTTGAAAGGACCTGAAGTGAGAAGTTCATGGGAGGAAACCCTCCAATATAACAGAGTTGAAGCTGTTTTCTATAGTGAAATGAGCTAAAATCCCTCCAAACTGATGTCAAGGACTAAACAACAATTATTGGAACTGATTAGATGCAGTTATTGCTGCACAAGGCGGTCACACCAGATACTGAGAGCAAAGGTTCACATACTTTTGTCACTCACAGACTTGTGATATTGGATCATTTTCCTGAATAAATAAATGAACAAGTCTAATATTTTTTACTTATTTGATTCGGTTCCCTCTATCTACTTTTAGGACTTTCGTGAAAATCTGATGTAGTTTTAGATCACATATAAAAGCAGAAATATAGAAAATTCTAAAGGGTTCACAAACTTTCAACTAGCACTGCATCCTCAGGATAGGTCATCATTGTGAAGGGGTGCGGGTAAATCATTAGCATTGCAATCTTTGCAATACTTTGTGAGCTAATTTTGGCATGATCTCTTTTGCGATTATTACAGTATTGTGTAAAAAGTTTTGACAGGTGTAAAAAAAAATAATGTAAAGTAAGATTTTTTTCAAAAACTAGAAGGCATCTGATTGACTACAAATATATTCTGCAGTAGGACAATGAACCCAAACATACAGCCAATCATAGCCATTACTTACTGAGTAAGGAGTGCATATAGATACATCCTCTCTATATGCATCTATATGCACTCCTTACTCAGAAATTAATGGCCGTTTTCTGTGATTGTTTTAATTCTCTATATTTCCCCTTCTGTGATGTATTTATATTAGTGTAGGGACCCACTACATCGCAAGGAACCGTGAAGTGGTTAGTGGGCTCATGTATCTTGGCCAACATCCAACCAATGCCTTGCATTTATTATCTATCATTCACATGCAGTGTGGCATTAAGACTCCAGGGGGAGCCCAGGGTGGCATTACCAATGTGGTTCACTGATGGAAGTGCAGGGCAACCCGCCGAATTATCATGGCGTCATTAATAGGTTGCTGATCTGCATGGTGAACTACATATATCAGAATGGTCAGGCACCCTGTATCCACTATGTGTGGGAGTATACACCAAGCCGCCACCCCCCTCATTATCAAGAGGCAGTGTGAGTGGTTGTCTTATCGGTGTCCTGCACAGGTGTTATTTGCTCCCTCATTTGGTAGTCAGCAACATGCATGGTGAGAGGACGATGCATCTATATGCACTCCTTAGTCAGTAAGTAATGGCCGTTTTCTGTGATTGTTTTTTAATTTTTTTTATATTTCCCCTTCTGTGATGCAAACATACAGCCAATGTCATTAACAACTATCTATCAAGATGCAAGCAAGCGTGGATTACACTTTTTCCTGCATGGAATTTTTTGCTGTTTAAAGCCCCGGACGGGGGGCAGGTGAACCCGCTTGAGCAAGCAGTGGATCGTGAGATATATGAAGTGAGCAAGCTGACAGCACAGCACACCATACTCCAGTGTCTATCTATCAAGAAGTCATGATATGGAGCGCAAAGACCCTGATGTCGACATCATTGAGTTTGTCTGGGATTACAGGAAGAGAAAGAAGGATTTGAGCAACTCTTTGTTCACAGACTATCTGTCGTTCGTTCTCCAACACGTTTGAAAAAAAGACCTTTCCAATTTCCTTCAAAAACTGTGTGCAAGTGTACCTAGAAAAATTGATGCTGTTTGGAAGGTCAAAGGTGCTCATACCAAACGTTGATTTGATTTAGATTTCTCTTTTTTGTTAAATCAGTTTGCATTTTGTTATTTGACAAAAATAAACTATTTAAACTTCTATTTGTGAAAGCATCCTTCATACTCCACTGGGAAGAATTGGGTTACCAAATTTAAAACCGACACTGAAAACGAAGACCATTCCAGGACACCTTCAGTGGTGACCGTTCCAGAGACCATAGGGAGTAAGAAAGGATACAGCTTGTGGACTACCTTCCAGAAGGGTCTGCTATCAAGACTGTGTATTATCCAACACTTCTGCATAAGGTGAAGGAGGGATTGAAGTAAAAAAATGCAAGAAAGTTGACCCAAGATGTTGTGTTCTTGCATGATGATGCTTCATGCCACACAGCGTCCATTTCCTAGAACAAACTGGGTGACCTGGGCTTCGACATGCCGGTTAATCCTCCTTATTCACCTGATCTGGCACTTTTTGTCTGTTATCTGTTCTTCTAGTTTGATGAAACACCTTAAAGCGGTTTACCATTACATAAAATTGCTCAACAGACACTGTACTTCCTGGTTTTAGCTGACCGGGACCTGTGACAGCGGCAGCCAATCACTGGCCACAGTAGTAACCTTCTGTAGTCAGTGATTGGCTGTAGCAATCACATGCTTGTCAGAAGCAACCAGGAAGTACAGAGTGGCTGTGGAGCAGTTTTAAGTAATGGTAAACCCCTTTAAGCAACCTTTCACATGGGATGAAATTAGGACGCAGCTAACTCCGCAACTGTGGATTTCCACACCAAGATCCACTGTCCTAATTGCAGGCAGGTCTTAAGCCATGTTCAATTCTGCATCAAAATACACAGGTTGCATGCAGATTTTGGTTCAGAATTTAACCCCATAGTGACAGCCCAATAGTGTTTTTACGTCCTGCCATTGCATGAAGTGTATGGAGGGAGATAGTGCCGCTATCTCCCTCCCTACACCATGGGCATCAGCTGTTTATTACGGTATTTGCAGACGCCCGCTCCGGATTCCGCAATGCAAATCTGCCCGTGTGCAGCCGGCCTTTCTTTTACTTTATCGGCTTTCTGCCAAATTTTCAAAAATATTTGAAAATGCCTTTAAATGCAGTTTACAAATTCCCATCAATACGTTTATTAGCTAATAACAGAATTACAGCAACATTCGGATTTCAGGGGCCAATAGAGACCAGCCGGAAGCCACAAACTGAGACATACAGTACTGTAGTAGAGAAGACTATTTCCACAGCAGCAGAAGTAGTGATGCAAAGATCCTGTCAAACCGACTTCAGCCACTAACCTCAAAACGCAGTAGGATTCTTAGAATGTATAAACATTAGCAGAACCTTCCTCTGCATTTGACTAATGCAGTGTATGGTAAGCCTAATGTCCCTTGATATACCATATTTATGTAAAATAACTTGCAACATACTTATTTGCATTTCCTATTCAGATCTGGCTTTCTGCGTGTTCTGAAGCCTTTCTCTCGCCAGCTGTCAATGACTTACTTTTATCAGTGAACACACTACCTAAACACGTAAAACCGGTAAGCACAACAGCTGCTGATCCTGGTGGTTATTATGTGCAGTCCTGAGGACATCCCATAATGCAGACAGGAAGTAGCTTATGCAATAACTGGATATCATCTTGCTAAGAGAACAATACCTGTACCTGGCATTATGATGTAAAAAGTTCTTAAAGGGGTTTTTTAGGAAAATACTCTTGATGACCTATCAATAGTTGGATCGGCTGGGGTCCGCCACTTAGGACCCCGGCTGATCAGCTGATTGGGCACCCGCTGTCAGCGCTGTAATACACAGGGGTTGGAGCAGAAGCTGCTGCTTCGACCCTAGTGCAGTGGTTGGCACTTGAAACTGCAGGTGCAGCTTCCATTGATTTTAATAAGAGCTGCACATGCAGTTACAAGCGCTGGCTACTACTCAGGGGTCGGAGCAGCAGATGCCATTCTGACCCGATGCATTGTGGTGCTGATAGCAGGCACCAATCAACTCCTAAATTCACCCTTGTTTGTGGCCTCCAGCATTCAACAGAAATACGTGGAAGATCCCAGGAGTCAAATTACCTATAGCACCACCAAATGTGAAATTAAGTATTGCACAGTACCCTGGCAATGAATGAACCATCCATTGAATGCACATATGTGCTGGGTTATCCAAAGCAAGATATGATCTCTGAACCACACAACCTCTTTAAGGACGCTTCCGTCAATCGTGACAGTTGGGATACTTTCCCACGCTGTGGTAACTCCATGCATTTCGAGGTACACTTGGCAAGCTCATCCGGCCATTGGTCGCTGTGGGTGGGCAGAGTTTCAAATGTATGCAGTTACAGCAGCATGAAAATCCAACCTTACTGATATACAGAAACCAATTCAATGTTCTGTAGTACCAAGCAGATTCAGTTTCCCATTGCAATCATTTATAAGGGAGTCATTTTGTCTCTGATTTTGCTTAAACAGAAACCAAATATCAGGTCAATATTGCTCACTACTGCTGAGTGAACCAAAACAGTTGAATGCTATTTCAGGTCAACAGTTCAGGTTAGAAATTGAATCGGCGGTCCGCCTTGGCTAAAAGAAGGAGAAAAAAAATAAGGAAAAAGAAGAAGCAGGTAGGGAAAAATAATCTTTTTTCCTGCTCTGTTTCCTCCTTCATTTTCCTGTTGTTCTTCTTTCTCTTTCTTTTTTACTTACTTCCTTTATCTTCTGTTCCTTCTTTTTCCTCCTACTTCATTTTCCTCCTTTTTTCTTCATTAACTTTGCCTTTAAAACAGCTCAAAATTACTTAGATACATTCCTAGGTGACCTAACAGTGAAAGAGTCCTAGGTGTCCTAAGAGGCTTTTATGGCTCTTAAACAGTGTTAAATACAGTTTTAGGCCTCCTGCACATGGGCGGATCGGACCCCGCATGCGGGATTCCCACAGTGGAGTTCAAGCCGGTGCCTGGCCGGTGACCCCATCTTACCTGTCTGGCGGGTTCTGCACAAGCTGTGGATGTGCTAGCTGTGGATGTACAGTAGCCGCCGGCATTGGGGGGGTGATGCGTATCCCGCAATACTTCCGCAGTGCTTAGTGCAGAAGTGCCACAGGACGAACGGCTTCCATTGACTTCAGTGGAAGCTGACCATGCATAACGCGCACAAAATCGCAGCCTGCTGCGATTTATTCTCTGCAAGCAGAAAATTGCAATCGATTTCCGCTCATGGAGGTAAAATGGTGTTTTGCCGTTGAATACTATGGGCTGTATTTGCTGCGGAGTTCGGAGGCGGACGCCTGCCGCGGACTCCGCAATGCAAATATGCCCGTGTGCAGGAGGCTTTAGGGGTATTTGTAAAGTTCCAGTTCAGTTCAAACTTTTTGCCAAAATTCGGCAGCTGGTATCATTACAAATACTGTATGTTTATTTAATATGGGATGGGAGAAATCTACTCCAATGAAGTCAATCTGACATTGTACTAGATATGTAAATAACTAGTGCAATTACTAAATAACGCGAATTAGGGGTTAACAACCAATTGTCAAACAGGGTTTGCTTTAGTTACAGCACAAGATCGCTATAGCAGAATTCATTTGCATGGCAAAAAAACAACATAGGCAGCAAGAGCCTTTCCTAATCTGTAGTAATCTCTCATAATCTGAAGTGACCACAAGTGCAAATTAGTTAAATCCTTTACTGCTAGAGGAGACTGCATAGGATTTCACATGCATCTTAGCAGAATGCCTGTTGTTACCCCACAGCATGATGCAGTGTTCCAATGTAGTTAAAAAAAATTGAGATCTATGCGTAAAAAAACCCCAGAACATTACAATTTTGTACCATTTTGCTTTTTTTGTGCATCCTCTTGCAATTCTCTGTAGAATGACCTTACCGGATCAGGTTTTTCTTTTTATTAGTAGTGCATGTATACGTCAGGTCCTCCGGGGGGAGAAGCACGTTTGTATAGATATTACTTTTATTAAGGTCAAATTGATTGACAATGGATTGGTGTTGGAAGGAGATGATTGGGTTCTTAGAGAACTGGGATGATTTTTTGGTTATAGGTTCTTCAGTAGGGAACGGCAGCGTCGTAATGGGGAGGGTGCAGCTGTACAGGAGGAGAAGATGGCTAGGTGGGTGTAGAAATATTTAAAGTAGGGATCAGGGGGAGGGCAACTATAGATTAGGAGGAGAAGATAGTGTAGATAGAAAGCGGGACTTGTTAACGAACCTGGGGTGGAGAGAAGGGTTAAAAAGGAAAAGGTGAGGGGTGTGTCTTTATGTAACCTGCTGCCTGAAGCCTACACTACGGGCCAACATATGTGAAGGAAATGAACAGGCTTGGATGCAGAAGTATGCCTGCAGTTCTCCAGGGATTTAGGAAAAAACTGCACAAATTTACCAATTTTTGCTCAGAACAATTGCAGTGTTTTTCGTGCAATTTTGCACAGATTGCCGCAAAACATCAACTAGGAGACGTGCAAGACTTTTGGGGACATAATAGTCACATGGCAAAGGTCCTGCACTGTTAAGGCGAAGGATTGAAACTGTGGTGGAAAGAGGGGAACCATGGGGAGTCTGTGATTAAAGAAAAGCAAGGAGAGCAGTCTGTGGAAGATACCTTTACATGGTATGACTATCACTGCTGTGCTTTACACAGAAGCGATAGTCATTCAAGTGAATGGAGGCAAAGCGGGTTGGGTATCGTTCCGGTAAACAGGCAGTCGCTCATAGATTGAATGCCTCCTGTTTACCCTAAGTGAGAAGCCGCTCAGCAGTAGTTCCATTTCAGTGAGCTGAAACAGAATGACTAGGAACAACTGAGCAACTTCTCACTCGGTGTCATGTCGCTGGCCATATGTACACGGGCCGACAGTCACCTGCAGTCACTTATTTGAGCGATTATTTGGGCAACTATCGGACTGTGTAAATATACCTTTCGCTCTGATTTAGGGTCAGAATATATTTACATGTCTTGTCCGAATTCTGAATTAATTTGAGGGACGGGAGTTTGAATTTAGTCATATACAATTGGTGTTTCTTCATCTGTAATGATCCAAACTACACTGCTCAAAAAAATTAAGTACTAGAATTAGAAAAAAGTTCCAGTGCTCCAGGGGTTTAAAGATAGTAATATAGCATTAGATGATAAAATAATCAAATAAAATAAAGATAAAATATTTACAAGTAAGGTGAGACATGGTCAGAGGCAGTTGGGTTAAATGATGAAATTATATTTTTCTGGGGCTGCATTCCCACAAACGTATATCGGCTCGGTTTTCACGTGCAGGGGGGGGGGGAGAATGGAAGAGCCAGGAGCAGGAACTGAGCTCCTGCCCCCTCTCCGCCCCTCTGCACTATTTGCAATGAAAGGAGGCGGGACAGGGGCAGGGCTAAGTTTCACGAATTAGCCCCGCCCCCATCCCACCTCTCCCTTTTGCAAGTAGTGCAGAGGGGTGGAGAGGAGGCAGAGAGGGGGCGGGAGCTCAGTTCCTGCTCCTGCCTCTTCCATCCTCCCCTCCCCCCCTGCAGATGAGGAGGACGTATATCGGCTCAGCGTGAAAACCGAGCCGATATACGTTCATGTGAATGCAGCCTAAAAAGTATAAGATGTTTGCTGACAAGGGGGAGGAGCCAAAATTAGAAAATCTCCTAAAAATATCTTAAAATACATCTTAAAAAGGAATGAAAATTGTGCCAAATGAATATAAAAAGATAATGAGATAAAATATATAGTTACATGAAAATGCTAATAAAAGGCTAAAACTTAAAAATAAAAAAGGGTAATATGGACTATGGTTTATATGATTAATATAATTACATGTTTACAGAAAACAGGAAGAATAAAAATATCTGAATGTAAAAATGGGAAGTTTGGTTATGAGATAGATTACAAAATGGGTTATTATAAAATGATACATACCATCATATTTAAAAAAACACAAATAAAAAAGAATGTATACACATCGAGGTCCTTTGAGTTGGGGTGGATTAACAAGTTGCATACTGGAAAGACAACATCTAAATTAAGAATAAATTAAAAAATATGAATAATATGTGATTAAAAGTATGAAAAAAGTATATAGAAATATATAAGTGAAAGCTGATGTTTAAGAAGACTCAATAAAAACAGGTCCTCTCTGCCAAGTTCTCACTGTACTCAGTATGGATCAAATTTTCTCTAGTACCTCATTGGGGCCATTGCAATACTAAATAGTGGCAACAGCACTTAAACGCACCTCGGTCAGAGGGGAGGTATATTGTGGGCAAACCATGCAGGCTCAAAAAAATAGGTCTGGATCCAAGACCTATATAATCCAATAAAGTCCTTACGTTGTTAGAGCCGCATCAGGAATTTCGGAAAGCACAGTACTCACATGGTTAAGTGCCGATCTTTATTAAAAAAGTGCGCAAGCAGACGACGTTTCGACCGACAAGCAGTCTTTTTCCAGTCCATAACTGATGCCGCTCTAACAACATAAGGACTTCATTGGGGTCATTGGGTGTAAGTGTATTCAAAATGAAAATCCAAAACATTTCTTTTGTTCTCAGCCTGGAAAATCCCCTTTGAAGTATCTTCTTTAGTGGAGTTAAGCCCCATTTAGACTCAACGATTCTCACTCAAGGCCATCTTTTGAGCGAGAATCGTTGGGTCTAAATGCACAGACATTGTGCAGTTTTCATGCATGAGTCATTCATCATTCAATTCTAATTTTCTTGAACTGAGCAATGAACTCTTATCAGCGGTGCAGGCTGTTATCACAGTCGGCAGCGCTAATAAGATTCTTACAGCCCGTGTCCCGCTCGTAGTTCACTGCGGTACGCCGCCTGTAATCGCGGAAGGCAATGCAGCTGTTTGCATATGCAGAACAGCTGTATTGTTTGCCGAGCGACAGTGGTGGTGTCCCGCTCTGCCCGCAAAGCTCTTTAGTAGCTACTTAGCTACTGTAGACTATGCAAAGATGATCGCTCAAAACTGCCTCTCAAACTGTTGTTTGAGCGACTTTTGAGCGATCATCTGTCAGTGTAAACGAGGTCTTAAGCACATTCCAGAGAGGTCACTGTTGTGGCTCAGAAAGTGCCTTAAAAACTTTGCTGTGTAAATCCCTTCTGGATAATTGAGCGATATTTGTTTGCTTGTATCCTTAACGCATTAATTGTCCAGCCTAAGTACTGCAAGTCACATGGGCATTCCAGTAGATACATTATATAACTGGACCCACAATCTAAAAAGTCCCTCAGGGTAATCAAGGTATTTGCTTGCTCCATATGGATTTCCTTCTGGTTGTGATGGATGTTAGAACAACACTTGCGCATAACCACATCTGTTTGAGCCTTTTAGTGGTTTCCCTGTGATCCCTTGAAAAGGGGGCAGTATTCGCAGGGATGGGAAGGGGCCAAAATATTCTTTAGGGTATGTCTTTTTTGGAATATCACTGAGGGGTATTCAAGGATCTCCATGGTCAACAGATCCAATCCATCCCCTGTAAGATCCCCAATGATTTTTAATAATGTTTTTCATTTGGGAGTGTTGGGAATTCTAGCGGTTGGTAAATAGCACCCTGGGGTTATGGTCCCTGGTTGTTTAGGCTCACTGCAGGCTCACTATTTTACCACCTGACTAAAAGCCAATTGGATGAAACCTTCTGGATACCCTTTTTCCCTAAAGCGCCGTTTAAATGTTTCAGATTGTTGTTTAAATTCCTGGTCAGAGGTACAATTTCTCTTCTAAAGTGCCCATAAGGAACATTAATCTTCCATTTTTTTTGCATGGCAGCTTGAAAACTCTAAATAACTATTTGAGTCTACTGTTTTAAAATGTGTTTTTATATGCACCTGGTCATCTGATATATAAATGTACAGCCCAAAACACTATATTGGTGGAGTAAGAAAACACTTAAGCATCATAGTATAATTGCAAGTCTCTTAATCTTCAATATATCCAGTTACGGAGCTTAAACAATTCTGAATTATTGTCATCTGCTTTGGTGCAAATGAAAGTGACAATAGGTGTACTGGAGTGGCAAACGTAAGACAACGCCCCGGAAGGGAATGGTTTGCAGGTGGTGGACAATAACTTGTGTTGTTTTAGTGTTCTTGTCACTACTGGTAGAATGAGGTGGTACCTAGTGCCCAAGCAGGCTGTACAGGTAGTCCTTCTCTTCCAGGATAGCATATCCATTTGCGTCATCACAAGAAAGTTTGCTTTGACTCCCAGCACAGATATAAGTGCATGGAGCAGATATCAGGACACAAGTTGTTACACAAAGTCAAGCTCTGGACAGGGCCATAGAAGAGCATCAATCCAGCATCAGGACCAGTATCTGCTGACAAACAGGAGGAATTCTGCCAACGTCCTACAAAATGATCTCCAGGATGCTTGCTTATTGGCTTTACAATTTCCTATATGAACTAGGTAATGCACAGGCATCTTATGGGAACAAACAAACATACTAACAATTGTATTAATCCAAAGCAGTGATTCTCGGCCCGTGCAATAGCAATTTTACATGGGCCAATTTTTTGCCCAATGTAACAGTTGCCGGTGAATCAATTTATTTTCTTTTATACAGGCTGAGAATCACTGGTATGGGGAAGAACAATGATTAGTACGATCATTCATCCACCTGGACTGCTGTCCATCTCTCCGCTCATGCAGTGAGATGTATAGTCAACCAGTGAGCACTTGAAAACTCAACTTACTGAAACTCAATGACCCCTTTAAAAAATCAGAGTTTGATCTTTAGTCAACTGATCATTGTCCCTTTTATGATCAGGAGAATAAACGTTCTAACCAATATTCATGCCTGATAATTGGCCATGTAAATGACTGCCGATCAATATACTTGTCGTAACAGGTCAAGAATCAATGCATCTAAAAGGACCCTTGCTGTGGAATATTCTGTTCAAGCTTTGAACAAATAAGTCTATCAAAATGAAATTTATTTCAATCTTTCACCCAGTTTGCAGTGACTCCTGTAGTGTCCCAGACCATCATCCTGGTCCCTTCCATAATTGTCATACATGTTTAGCTCATGTAGATGCACTGTGCAAGCCTGTCTCAGTATTTTCAGTGTGTGTTGCACAGCTGCAGCGCTTGAGAGGTTAACGTCAATAAAATCATTGCCTGCATGTGAATCTATCAGTTTGTCTTGTATAAATAGGAGTGTTTGAGAGAGGGAGTTCGGTCTTCAATCGGTCATCAATCTGTGGTTTGGGGTTCAATCTTCTGAAGTTGGCAGAGTACCACCTTCAGCTTCCTTGTGATGAAGATGGAGGAAAAGGAGAGGTATCCCGTAGGGACTGAATCTTGGATCTGAGTGAGTGAGCCCAAAGCCTAAAAGAGAGAGCCTTTGTAAGTAACTACTTTTTCTGGCAAGACCCAGTGCAGAGGTACTAATTCAAAGTTACAAGTTTTTCCTACACACCCGTCCAAAGTTGGGATCACGGTGTAGAAGTAAGCTTCAAGTCACACTCACGCGTATATAGTGAGGGGTGCATACCCTAGCAGTAATTAATTACTAGCAGAGTGTCAGTGGAGTTTCCCCTACCCACTTCCTCCTCCGTAGTGCTTCCAGTCCAGGAGCGGTACCTGACAGATAACGTGGACTGTAGGACCGGTTTCATCCTGTGTATCCTCCCTGACCTCTAAACTTCCTTTTCTTACCTGCACTGTAAAGAATTGTACCTGAATTGTTGTGTATAATTGTTTTTGCCAAAGTTTATTCCAAGTAAAGTTTATACCGGTCCCTAACCGTTTCTGGGGACCTGAGGTAATATAAACCAGTGTTTGTGGTTATTCTCTGCCGTGTTGAATACAGGGGTGTTGGAACAGTGGCATCACTCGTGACAACTACTACTACTCCCCTCATCCTGTTTATTGGCATTCCCTATCCTAGAGCTGTCAACGGTGGCCTGCAATCCTGCTCTGGCTTTGGCTACGTGTCATCGCTCTGGAAAAGGAGCCTGGTAAGTGCCGCCATGACAAGCTATCACTTATCCCTCGCAACTCCCTACGTTTGTCAAGTGTCCGGGGTACCCCTCAGGGGTGTTGCAACTCCTATGAGGTATAAAATCTTACTTAGCTGTGATCCTGCAATACGAAGATTCTTCTGGCCTCATGACATTTTTAAGGATTTCTATGGAGTTGCATCATGTCCAGTATCCAATTAATAAGTAAATAATCCAATAATAAAACTCCTTTCTGTCATCACACATTGTTTATGAGATGGAATGTTTCTGTACAATTTTTCTTTTCAGGAGTATAATAGCATTGAGAGTGTCATATAGCAAAAATGTAAATAGGCCCCAATGGATGATTCACATACCAGAAACAGTATCTATCTATCGATCGATCGATCGATCTAACTATCTAACTTGAAGCTCCTGGGCCCCACCAATGCAAACCTGTAACAGGGCCTCCAACTATAATGCTTTATTCCTAGTACTAGGCTCCCTATATGAAGTAGATAGGCCTTATGGGCCCCCTAAGGTTTGTTACACCCCTATCTATTTATTTCCTTCAAATATAAGAAAAAATTGAAATGTATGACGTATTTACGAATTTAGGTAAATCATCACAATTATGTTTAACCGTTTGTAGACTTGGAATGACACTAGTTTGTATGGTTGTTAAATGATTAACAATATGGATGTTAAATGGTTAACCTTATTAAAATTCCAAACCACGCTGCAGGCTTTCACGTGTATTATATAGCTCTTATACAACATGAAGTTTGGTTCAATTCATGTGACGACATTCTTCTATCTTGACTCATACATTAGGAAATTAAATTTGATCACCTACTGTTCATGAAGGTGAATAATGCTGGTATTTGCATGGGAAAAATAGAAATACTCAAGCATGACTGCAGGAAATAGTTCCTAAAGAACATGGACCAATATTAAACGTATGTGGGAGTTGCTTTTCTTTCAAAATATGTAACAAAATTAATAAGAAAAAACAATTTAGATGTAAATACAGCATCAAATTCCTTACGATTGTTCAGCGTTAATTACTACATTCAAAGGGATATGTCTACAAATGAATAGAGATAATTACTTTTTAAGGGAGAACTGATTTTTGTCACATGTGGAGTCTTGTGTTTACATCTGAATGTAGAACAGGTTTTTCTTAAGACGGGAATATCAGAGAGACTAAAACAGAGTTTAAAAATTACATTAGAAGGAATCGGTGACAAGACAAACCCATTCATTAAAGGGATTCTGTCATCAGGTTCTTGCTGCCCGAATCACGTATCATGTATGTTTTATACTGAAACGCAGCAGAATTTCAGATTAAATGCACTTTGAAGTTTGACTTGAAGTTGAGTTCCAAGCTACGGGTGCGGGTTGTGCCTACTTCTTCCTGCTCACATCATGCAGAGTGGCAACTCTCTCCCCTTTGTGTATAGGGAGAGAGCTCTCACTCTCCATGTAGTGGGTGGGTAGTGGTCAGCACAGCCTACTTCTGTCACTTGAAGCTCATGTACAAGTCAAACCTCAATGCTATAGCATTTCAGAATAAAACATACACAGAGGCAATAAGCATACCTGTTGCAGGTTCATGCTGTCTGTGGTTCAGGTAGCATGAACCTGATGGCAGAAACCCTTTAAATATCTGTAAGATGTTCATTGTATGGTCCTTCAGCAGGTCCTATTGCTTGTTTCTAAATGTGAGCCATAAGTTAGTGCTTCCCGACTGAATTTGGCCAAGATACGTCAGGTCATGGTGGGCCTGTAACTATACGGGGTGTAGCAGTTGCTGTAGTATCTAGGCCCTATAGCCTGAGAGACCCCAAAAGTCACTTTTCAGGAGGAAGCAAGTACTGTAAATAAAGTGTGATAGTTGGGGTCCCTGTAAGAGATGTTGTACTGAATTCCAAGAAGTCACAGGGGCGGAGGAAGTCCGAACGGGTTGTGTACAGTGTCACAGGAGAGGACCCCTTTAAAATATAACCTTTATTAAATACAATTTTAAAACTTTAAATATGTTTTTTTAGGACCAGTAGCAAAAGACAAACAAGCATGTATCAAGTGAGGCTAATGCAAGAAAATTGCATCACCCATGTGCATATACACTAGTAGTAGGCTATGTACTATCTTGAGCACCTACAGTAAAGGTGCTGACAATAGCCTACAGAACCCTCCCCTTGCACCTATGTAATAATGACTACGGTGCCAGTGTGAACTTGTTTCTGGCAGCGTTAAAGAGGTGATCAATATATATGTCTCCACCTCTCTAAAAGTGCAAAATCGTGAGTAACCACCCTGCCGGGTAAAAACTGCAATGTGGGAGGATATTACTCAGCAATCATATATAGAGACTGCATGACTCATCATAGGTGTGAGGTGTTGCAATGCTTGAATAGGGGCATTGGAGGTCTGGTAGATAACCCCCTTAGTTTAGGAATATTCAGGACTGGGTATACCGACAAAAGTGTGGGGTCAGCATATGAACTATGAACTGAACCAAGATCTGAATATGAATTAAATTTTGTAACCAAATCAGAACCCTTTAGCGAACCGACTTGCTGGTCCCACTTACTGAACCCAATATCCATGTTGAGTGTGAACCAGAAATTCCATTCGCCACTCAAACCTTTTCCTTATCTCCATTTAGAGTTGGCTTCTCAGACTAGGGGTTAAACCGCTTTAGGTCGTGTTATATGCTGAGCAATGGAAGAAGGTGGCTTTGTCTGAATGAATCACTGTTTTTTTTTTTTACATTATGTGGCTGGCCAAGCTTGTGTGAGTTGGTTAACTGAGGAAGAGATGGCACCAAGATGCAGTATGGGAAGAAGGCAAGTCGGCACATATAGTGTGATGCCCTGGGCAAACATTGGCTCCTAGTAATCATGTGGATGTTTCGTTGACACATGACACCTACCTAAACATTGTTGCAGACCAGGGACACCCCTACATGGTAACTGTGTTCCCTAATGGCAGTGTCCTCCTGTAATAGGATAATTCACCCTGTCCACTGCAAAATTCTTTAAAAATGATTTCAAGAATATAACAAAGAGTTCAAGGTATTGATTTAGTCTCCAAATTCTACTTATAGTGTCTTGGTAGAGTTCATGCTTTGACAGGGCACATATGTTTTGGCAGTACTAGGCGAACCTACACAACATTAGGCTGTTGGCTTTAATGTTATGACTGATCAGTTTATATATATGGATGAAGAATGATAGACAGACAGACAGATAGTTAAAGACTACTTAGTATCCCACACCATTGGATATTTCTCCAATGATAAAGAGTCATGCTTCTGTTACATACTGTACTTGACCAGCATTATTTTTTCCAGCTGTCCGTTTTGCTAAGGACATGTTGGATTTACTATACCTTGCTTATAGGCCACAGAGTGGAGGTACAATTAGGATGGTGCTGCTTTTCTGTTAAATTTCAAATAATCAATCTTCAATCATACATTCTTTTTTGTGTGTTAATTCCAATTTCACATTCAAATTCAGAAAGATTCAAAAGATTCAGATTGGCTTACCGATTGATTGTAGTTGTTTTAAAATATCCTACAAGTTTTTATTACATATCATTAGAGATGAGCGAGTATACTCGCTAAGGCACATTACTAGAGTGAGTAGTGCCTTAGCCGAGTATCTCCCCGCTTGTCTCTAAAGATTCGGGGACAAGCGGGAGGTGGGGAGCAGCGGGGGAGAGCGGGGAGGAACGAAGGGGAGATCTCTCCCTCTCTCCCCCCGCTCCCCGCCACAACTCACCTGTCAGCCGCGCCGGCCCCCGAATCTCTAGAGACGAGCGGGGAGATACTCGGCTAAGGCACTACTTGCTCGAGTAATGTGCCTTAGCGAGTATACTCGCTCATCTCTACATATAATTGCTGCAAATACTGTATAATGTTAACTCCTTTGTTTTTATAGCATGCACACCGGAAGATGAATAGAGTATTAAAAAAGTTACAGTGCAAACCCTGGCCTATCAGCTCAACTTCCCGATAGGCTGTGTAAAGTTGTAAAATTAGACTTAGTCTTCACAGATTGTACATCCATCTCGTTGTGGCGCCTGTTCAGGGAGTTGTTGAGAAAATCCTAAACACAATCATAGGAACATGTTGGTCGATCTTTTATGTGCCTGGGGCTCCTGGCAGGGCATAATGTTTATTCTTCAAATATACTTTTCTAAACTGCCTTAATAGCGCTCTTAGCAAATAAGGGGGAGGAATGTCAAGAAACAGAAAGTGCAGTCAGTGCTTTGTCAAGTGAAAACAACAAATGATTTCATACAAAAGAAAATATATTAAAATGGGTAAAGTCAACCTTATTTATTGTGCACTTTAGAAATGACTATTGTTGATTTATTTGCAAGAAAAGAGCTGAAAACACATCAATGCAATGGGTAAGGGTAAGGAAGGAAGTCCTCTTCAATATAGTATATACATTAGATTTTCTTTTATAATTTCAGTGTATAACCTATAAGCTCGGTGTTCTATCGCCTCTTTTATCCTTACACCAATACTTCTCTGACCTATCTGCTTGTGCACCTGCAAGTTCAGAGATCAGTATGTATTTCTTGTGAGGCTTTTTCACTATTCCTATTTTTTTAATAGGTCTTACCCCCCTTTTCCCACACTGACATAATGTATCTGTGTAATTTTGTGATAACCTAGTGCAGCTCACTAACCAGCTATGGCCACGATGACTCTATGCTGCTCAGGATTAGGTTGACATGAAGCAGGTTAGGAATACGTAACTGCAGGTATTAGATTTTTTTTTTGCAGCCTCTTATAGCAGTGCAGCAACTGCAGCAATCTTGTGCACATAGGTCTGCATAGGAGCTATATAAACTAAATGGAAACATTGTTTGTAACCACGACTACTGTATTTCCAAAGTTTTTTAAATTTGAGATTACTTAGAGCAACCCAAAGGTTTTTAATTGGACATTTGCACAAAGCCTCCTTAAACATATTTAGAAGGGAAGTTCTGTAAGCTTTGTAAATTGTCAAGCAATATGGCTTCCTATTTACAGTACATTGTGAATATTTTTAACTTGGTTGTATTTATGGGCATTTCTGTAAGAAAGAAAAGAGGCACTAATCGTTGACTACTTTGACGTGTTATAGGAACCTGTTTGAAAGTGAGAATAACCATTGTGGGGAGATATGCTCTACTACAGAGACAGTAACGTAATTGCTATTGGAAAATACACTAATACAGAATTCATGAAATGTAAATAATAGGGCCTTCTCCTTAAAGTCTCTCCATAGTGTTGCTCTTTTTCCCTCCCCTACGCTCTGATTGACAGCTGTAGCATGCTTCTGGCAATCAGATAATAATAATTAGAGATGAGCGAGTATACTCGTTTCGAGTAATTACTCGATCGAGCACCGCGATTTTCGAGTACTTCCGTACTCGGGTGAAAAGATTCGGGGGGCGCTGGTGGGCGGGGGGAGGCGTGGCGGATCGGGGGGTAGCAGCAGGGAACAGGGGGGAGCCTTCTCTCTCTCCCTCTCCCACCCACTCCCAGCTGCAACCCCCCACTCACCCACGGCGCCCCCCGAATCTTTTCACCCGAGTACGGAAGTACTCGAAAATCGCGGTGCTCGATCGAGTAATTACTCGAAACGAGTATACTCGCTCATCTCTAATAATAATCTTTATTTATATAGCGCCAACATATTCTGCAGCGCTTACAATACAGGGGAAATAACAGAAGACAACGGTTACATGAAGTAATCAATTGATGGAAACAGTAGGGGTGAGGGTCCTGCTCCAACGAGCTTGCACACTACAAATAATGGGGTGATACAGAAGGTAAAGGGACTGGAGATGTGCATGGTATGGCGAGGTGGAGAGTGAGGGATGCTATACACACATACAATGGTCAGGCCGTATAGTGGTTGAATCGGTATGACTGCCGGGGCGGTTGATTACAGCTAGCAGGGATTGCAGTCTGTGGGACATGGAGCATGTTATCAGGCGGAGTACGTTTTTAGAGAATGCCTGAAGTTTAGTGTGTCAGTGATTGCTTGGATATTTTTTGGTAGCGCGTTCCAGAGGACTAGTCCTGCTCTGGAGAAGTCTTGGAGGCGGGAATGCGAGGTTTGAATTAAGGGGGTGCTCAGTCTGATTTCATTAGCAGAGCGGAGGGTGCAGGCTGGGTGGTGAATTGAGATGAGGGAAGCAATGTAGGGCGGGGCGGTGCTATGGAGGGCTTTGTGGATGAGGGTTGTGAGTTTAAATTGTATTCTGTATTTGACGGGCAGCCTGTGCAGTGACACAGGGCAGAGGCGTCTGAGTAGCGGCTGGACAGGACTGGCTGTCAATGGAGATTCCAGGGAAGCACTTCACAGAGAAGGTCCAAATCCAAAGCACTTGCTTCAGTAGTAATGTCCTGGAGAATCGTAGTTCTTTTTCCGACTTCTGGTCAAATTAAAAAATATTGCCAAAGGTACCTTCACACTCCTCCCCCCTGCCCTAACTTAGAGCTGTCAGCAGTTTTGCATCGTCAAAACTGCTGACAAACTCCCTTTAATGTCAATACTGGCAAGTGATTGGCTCAAAAATCGGTTCCCAATAGGGTGGTCTTATTGTGTCAGTGCCTGGGCTCACCAGGGTATACGCTGATGGCCAAGTCCTGCCTGCAATGTGGGCTATCAATTTCTCATTGTGTATTCTGGTATGCCTGCTTCCATATTTGATGACAGTTTCTAAATACTTTATAACATGACGTATGAGTTGTAAACAACAGCATTCCGTTTAACTTCAGACAAACTATGTTGCATTAGTGCATGACCTCACTTCCTCTGGGTATTATATTTCCCGAAGTTGGTTTTATCATTAAGCATCTACTTGCCAAATGATTACTTTTAGCGCATGTAGCTCTGGCTACATTTTATAAGCCCCTATACAGAGAAGCAGCTCTGCATTATCTTTACATTGTATAGGGTAGCTGGCATCTTACTAATCACGTATTGTAATAATGTAGTTTTGTAGAGCACAGGAACAAACATTATTTCCCAAAGCACGCAACCAGGATGTTATCTGCTTGCTTATTTTTGTTCCTGGCTCAGCAGTAGAAGTGTAATTAATCTTTGAAGTGCATGCTGTTCCTTGCTTAAAACACAATTCTCACCAGCACTTTGGAGACAAGAAAGGCTCAAATTATTTCTGTCAGGCACAGTCTCCTAATGTGAAGAGCTTACATATAAACACAGCCCTTTCCTTCAATAGTGTTTTTTATTTTACCCAACCACGTTTTAGTTCTTACGTCTATGATATAAGCTTAGAGGAATTCAAAACACAAAAATCTGATTAATTTAAAACATTTTGCCCAAAATTCCCAACAATCATGCCGCAGTTCATAGAGCAGCCCTACAAAAGAAAACCTTTTCTTCTACCAGGCCTTTCACACACTGGAGGTTTCCACTGTATATTGCAGTTACTTGCATGCGGTGCAGCCTCCAGTCTGATGCTTATCAAGCATCATCTTGGTAGCGAAATTTTTTGGTTTCACTTTCACTTCAATCCTGTGATGCATCAGCACAGCATTAGATAGAGGCTATACCATTTCTGCCTGCTAGGGGGACGTTTAATTATCATTATCTTTTATATTTTTCTAAACAATGGCAGATTAAGGCCTCCTTCCCACGAGCGTGACGGGCTCCGCCGCGTAATATTACGCAGTGAAGCCCGTCACGGCGCCCCCCAGAGCCCCTATACTTACCTGCGGGAGATAGCGTGAAAACGCTTCCCCGCCCACCGCCGTCGCGTCGTGTGACACGCCCACCGCATCACGTGACGCGGCCGGCAGTGTCACGTGACGCGCCGGCCGTGTCAAATGACGCTGCGGCGGTAGGTGGGGAAGCGTTTTTTCACGCTATCTCCCGCTGGTTACAGCGGGAGATAGCGTGAACGGACGGCTTCCATTGACTGCAATGGAAGCCGTCAGCGCGTACAGCCCGTCCTCACCCGCAGCAAATAGAGCATGCTGCGGGTGAGGACGGGAGAAATCGCGGTGCGTAATTCCGCGGTGGAATTACGCATCGTGAGCATTGTGCTATTAGGTTCAATAGAACCTAATAGCAGGGGGCCACGCAGCGGATTTTTGCCGCGAATTTACGCGGCGTAAATCCGTTCGTGGGAAGGAGGCCTAAGGGGACTAAAGGCTGTTCACACAATGTGGGCCCCCCTCTGCCACCATGACCACACAATGCATTTTCCCCATTATATTCCTTTCATATGCATATGCAAAACACCACCATTTTAACCAAGCAAATAAATCCCAGCAGGGAGGTCCAGAGCTGCAGCGCTATGGTAGCAGGAGATAAAATGGGTGAATATAGCTTATTTTATAGCATTAAAAGCAGTAGATTTTTTAAATTACTTGGACAACCCCTTTAGTTATTAAAGGGATTTTTCAACTTTTAAATGTTCCTCTGATGCCAGAAGCTCCTGTAGTGTTCATGGGACGGATCATCGTTCATGTGACTGCTGCAGCCAATCACTGGCCTCAGTGATCGTGGTCATGTCTGCATACTGGCACGTGACCACTGAAGTCAATGATTGCCTTCAGTGATCATGTGAAGAAAGACCAGCCCATGAACACTGCAGGAGCTTCTGGGACTAGAGCAGTGGCATGAACCAGAGGGACTTTTAAAAGGAGAGTGCAGTTTTTCCTTTTTTTTTTAATATTGCTAGTGTGCATACACACATGGCGGATTTTGGTGTGGATTTTGATGTCCACTTGTCCACTGAGGAGCATCTGCTGGTCAACCTGAAGTAAGATCAAGTTTGTTACCATGTGTTTTTTGTCCTAGATTCTTTTTTCCTTTGTTCCTTTGGAATGTCTTAAGATATTTGTATATGAGTTGTCCTTCATGCTATTTCCCTAGAATGTTTTTTCCTTTGTTCTTTTGGAATGTCTTAAATATTAGTATCTGTGTTGTTCCCTGCCAGCGGAAACTCATTTGCATCCCTCCATTTTGAGTTTCTGTTGCGGCATACCACCATCACTGGGATCATCAGGAGGACCTGCAGTGTTATTTGGGAACGTCTGAAGGCAACTATTATGTCACCGCCTTCTCAGCAACAATAATTGGACACTGGTAGTCAACAGTGACTACCAGTTTGTACTAGTTGATATCAGTGTCTATGGAAGCACTGCTGATGCTTGCATCTTCAGGACTTCCAGAATGGGTTAACGGCTTCTTACCAACCAGCTGGCTCTGCCAAAGGCATGGTTGCTTCCTGGTTCTTCAGGTCCAACTGCCCCATGCGTAATTGTCATGGATTAGGGCTTTGGCCTGTCAACCTATTTTCTATAGCCATTTCCCCGCAGAGGATTGGACACCAAATGACAAGTATTTAATTACTGACTCATGCGGGCTCAGCGTTTTGTCAATTGTGCCTTCTGAATTCTTAACAGTAAATGGCAAGTTTTCCTGGGCACTATTCAGATGGAATCTGAAAACGCGTACTCGGTAGTTAAAGCTGCTGTGGTTCTGCATAATGTTTGTCAGATCAATGATGCGGGTTGAATGGCTGCGGATGATCCACTTCCAACAACTGCAACAGTTGCAGGTGGGAATCAGAACCAAGCGATTAAGCCTGCATCTTCTGGGCTTCAGGTTAGAGCCCACTTTGCAGAGTACTTCCTGACTCCTCAGGGAGAAGTTCTGTTGCAACTGGCCTCTATTTATGAAGCCCAAGGATCAGAACTTTCTAAATCATGTTATTGTTTTTTTTAACCAGCTTCCAAAATTATTTTTTAGGTAGTTCTTTATATTTTTTAGTTGGGGACTCAAAACAATGAGGACCCTTGATGCAGGTTGTGGGCTTATATAATATGGCCCAATTTGTTCCATACCTTCTGAAAAAAGGAGTGTTAGGTATTTGCAAAATTTGACTGTATTATAAAGCAATACCTAATTTTTTTGAAGGGGTGACTAAAAAAAATTCTGCATATAAAAAACATTTTGATTAAAAAAATGTTTGTATTCTAGTGTTAGTGGATTGTGACTGGGTGTGTAGTGCAAAGTGTACCATACTGCAGATGTAGCCATTACAATGGCATGCAATACCTTATATCTCTGCAATACTTGTAACATACTGGGAGTGCAGAGACATAGCCCTAAAAATTAAAACAAGCATGCAAGTAATTACAAGAAATATGTGTTTTTATACAACAATATAACAAAAAAATTTAATAAAACATATATTAAACTTTTAAAAATAATTTTAAAATGGCCTACAAATTGTAATTATGAGGTCCAGCATCGCTGCTGAGTATGGCCTACTGCATGCCTGCCTGTCCCTGGGAAGGGGATGGCCGTTCGGTGCTATACTCCACAATCAGTAGTTGCTGCTGCCAAACTGTTGGTTGTTCATGGTATGAGGGTAAGTATCCATGACCACCCTAGTGGAGCTGTTGGGGTGGGGGTAGAGGTGGCCAAAGGGCTAGTTGCTGTTGTGTGTGCCGTGCCCTGTATTGTTCCATTACCTGAAAGAGTTCATATGGGGAGTTTGTGGGCGATGACATCTCTAGAACGAAGGATACGTAACTCTGTACCGTCACTTGCAATTGTCCTGTCAACCCTCTAATAACAACAGGTTCAGTATCTCCTGCTGCATCTCTTCCTGTCGACTGGTGCTAGTCGCCTACCCCGTTTTTGTGATTGTGAAAGTGCTAGGGAGGGAGGTGCATTGTGCAGAGCTGTCCCCTAACTGCTGCTTGCTGCTTCTCCACCCTCAACCTCCAACAGCACAATCTGAGGGGATGTGAGGGTCTGTGAAGAAGACTCTCCACCTTCAACCACTTCGGGAGTGTTGACGCAAACCAATTTATCAGTCGACCTGTGCACAAAGAGAAAAAGCTTTGATTAGTTAACGTGTCCTGTCCTTAATGCATCTTGAAGAGTTCAACTGTAATATGGCAACCATAACTCTAGTGGGTAAAGGTGGTTCTGTTACTGCTGGGTCCATTGAAAACATGTGGCACAGGGCTGAAGGAATCCCCTGCCGCAGCTGTCACAGCTGCGGCATGAGATTGCAGCAGAGGATCATGCTGTTCTCCACTGTTGTCAATGGGGCCAGCAGCAGTGTCAGCCCCATTGAAATCAATGGGAGAAGATTGCTGAAGGAATCCCTTGCTGCAGCTGTCACAGCCATAGCAGGGGATCATGATGGGTTCCCAATCTACAAATCAAGCCGCCCATAGGGATACATGGGTGTCTGCAAGTTAAATAAAGGATGTGGATTTGATTTGTGGACCTTTTGGTCCAGGAAAAAAAATCACAGCAGGTTCCATTTCACTGAGGATTGAAGTCAATGGAAGCCGGATTGGCCGGGAAAGCAGGAGTTTAAAAAAACCCTCCACTGTGCATTTGTTGCGGCATGCCATCCGGCGCTTCCGCACACATCCCCAGGGAAGAAAAGAGAAGTCCTGCAGTGTCCTCAGCCATGGGCATGGTCGGATTCCACTGCAGGCTCCCACATGCGGAATCTGATCCGCCCGTGAGGCCTTAGTCAATTTGTTTAATGTGTGATAAAATACAAATAAATGTCTCTATACTGTTATTAAACTAAACCAAGGCTAAGATTACCAATAATAACATTACACATGGGACAAATAACCTGCCATGCCATGGACACATATTACAACCACTTAGTGTTTGACTAATACACAACACTGTTACTGAATAAAAGCATTTTACTAAGACCAACATTACCATCATACAGTAACAATATGGTGGTAGAAACCAGTTCCACACATACACACTCTGTAAACCATCTAAGCAATTATAGCACAGTGAGATTCAGTGACTTGCAGGTGATGGCTTTTCTGATTGGAGTTGCTTCCTTTCCTTTTTCTTCTCTATCCAGCCCAGACTGCCATGACAAGTTATTTTAGACATAACTTGGCTCCTCACTTTTTCAGCACCCTCCCCTTTTTCCCCACCTCTTCACAAACTAAACATCTATACTGCTACAGATATTAATAATGCTTCCCTTGGTACCTCACACAGTTATAATATCCCCTTTTATGCTCCACACAGTGGCAGCTCACCCAAACAATAATAGTTCCTTCTTTAGACTCCACGAAGTAATAGTACCTCCAGCACAGTAATAGAGCCGCTTTATTTTCCACTATACGTCTCACACAGTGATAGTGCTCAAAGGGCTTAAAGGGAACCTGCCATCACCTTTGGGCCCTGTAAACTATGTTATCTGGCTTAAAAGTGAGGGAATGGGGAGTCTGGGGAGCTGTGTTACATACATACAGGATTTGGAAAGAGTTTTTTTCTTGACACAGTGCATTCTTGTCCATGGACTGTATCTGAGATGGCAGCGTTGCCACAGTCACTGGAATGTGAGCTTTAAGAAAATAAACACCGGGTCATTCTTTTCTATTCCTGGATAAACACTAATTTTCTTTACAATGGAATGTATGCATCACTTTGTGGGGACCACTACATTTTACAATAGGTGGGTGGATAGATTAGGCTTCAGTTACACAGGACTGAGATGTTTATCTTCCATACTTTTTGCAGCCAATGCTCAGTGAGGAAACAGCGAGAGGGGATTGTGTAATTATAGTCATTGTACTTGTGGAAACTCCTGCAGGAAGAAAAGATAAGGAAAGTAATTAAAAAAATCATGTTGTGTAATAATCGTAAGGCAGAAATATAAATAAGTGAAGCTAATTTCATCCATGCATCATTTTCAGTAAATTGTGTGGTTGTGAAAACAGAAAAAGTCCAATTTCCACAGGCATGTCACTGCTGTGAATTAAGGAAGGAAGGAGGTAAAGTAAAACCCACCACACAAAGCAGAATTTTTTACGGTGCTGACTGAGGGCTCCCACACACTTGTGTTTTTGTAACGCTGCGTTTTTTGTTAACGCGATTGTCAATGGGACTTTCTAATGTTAAAAACGCAATGCAACAAGAACGCAAGTTGCGTTGCGTTTTTAACATTAGAAAGTCCCATTGACAATCGCGTTAACAAAAAACGCAGCATTAAAAAACGCAAGTGTGTGGGAGCCCTCAGGCCGCCTGTCCACAGGCGTTGCGGTTTAACGCTGTGAGAGCCGCCATGGGAGAACACCAAAGTCACCATGATTTTCCGTGATGAACCTATCATTATGATAGGTTCTTCATGAAAAACCGCGACATGCCCCAATTTTTATACATGAGCAGAAAATTGTGGCGGATTTCGCTCATGTACATCAGGCTGCACTTTCCAAAATTATCCTAAGGAAAGCGTTCATTGCGTTACACGCGTGCAGATTATCACCGCGGATTACGCAATGCAAAATCGTCTGTGGACAGGACGTCTAAGGCTGGGTTCTCACATTCTGGAATCCCGGCAGAAATCTCACGGTTTGGCCGCAGCGAAAAAACGCGAGATTTCCGCCGGGAAAGCGCTGCTTTAAAACCCGCGGCACTTGGCCACGGGTTTTGAAGCGGCTTGGCCACATGCTTTTCTGGTGCGGCCAGCGCTCCCATAGACGAGAGCGCGGTCGCCACAGGAAAAAAAAAAAAGAATATACTGCGGCCTGGGAATCCAGACGGAATTTCCGCAGCAAATCTGCCCTGTGTGAACCCAGCCTAATGCTTAGAAGTTTGTTACACAAACTTAAAGGAACACTTCCTGCGACTATACCAGACCTGGAGCATCCACGTATAACATGGATGTCCGTTCATTTGGGCAGCTGACATGTAATGCTACATTTCCTCTTCAGTTACTTTTGCAAGAAACAAGTATAGTAAGGCACGACTTCTGCTGACTTTCACCTAATGTGCATGGGTACCTTCAGTGTCCTCCATAACAGTACCAGAAGCCTCAATAACCTGCAGTGCCCCCACAACTGTGCCAGCATCCTTAGTAACCTCTATAGTAATAACATTGGTTGTCCTTATGTACCTCATAACACGGCTAACAGTCTCAGTATCCGTCATAACAGTTCTAGCACCCTCATATTCCCCCATAACAATAACATCAATCTCTGAGGCCAAAAAGAGTCCTCTTGGCTACAGTGTCTCATTGCACTGTACAACAAGCACAGTTGCTTGAGATGGAATTTGATTAGCCTCCACTAATTAGCACAATACTTACCTAATCTCTCCCCTTTGCATATCAGGGACTTGCCATGTCCAAATAAAAAGTAGTACTTACTTAACACCACCGTTGCACTTTGTTCCATTGTCTCCTATTAGATACTTGAATGTGACCTGGCCTGCTTTTCCATTGAATGTCCATCAGCAGATGAATCACTTACTACAAAGGACCAGGTGAAAAGTATCCCTGCTTCACGGTAAGTTTTTTGTTGAGTGAAAAAAAACTACTTATGTTATTATGTGAAGCTGTTTTCCGTATACAAGTATGCAGTATACACAGTAGCTCTTAAGGCCTATTTAGACCCAATGATTCTCGCTCAAAATTCACTCAAAGCTGTCTTTTGAGCGAGAATCATTGGGTCTAACTGCACTGACATCGTGCAGTTTTCGTTAACGATTCACTCATCATTGTCTTTCAGCAAGCTAAAAGACAACGTTGAGTCTTATCAGGGCCGCACGCTGAGTTCTGTATACCCCGCTCAGAGCGCTCAGCTGTATACCAGCTGAGCGCTCAGTAAACACAACAGAAGTATGCAGAAGACAGTGCTCCAGCTGTGTTCTGCATACCACACTCCGAGCGCTCAGCTGTATATTAGCTGTGTGCTCTGTGAACACAGCAGAAGTATGCAGGAGACAGCACTCCAGCTGTGATCTACATACCCTGCTCAGAGCACTCAGCTGTATACCAGCTGAGCGCTCCGTGAACACAGCAGGAGTATGGACAAGACAGTGCTCCAGCTGTGTTCGGCATACCTAGCTCGGAGCGCTCAGCTGTGTAACAGCTGAGTGCTCCGTGATCACAGCAGGAGTATGCAGAAGACAGCACTCCAGCTGTGTTCTGCATACCCCGCTCAGAGCGCTCAGCTGTATACTAGCTGAGCGCTCCGAGAAGACAACAGCTGTAAGCGGTCCCGCCATTTACACACTTATGCAAAGAGAACACTCAAAACTGTCACTGAAACTGCAGTTTGAGCGAATTTTGAGCGATCATCTTGCAGTGTAAATGCACACAATGATTATCGCTCAAAGGCCTTAGTCAGACGGGCGTTTTTTGCCGCGATTTGCGCATGCGCATGCGTCCGGCGATTTTATAAAACCATTGCTTTGCAATGGTATCGGACACATGAGCGCTTTTTATGCGCTCGTCCGATAAATTATAGAACAGAAATCGCAGATCGCACCTATCTGCGATCTGCGATTCCTGTTCTCTTCTCTATATGCGCTCAATGGGGCCGGCGGCAGCAGCGCCGACCCCATTGAGAACATATAGAAGACAAATCATTCTTCTCTGCCACAGCTGTAACAACTGTGGCAGAGAAGAACGATGTTTGCCCATTGAATTCAATGGAGCCGGCAATACAACCACTCCATTGAAAGCAATGGGCTGCCGGCGTGCGCGGGGTGAATTGTCGGGAAGGGCTTAAATATATAAGCCCTTCCCTGCAATTCATTCTAAAATGTGTTAAAATAAAAAAAAATTGTATACTCACCTTTCCGCTGCAGCCGGAGTCCAGCCGCGGCCGCTGTCAGTTCTCCTGAACTGCTTCTCGGCACTATTCAGCCGGCGGGGCTTTAAAATCCCCGCCTGCTGAATGATCTGCCTCTGATTGGTCACAGCCCTGACCAATCAGAGGCAGGTTTCACTCACACACCCATTCATGAATTCATGAATGGGTGAGTGACTGCTGCCTCTCAGCGCTGAGCCAATCAGGGGCAGGTCTGACTCACATCCATTCATGAATTCATGAATGGGTGTGAGTGAGACATGCCTCTGATTGGCTCAGCGCTGAGCCAATCAGGGGGCAGGTCTGACTCACACCCCCTTCACACCCACTGCAGGACGGCCGCGCGGAGCTCCGGCTGCCGGGAGAAGGTGAGTATATATATATTTTTTATTTTTACACATTTTAGGATGAATTGCAGGGAAGGGCTTATATATTTAAGCCCTTCCCAACAATTCATCCCGGGCTCGCCCGCAGCGCATTGCTTTAAATGGAGTCGGCTCTATTGCCGTCTCCATTGAATGCAATGCGCTGGACAGCTCCGGCCCGTTTCTAATGAAACGCGGCTAGGAGCAGATTTTCGGGCGATTTGCGGGCGACTTGTGCGCACCGGTCACGCGATTTGCGGATGCGCATTCGTCATGCGATCCGCAAATCGCGTGAAAAAACGCCCGTGTGACTAAGGCCAAAAGATGTCTTTTGAGCGAATTTTGAGTGATAATCATTGTGTCTAAAGAGGCCTTTAATTTATTTGTTTGACTAGGGGCAAATGCAAAAGTTTTTGCATCGAAGCCCTGAAGCTTTAAACAGCAGACAGATGGTGTTAGGGAAGGTTGGGTTCATACTTTGCATTTTAGCAGCATTGTTATTATTAAATTCCTGAAACACATCCAAAACAGGGAAGTGGGAGCTTTATGTACAGTACCTCCTCTCACTGCAATCTATTCTACTGTCTATCAGCATACCTTAAATAATCATAGATGTTAAGGGGCCCATGATTGTTCTTCTCCAAGCGGGCAGATCACTACCAGTTCGACCCTGGCAACAATGAACAGTGTTTACAGTTCATTACATGGCATGCATCATTGTTATTAATCAAGGTTAGATAAATTCCGGTGGCAATACCAGGGTGAATAATAATAATCTTTATTTGTATAGCGCCAACTTATTGCGCAGTGCTTAGGGTGAAATATTATTTGTCTACCTTAGAAAGAAGGAAACGCTCTCCATGTAAAAGTGGTTTCGCGTCCACAGAAAGGATTCTGTTTTCCTGCTCTGTCTTATGCTAAAATCAAACAGCGCCTAACGGATGCTATTGACTCTAATGGGGTCTGTTCGATCTATGCTCAACTGCCTGGTATTTTACCGGAATCTTGGGTAAACTGGACAAAAAATTGAAAGCCAGGATTAGATAGCATCACCACGCGATTAAAGAGAGAAAGACGGAATTACCTATGGCGGAGTATTTTTCTAGTCACAGACACAATATAGAACAGATGAAAGTTATTATACTTAAAAGCAATTTTAAGTCCCAACATCACAGAAGAATTTGGGAATATAAGTTTATATACCATCAAAAACAGTATGAATCTCTGAGTTATTTTTTTTTACATCAGTGCAGATTATGAGATATGAGAAACCGAGAGCAGAGGTAACATGTTGGGCTCGTGGTGACCCCCTAGCATCAATTTAGAGACCATAAAACTTTCACATCCCTTGTCACTGGACTAATTATTTACTGTTATGCTCATCCCTCTCTGGTATTTATCCTGTTATGGAATTTGTTTCAAGTGCAAATCAATCACACCATGTTTGTGCGCTTTCATGTGATCATGTGTAGATGTATTTATATATAACTAGAGTTTTTAGATCTGTCCCATTATGCCTGAGGAAGAAACCGAAGAAGGTTTGAAAGCTCGCTATAACATCATGTATTTTTGTGAGCCATTAAAAGGTATCATATCTGCAAGATTACTTGGTTTCTCTTACTGAGAAAAATCCCACTTTACCGGAAGCTGTGATGGAACCTCTGAGTGGAGGATGCAAAGCAAATGTGAACCCACCCTAAGGCTTCTGTTAGGTGTGTGCTTCTGGGACCTGTGGTTCTACAGGTTTCCATGAGCACAGCCTCACAGGTGAGGGTTAATTGAACTGGCTGGGTGTGGAGTTCCTCCTGCCAGCCAATCCCCACTGGTCTGTTGCATATATACAGTGGGGAAAAAAAGTATTTAGTCAGATACCAATTGTACAAGTTCTCCCACTTAAGAAGATGAGAGAGGCCTGTAATTGACATCATAGATAGACCTCAAGTATGAGAGACAACATGAGAAAACACATCCAGAAAATCACATTGTCTGATTTTTAACAAATTTATTTGCAAATTATGGTGGAAAATAAGTATTTGGTCACCTACAAACAAGCACGATTTCTGGGTCCCAGAGACCTGTAACTTCTTTTTTAAGAGGCTCCTCTGTCCTCCACTCATTACCTGTAGTAATGGCACCCGTTTAAACTTGTTATCAGTATAGAAGACACCTGTCCACAACCTCAAGCAGTCACACTCTAAACTCCACTATGGTGAAGACCAAAGAGCTGTAGGAGTGGTATCATGTTCAAATAGGATGCGCTGACTAGAAAATCAAAGGAACAGTGGACTGCATACTGGGAACTGGATTCATGGACAGACATTGCACAGCATTGCACAGCTGCTTGCAATGAGAATACTGCCCTTCAGGTTGGTGGACACAGACACCTTCTGCAACTTCATGTTCCATACTAACCAAGAGCACTAGATGCCCAGCTGCGATTTCTTTGCCCAAAAAGCTGTCCCTGCCCTGCACCACTATGTGAATGATAACATGTCCCTGATGCTGAAGAACACTGTCAGAGGCAGGGTGCACCTGACCATGGACACGTGGTTTAGCAAGAATGGACAAAGCCATTACATATCCTTAACAGCACACTGGGTCAATGTCCTACAAGTGGGACATGAAGCCGAAAGTGGTGATCTGCATTTCAGGGCACCCCCAAGAGTTGTGGTGCATTTATCCTGGTTTGTCCCTTCCCCACCCTCCTCCTCCTTCTCTTCCTCCACATCGGCACAGATATCTGTATGGGACAAAATTCCAACCTCCATACAGTGGTGCATGTGGTAAATGCCAAAATGCTGTCCTAAAACTCATAAGGTCTAAGGGAGTGCAGACATATGGCAGAAGAGCTGTTGTTGATGGTTCTGCAGGCCCAGGTTGACATGTGGCTGACCTCACACAATCTGAAGCCAGGCAAGGTTGTTTGTGACAATGGGGTCAACCTGCTGGCAGCCCTTTGCCTTGTCAATCTCACACACGTACCTTGCCTGAATCATGTGATGAAGTGCATCAAATTTCTAACCCAACTGTCTCATTTGTGATATGTCTGCATGGTGCTATTTCATGTTGCTTATGGGGCAGAGGCTAAGCCAGCAACAGAAAGTGATCATGGAGTACCAGATGGTGTATGCCATTTGCAGACACCGTTTGGAGATCGGTCACTTGATGCCTATAGCAAGGCTGCAGATCAAAGACATGTGCCTGCTTCGAGGAAGTAACCAAAGTGTTCAATCATGATGAAGCACTCATCAATATGACCATCTCTGTTGTCTACCAGATTCTAAGTGTTGTCACAGGAGGAAGAAGGGATACCAATCTCCCAACTGTCTGGCCGGTCCGCCATTTCTCAACACCATAGGGAGGGTGGCTTTAGGGAATGAAATGGGGACATCTTCTCCAGTATCCATGATGGATTATGTCATCTCCCGCGTGGATGTACTCAGATATGGCGTTGGCTCCTTTGACTTCTGGGTGTCTAGGTTGGATGAGTGAATAGATTTATATCAAAGACCGCACTGTGCCCTCAAGGTGCTGTTTCTGGTGGTGCTGCTGCTGCTCTCCTTTGCTGATTTTGCCATGTGTCCTCCTACCACGTCCCTCAAATGAAAAATATGTAAATATGGACATATGAAGCTACAGCTCTTATCTTTGCACAGAGTGTCACCTTGGATGTTGCTATAAGTGTAGCGGACAGGGAATACAATACTAACATCTGCTTTTGAGTGAATATTCCCCGATAAACCCTTTGTGATATCTAGTGAAGGGGGAAATGTGTCAGAAGAAATTGTTTTTTTCCATAGGACCGGGGAGGATTGTTCTTTATAGTGGCACGGTAGTGGTGAGTCTTCAGGATCGCAGGGATGGCCTTTTCAGGGCAACCACCCTGCATAGTAGGGCATTTTGAGGACATTACAGGGGGAGCGTATTTATCTTCCAAACTTTTTCCACCCATCTTTCTTGCGTTTGAAGATAAACTCCTTTTGGAACCTGTTAAGAACATATGACTTGGGAGAAGATATCTCTGGCGGTCCATGAGTACCACCACTATTGTAGATTGTGCCTTTCTTGTGATCTTGTATGCCACTAAATCGGAATCTTTCTTGTCCTATATGTGAAGTTGTATATCAATACATTGTTATCACTGTTGATGTCCTCCCATTCATAAGGGGTGTAGTCTCATGATCTTTTTGTGTATATATCTGTCTGGATTTTAATGCATACTTTAGAAACGTTATTATATTTTATTATCATAGATAAGAGGCTTTTGATGTAGATCGTGGTGGTGATAATTTGTTTCTTTGCATTTTTTTGGAATATACGAAGAGGTGTGTGCTACATTGTGTGTCAGTGAAAATAATATTAAGATCGGTGATTAAAAAAAAAAAGTCTTGATAATTCTGCTCCATAGTGTTTAATGAAACTACATGAAGGCTTTCATATAGAAAACTATAATGTACAGGGTAGGGGGATATACTGTACTTTAGTCTCTACAATGAAACTAATTGTTATCTATTCACAATTGATACTATTTATAACATGCCAATTGCTGAACATGTACAATTTATTTCTGCATGGCTCCTTTTCACATTAGTGAGGCGTCATATTACTCAGTCTATACAAAATGTTAAGCAGTGCTGCCACCTTGTGGATTTAATGGAATTACCAAAACCATTTGTAGCCGTCCAATATATCTAATTCAGTCAAATGTGTATATATATATATTTTTAAATGTTAAAACATTGTTAAAATGGTATGTTAGATAAATATTGTGCTCATACGTGGCCTTAAACATAGATTGTACGGAATTACAATTTATATACAGCCTTCTATATTTTCTAGTAAATCTCACTTATACCTCGCAAAATAAAATGGGAAGAGACTCGTCTATACAGCCATTGACATTTATATTTTATTAGCTCTATATATATGTGAACTGCATGTAAAAGTCAACAGTAATTGTAATCAATGAACCCTTCATTCTCCTGCTCATCTAGATTTCTCCACTTTGGACCCCAAATAGGTCCTGTTTTCAGTATTTCTTTAGGCTGCCTGTCCACGGGCATTGCGGTATCCCACAGCGGATCTCCGGCCGCGGGAGCTGCCGCCGGGTAGCTGGAGCCTGAGGACGGATCTCCACTGTCAGCCTATCTGACAGATAGGCTGGCCGCTGAGAATCACGGCAATTTTCAGCATGCTGTGATTTGCAGGCCGCGAGCAGAGAATCGCTATGACACAGCAATAACAAATAACTGCCATCATGCACTGTTCGTTCATTGCTCATTTCCAGCTAGAAATGAGCGATGAGCCTTATCAGTGCCACATGCTGATTTTCTCAGCAGGTGGCAATGATAACATTCCTTCAGCTGATATCCCGCTAGGACTTCTCAGCGGGATACCAGCTGAAAGCTCCGAGCAAAAAGGAGCTGTATACAGAAGACAGTGCTCCTGTTGTCTTCTGCATATCCCACTCGGAGCGCTCAGCTGAATACCAGCTGAGTGCTCCAAGAACATAGCAGCTGTATACAGAAGACAGCGCTATGTATACAGTGGGAGCCTTCATTTTCACACTAATATGCTCTTAAGTAGCTAATTAGCTACTTAAGAGCTTATGCAAAGTGAATGCTCAAAACTGTCACACAAACTGCCGTTTGAGCGAATTTTGAGCAATCATCTTGCCGTGTAAATGCACACAAAGATCATCACTCAAAAGATGGCTTTTTAGTGAATTTTGAGCAATAATCGTTGTGTTTAAATGGGCCTTAGGCATTTCATTAGATAAGCCACAGTCTCCTCTTAATAGGTGCTCCCTCAGGCAGCCTTGGGGATTTCAGAAGGCTGCATACTGCCGTGGCACCTGGACGGCACCTCATATTGTCATCAACATGAAACTGTTCAGTGCCCTATATGAAAGCTGTAACCACTGCGAGTGGCTGCACTTGTGGGGTCACTATACCACACACTACTGTATGCACCACCCCAGAACGCCAGGAGGGGAGGAACAGCAGGTGTCCAAACCATCTGAGGGGAAATATGGGGAAACTTGCTCCAACAACCACATGCAACAGACATTACAACACAGTGTGTCTACCATATATATGAACACCAACATCCTCAGAATAGGACTATCCACACCTGATGTCCGGCCACCTGCAGACACTGGACCTGTCACTGTTCACATACAACATCCTCGGAACAGGACAATCCACACCTGATGTCTGGCCACCTGCAGACACTGGACCTGTCTCTGTTCACACACATCAAACTCAGAACATGACTATCCACACCTCATATATCTGGCCACCTGCACAGACACTGGACCTGTCACTGTTCACACACAACATCCTCAGAACAGGACTATCCACACCTGATGTCTGGCCACCTGCACAGACACTGGACCTGTTACTGTTCACACAAAAAATCCTCAGAACAAGACTATCCACACCTGATGTCTGGACACCTGCAGACACTGGACCTGTCTCTGTTCACACACACCATACTCAGAACATGACTATCCACACCTCATATATCTGGCCACCTGCACAGACACTGGACCTGTCACTGTTCACACACAACATAGCATGCCAACATAACATAGCAAAATAGATGTTGCACAACATAATGCATACAACATAGCTAACATAACATAATGCCCCGGCAAGGCCCCTCGTATCTTGCAGTGCTGCAACATGTATGTTGCGATCGTGACCAAAGTGGACTGGATTCGCACACGGGTTTCACCAGGGTCACACAGTTTTCAGGCAAACTGACCCTGTTCTACACGGGTGGTGGAATTGGTCCTACCTAAGCGGGAACATAGCAAACAAACTCAGCAGACCAAACTGACACAAAATAAACGTACAAATGGACATGAACCGCAAGGCACAGATCACACAGCAAGCTGCAACAAAACACAGATAGTAGGTCACACAGCAAACTTCAAAAGACAAGGATTCATGACTGCTCACCCTGAACACCATACAGAGACTGACCAAGAGCTGGGTTTATAGCTGAGCACAGACCCAGGAGATTGGCTAGCAGGAAGTACCACACCAAGCCAGCTCAATCAATTAACCCTGTGAGGGCTGTGCTGCTAGGAAGCTTAGAACTAGAGATCCCAGCAGCACATGTAACAGTATTTATGCATAATTACTTGGTCGCCCCTTAATGTTTTTTTCCAGGGTAAATAATCCCAATTTTGATAGCCTCTCTGGGTATTCTAGTCCTCCCATTCCGTTTATTAATTTAGTTGCCCTTCTTAAACCCTCTCAAGCACTGCAACATCTTTCCTGAGCACCGGTGTCCAGAACTGTACACAGTATTCCATGTGGGGCCGGACATGTGCCTCATATAGTGGAAGAATAATGTTCTCGTCCCTAGCCCCTATACCTCTTTTAATGCACCCCAAGACTTTATTTGCATTTGCAGCAGCTAACTGGCATTGATTGCTGCATTTAGTCTATAGTCCACTAGTTACCCCCAGGTCTTTTTCCATATCACTTTTCCCTAGCATTATTCCATTTAGTGTATATTGGTGACATCTGTTTCTGCTGCCCATGTGCATAACCTTACATTTATCAATATTGAACTTCATTTGCCATTTTTCTGCCCAAGCCCCCAGTTTATCTAGTTCCTTTTGTAGCTGTACATTGTCCTCCATTGTATCAATTGTCTTGTATAATTTTTTTATCATTTGCAAATATTGATATTTTACTGTGCAGTCCCTCTATCAGGTCATTGATAAATATATTGAACAGAATTGGGCCTAGTACTGAGCCATGTGGCATCCCACTAGCGAAGGTGGCCCAATCAGAGTGCGAACCATTTATTACTACCCTCTGCTTTCTATCTCTAAGCCAGTTCCTTACCCAGATACACGTTTTCGTCCAGACTGAGCTGTCTCATTTTATTTATCAGCCTATTATGTGGCACAGTGTCAAATGCTTTAGAGAAATCCAGATATACAAGATAAATAGACTCTCCCAGGTCCAGCCTAGAACTTACTTCATTATAGAAGCTGATTAAATTGGTCTGACATGATCAACCTCTCATGAACCCATGCTGGTGAGGAGTTATGCGGTTGTTTTCCTTGAGGTATTCTAGGATGGCGTCTCTCAGAAACCCCTTCAATATCTTTCCAATTCTTGAAGTGAGACATACTGGCCTGTAGTTACCAGGCTCACTTTTAGACCCCTTTTTGTGTATTGGAACCACATTGGCAATGCACCAATCCAGTTGGACAACACCAGTCTCAATAGTGTCAATAAATATAAGAAATAGTGGTCTAGCTATTACATCACTTAATTTCTTTTGAACCCTTGGGTGTATTCCATCTGGCACCAGCAATTTAACGATTTTGACCCTTTTTAACCAGTTCCGCACTTCCTCCTGTGTTAGGAATGCAATATTTAGCAGGGAGTTCGTTTTATCCCCCTACATCGCGTGTGAAATTTTATTTTCATTCGTGAATACCGTCAAAAAAAAAACCTATTTAGTAGATTTGCCTTCCCCACTATCATCTTCTAGGGTTTCTCCAGCATTATTTACTAGTAGGCCAGTGCTCTCAGTGCAAATCCTTTTACTGTTTATATAATTGAAGAATAGTTTAGGATTATTTTTGCTTTCTTTGGCAATCAGTCTTTCTGCCTCCTCCTTAGCAATTTTGATATTTTCTTTACACAATTTGTTTTTTCCCCTGTATGATTTTAGCGCTTCTTCGCTGCCTTCTTGTTTTAGTAGTTTAAACGCTTTCTTTTTTTCGTTTATTGCCCCCCTTACCGTCTTGTCGAGCCACATTGGCTTCCTTCTACTTGTAGTTCTTTTATTTTTAAAGGGTATGAACTGCTCACATTAAGTAATTAGGATGTTTTTAAACTTCCCCCATTTGTCCTCTGTACTGTTGTTTATGAGGATGCTGTCCCAATTAATGTTACCGATAGTAGTTCTGAGCTGATCAAATTTTGCTTCACTAAACTTAAGTTTTTTTTTGTCGCTCCCTGATAAGGTTTCTTATTGATTGACAGCTGGAAATTAATTATATTGTGGTCACTATTTCCCAAGTGTCCCTCAACCTGCACCCCCGAGATTCTGTCCGGTTTATTAGTCCAGAGTGGCCCTCCCTCTAGTTGGCTCCCGCACAAGTTGGGTAAGGTAGTTATCTTTAATTTTTCTCAAGAACTTATCACCCTTGTGAGATCTGCAGGTTTCATCTTCCCATATTATATCTGGATAATTAAAGTCCCCAATAATAATTACTTTGATGTGGTTTGACACCTTTTCTATTTGCCTTAATAATAAGGTTTCAGTTTCTTCTGTTGCTTTTGGTGCCCTATAGAAAACCCCTATCAAGATTCTGTTACTTTTTTGTCCCTGTATTCATACCCACAGAGATTCCACGTCCCTTCTGGTTTCCACGGTCTCTTCTGAAGAGATTATAGCTCTGTAAATTCACCCCCCAATCGCACTTTTCATCAAACCATGTTTCTGTTATTCCTACTACATCATAATTTTCATCAGACATTCTTACTTCAAGCTCACCCACTTTACCAATCAGACTTCTTGCATTCATTGCCATACAATTTATACGGTGGTTGTTGTTCTTTATATTCATTATGCTACTAATGGTACTATTAGCTATTCTGTCTGTTCTAACTGTACTAACCCCACCCCCTGCTCAACCCCTGTTTCTATTACTTGGTCCCAGGTCGCTATCTACACTGTCTACCCCCCCTATTTCTCTTTTTGCCCTCCCCCCCAGTCTCTAGTTTAAGCACTCCTCCAGCCTTCTAGCCATCTTCTCCCCAGCACAGCTGCACGCTCCCCATTAAGATGCAGCTTGTAGCTGACAGCGAAGTCAGCCCAGTTCTCCAGGAACCCAAACCCCTCCTTCTTAAACCAACTCCAGAGCCACTTGTTTACCTCCCTAAGATCCTGCTGCCTTTCTAGTGTGGCTTTAGGTGCAGGTAGTATTTCCCAGAAAACTACCTTGGAGGTCCTTGCCCTAAGCTTGGATCCTAGGTCCCTGAAATCGCTTTTGAGGGCCCTCCATTGACCTCTAATTTGTTCATTGGTGCCAATGTGCACCATGATAGCTGGATCCTCACCAGCCCCTCCCAGTAATCTGTCAATCTGATCTGCGATGTGTCGAACTTGAGCGCCAGGAAGACAACACACCGTTCGACGATCCCGGTCTTTATGGCAGATTGCCCTATCTGTCCCCCTTATAATTGAATCTCCCACCACTAGCATCTGTCTAACCTGCCCTGCGCTCCCCGTCCCCATCTCACTGGAGCAGTTATCCCCCTGGCATTCAGAGGGCATGTCATGCTGCAGCGGTTTTGGATCTGTAATGGCATCCCCCTCATCTGCCAACTTAGTAAACTTGTTGGTTTGTCCCAGTTCAGGACTAACCTCCCTGGTTCTCTTCCATTTACCCCTTCTAAGTGTCACTCAGCTAGCTGCCTGCTCCCCCTGCTCTTCTGAACTACTATCCTCCTGTACCCCAGTGAGTGCCTGCTCAGTGAGTAGCAAACTCCTTTTCATGTTGTCAATGGATCTCAGTGTTTCCAGTCGCTCATTTAGATCTATGATTTGGGCTTCTAAATGTGTGACAAGCACGCATCTTGTGCAACAGTATGCACCCTCGATCGGCTGATCTAGGACCGCATACACTGCACAAGTAGCACACTGGATGACATTGTCAGGCATGGAGCTGATCCTAATGGGGATCTACAATTTACTTATGGTAGTAGTGAAAATTGACTAGATCACTCTCCAAATTCCTCCCCCCCATTCCCAACTGCTCACGCGCCTGCATGCAGGTGCCTGTAACCTTTCTGAGTATTGTAGCCCGCCCATTCCCTTTATTACTTTAGTTGCCCGTCTTTATACCCGCTCAAGCTCTTATGTGTCCTTATTAGGTAGTAGTGTGTACCTTACTAATAATGGAATCCATTATAACCCTGAGGGTATGATCACACATTTTGAAGTAAATCTACAGCAAAATCCACATGCGGATTTTGGGTCAAATATTTATTGTGGAATTCACTCATTGTATTTCAGTCCATGAATTTTACTGTGAAAATTCAAGGTATTTCCGTAACAAGTGCATGCTGCGGGAAATCATAGCATGTCTGTTAAACCCATTTCACTTGCATTGTACTGTACTGTACATGGCTGCAGAACGTGAAGCTACCCTTAAGGATATATTTGGGCTTGCAGTACCCAGAGAATAGAACCCATTGATTTGGAATGGGTTCGTTTTCATCTTTTTTTGTTTGCAGAAAAAAAATGCAGCATACTTTATTTTTGCGCATGCTGCATAATTTCATGAAGAAGGGAACACACGTGGACCTCATTAGGCTAAATTGGATTTTAAATCGGGCTTTGTAGTGTCCCTTCGTGCAAGAAAATCCTGCCACGTGTGCACATAAAGTACAGTAAAATGCGCCAATATGTACGCAAATCTACCTCATTCACAGCACAAATAAATTGAATTTAAACGATTTTCGTGCGATGCGAGTGTGAGTAAAAAAGCAGATATACGCAGCCAATGATTTTCAATTGTTTTCTCCCCATTAGCGATGTTTTCACTGATGCAGCGTTGCAAGAACAAACAATTGTGGCATGCTCTGTCTCTCGGCGATGTGCTTTTATTTTTTCTATCTCCCATGTTTCCCTATGGATGCAATGTGATCTTTCACATTAGAAAGTCCTATTGACATTCGCGATAACAAATAGTGCAACTTTACCACGCGTATCAGCAATGTGATGCAAGGTTATTCTAAAAAAAAAAGCATCGCTAACGTCTAAAAATCGTGGGAACAAAAACGCGATTTTGCCGCCATTTTGTTGCCATTGCCCGTGTGGAAATACCCTTATGGCTTCTGCACACAACAGTATTTGTATGCGCAAAACACAGAGAACTTATTGATTACAACTGGTTCAACCTCACCAGGCTTTGTTGCACACGCACTTTGGGCGTGCGGAAAAACAACACAGTATGTCCCCATAGAAGTCTCTAGGAGGTGAGCAAATGCACATTCAATGCCTACGCAATTTTGTGGGAGACGAGCACATCTGGAAATCATTAGTCTAAATAGCCTTTAAAATCATGGCATGGCCCGCAACTGTGTAAACTGGCCCTGCGAGTGCAAAAAGTACAGTATTATGTGCAAAACCGAGTGCAAAAGTGTGTCATTCACAGCGCAAATGTACAGCATTTACGTGAGCGTTTCTACGCATACCCTTGTGTGATGGAGCCCTTAGGGATAATAAAATACACTGAAGTTTAGATGGTTAATCTTCACACCTGGACCTTACCTGATAGTAATCAGTCTATGAGGCTCACGTATCGCGGCTGTTTTGCTGTTGAAGTCATTGTGTTCTTTGTGTTAAATCAGCCGTAGCTAAAAGCACTCTGATTGTTGATCCCCGTGCACTTTTGAAGCTAAACGACTATTAACATTCCAACTTATACTGTAGCTCCAATAAACTTGAAAATCGCATTTTGTCACAGTTTTAGCTGCAAAGTATCAATGGCCCCATTTATCAATGTACTTGCATTTGTTTGTTTGCCACAGCTTACTCTACAATATTGTCTTATCTGTTGTGCAACATATTTATTAACTCTTTGCAATACAATTTTGGATTCAGGGTTTCCTAGAGGGTTTTCTCTTTCTGCCATTATACAGTGGTGCCACCTGCTGGCTAGAGTCAGTACTGCAGTATTGGACATGCTGGAAAGGCCCCCGACAACAGAGCAGCCAGTAATATACAATAAGAATACCCTGCCGGATGTCTTCCGACATTGGAAGCTGTACGGCCTTCAATCAGAATGTCTTTAGACATCAGACAGTGGATTGGAAAGAGTTAACTATCAGTGCCAGAAGCAAGGCTAGATTAAGGGCGGCCTCACACAAGCGCGTTTGCAGACACAAAATGTGCGCCCGCAATCCGCAGATAATAGAGCCTATTGACTTCAGTGGGTTCCTTCATGTGTGTTTTACCACTCATTTCGAGAGCAGGAAAAAAATGCTCTATTTTCAGACGCAATGCCACCTGGGCGTACTAGGTCAGCCGACCGGCGTACTAAGTAGGCTGCCCTACCTACTCAAACATGGTGCTGCTGGGACCACGCCAATGTGGGTGGTCCCAACAGCGCAAAAAAATACAGTAAAATGCGCCGATCCGGGCACAATAGGCTGCGATCATGCTTCCTGCATAGCACATATACGTTTCGCGATAGCGAGCGTAATGCAGTCACCATATATTAGATACCAGCTCTACATACTGACAATGGTTACAGTGCAGTTACCTTCAACAATCATAGGTGACGCGTCCTCTGATTAGTGACGTCTGCTTTTGTTTTTCTGAATTTGGACCGGCATCATTACTTTTTCAGCAAGAATTTATCTCTGCACACCTTCTCCATCCTGACGCTACCCCTCAGTATCCCCCATAGTACTAGTGTTCCCTTCTGTGGCCCCACAAAGTACAGTAAAACTTCCTTATGTAGCCCCACAAAGTAATAGTGTCTCATCTTAGTAATAATATCTCCTTCTGTGGCCCACTTAGTTATCATGCCCTCTTGTGTAGCTCTCCTTTAGATATAGTTCCCCCCTCATCGTCCCCACTTAGATATAGTTCTCTACTCTGTGACTCCCATTGATGCAGTGACCCCATCTAATGCCTCCCTTTAGATATAGCTGCCACCTCTGTGGCCCCCTTAGATATAGTTCTCCTTTCTGTACCATCCCTTTTGGCCACCTTCAATACAACTCGCTCTGGGTTGTCTTTCCCATTATCAAAGAGATGTGCCCCTACACAGTCTGATACTACTGATTGGAGAATATCAGACTTTTGAGACCGCTCACCCCCAACTGGTAATACCCAGTAGTCAATTTATTTATAAATTTCTAAGAGGAATAACATAGGACCACTTTAATGCAGAGCACTAAGAAAAGATGCTCCAAGATTGCTTTATTATATAAACTAGTAATTATTAGGAAATTACATAGTACCTGTGTTTCTGGTAGCGCAATGCACCACACAGCTCTGCTACCTGCACGTCACACACATAGCACTGCTACATGCACTTCACATACTGCTCTGTTACATACATTCTTCATACAACAGGGAGGAAAAGTAGCACAGCAGAGTCCTGCACACACTGATCACCCCCTGGTCATGTGACCCTGGACTCCTCCCACACAGGTAACGGATCACTTAACGGTAACATCATGATGGCTCCTGTAAGCACACGGCTACTGTAGGTGTTCATTAGTCTTCCATTCCCTACAAACCCCCATGGCCTCAGTTGCTATGGAATACTAACAAACACCTAGCCGGACAGCAGCCGTGTGCTTACAGGACCTTTGATGACATCATCATCATGTGATCAGGGGCAGAGCATGTAACTCACTCACTCTTGCTCTACCCCTGATCATCTGGATTGAGTGAGCTACATGCTCCACCCCCAATCACATGACGGTGATTTCATCACAAGTCCTACATCCCAAGTGAGTGAGTTATGCATCCCCTACAAACTCCTGCAGCCTCAGTTGCTTTGAAATAGGACCTGTAATTATGTCACCATCGTGTAATCAGGGCGCGGACCATGTAACTCACTGACTCAGGGTGAAAGACCTTTGATGACGTCATGGTGATGTGACCAGGGACGGAGCATGTAACTCACTCATGCACAGACGGACAAGTAGTCGTTAGTAGGTTGAAAAACTGGCATTTACAGATCCTTGCAGATTACTTATCCTTCATCACAGAAGTTATCAAATATGATTTTTGACATGTTATAGCATGGATCTGTAAGATTTTACTACGGTACTAATTAAGATTCAGGATTGCGTGAAATTATTGTAACTTAGATTAAACAAGTATAGAAACCCCTTTTATGTACAACAACCAGTTTAGTTATGTTTATGTATTTTGGAAGAAGATATTCTTAAATGGCCACACCGGGGAAACGCTATCATTCCTCAGGTGCAATTGCCATAGAGAGCATAGTAGGGCAGGTGACATTCTTAGCAATCTCTACATAGTTGAGATTTTGGCTCTTCTCCAGTCTCCTGCCTTCTCAGTGGACCTCCGCTGTGTCTATCTGCAGGCACCAGCATCTTCTGTTTCCTGGAAGAGACATTTATCTATGCAGTTCTGAGAGCTATGGAATAAATAGAGAAAAGCCACTTCCAGGAAACAAGAGATACTAGTTCTAAGGGCTCCTTCACAGGGGGCATTTCAACAATATTTGCAAGTGCAATAATCAGAGAATAGAACCAAACAGAAAAAAGGGCTGCATGCTCTACTTTTGCTTGGATATGCACACCAGAGGTCCCCATAGAAGTGTATGGGGGTGGGGTGTGTGTGTGTGTGTGGGGGGGGGGGGGGGGGGGGGGCGCAAAAGTGCATGCAATATGCAATGAGATGCGCAATATAGTGCACAATTCTGCTGGAAAAAGAACATATCTGGAACACATTAAGCTAATTAGACATTTTCAATTGGGGCGTGGTTGTGTCCAGTGCACATAAAAACATGCCCTGCGGGTGCAAATGCACTGCTATGTACACAAACAAGTGTGCAAAAAGTTGCACTTAGGCCCTATGTAGGATAATGTGGGACTAGAGCCAAAATCTTTGTAACGTATCAATAGGTAATTATCTGAACTGCCCTAATATGCTCTCTATGGTAATTGCACCCTGGAGGTACAATAAAATGTGTCCCCTGTGGCCCTGTAATGATACTTATCATAGGTGCTGTTTGGTGTATCATTAAAGCCACAATCTAACTGGCAATTATGGGGCATATTGGCAGCAGAGAAGAATAAACAAGGCTTGGTGTAGCAGAGCTGAGCTGGTTTCTGGCAATATAGTAGAGCTATGGCTTTCAGCGCATGAGGTTGATCTGGTATGGTATACTGAGACTCAGCAAAAAGTTTCTACAAAAGAGAGAAGCCCTGGTATGAAAAGGGAAATTCTGCAGTGTCATCAGAGCAGAGTCGGGACTATGATAGTAGCAAGAGGTGCTGCAGGTGTACTGCTGCAGGGAGGCACAGTTTCGTGCAGGAGAGGGAGTTGCATCTGGACTCCCTGGAGAGATATTTACTATTCAAAATGTAACAGTTTTCTGGTGCAAATTAGAACAGAAAACTGTCATGCGTAGGCCTCATGTCATGGTAAATTGTAATTTAAAATCCGCAGCGTTTTTCCCGCAGCGTGATCCGTGCCCCATGGGGATGCATTGGACACCCGTAGGTAGTTAAATACCTGCGGATGTCATTTTCCCTTCAGGCGCGGATTGCGTGTGCGGGAAAACACCCGCGGCATGCTCCATTTTTAGTGCGGGGCTCCCGCGGGAAGCCTATGGAAGCCGTCTGGATCCGTGGAACACCCGTAACTGAATTTCTGCTCTTCGGCTCGGTAGTGCGGGAGAGCAGGAGTAAAAAAAAAATGGAGTGCCCAGTGCATGCGCGCTGCACGCTGCCGGCGTGCCGAGCACATCCGCCAGGCCGAAGAAAGAAGATCCGCCCGCGACGGAGGGAAAATCCGCAGCGTCCGGACAGGTGAGTTTAACACTTTCCAATCCAATGTCGGGCCTGCCCTGACATCACAATTTCCCTCCACAGCTCCGGTATCGGGGTAGGCCCGACACTGCAGTGCAGGAGTGCATCTGCACCTGATCATCAGACACATCGAGTGCAGATGCACTCCTGCACTGATCCTCAGCAAGGACCCTCGAGGAGAAGCCAGAAAGGGTTTTTAATCCTTTCTGCCTTCTCCTTTACAGATTACATAGCGCTCAATTAGGAGATTCCGCCCGGCGATCATGTGACCGCCGGTGTTACCTGACCCCCAGCGGTCACATGAACTCCGAGCCGGGAGGCATATTAGCACTAACTGCTTAGGTTAAGCAGCGCTGCTGATTAGAGCCAACCCTAAACCTAACCCTAAACCATAACCCTAAACCTAACCCCGTGCTGCTTAAGTGTAGTGTGTAGTGCACGTCTGCTTAACTGTATTGTGTAGTGCACGGCTGCTGAAGGCAATGCGCGTGCACGCTGTGTAGTCACGTGGTGCCGAAGAGCCAATCAGGTGGCTCTAATCAACAGCGCTGCTTAACCTAAGCAGTTAGTGCTAATATACAGCCGGGAGCCTGCACCGTGGGGGGACCTGCCTACCCGTTTTCCGCATTCTCCCTTCTGCCTCCCGCCCCGGCGATCATGTGACCACTGGGTGCCACCTGACCCCAGCGGTCACATGATCGCCGAGTCGGGAGGCAGAAGGGAGACTACAGAAGACGACAGACAGGTAAGCAGGCCCCCCCACGGTGCAGTGAGCACCTGCACCCTCCTGAACTCTGTCAGTTCAGGAGGGTGCAGGGGAAATGTATTCTCCCTAGCTCCGATTTATTTGGAGCTGGGGCGAATGGATCAGAAAAAATAAATGGATTGGAAAGGGTTAATCTTTTTTTAGCCTCATGTCCGCTGGAAAAGTGGGACCCGCTGCGGGATTCTGCATGGAGAATCCGCGGCGGGCCTGATTTTCCCCGTGGACATGAGGCCTTAGAGCTCAGTCAGATGATTGTTTTTTTTCACATATGTAAAGGCGTGTTTTAAAAACGTCTCTATTAGAACCAATGCTTCTTAATGAAAGTGGTCACATGTCTGTTTTTTAGAAGCGCTTAAAATTTGCACCTGCAAAAGATAGGACACGTGAGTGCAAATCCACCCAGTCACACAATTTGTTTTCTACATACGATGTGTTTCCCCCCCCCCTCCCCCGTTTCTATACATGTGTGAAAAATTTGCTCGTCTAACTGAGCCCTTACTATGTGTTTTCACACACTTTCAGACAGTTTTTCCAACTTGCCTGAAAAAAGGGAAGTGGTCTAAGCTGTGCCAAATTGCAGTGAATTGCGCCACAATTTCGGCAAACTTTGGGGAATAAACTAAGCCAACTAAAAGGGTGGTCTAAAAAACTGTAAAAACATGCCAATCCTGGGGATTAAAGCTGCGGAGTCTCTGCAGGTGAAAGCTGCCTGCTTTGAGCTGTTGGAGGTAGCCGAGAGCCTGAATCTGTCATGGGAAGCCATAGTGAGCGATCCCTGGTCACGCGATCTCCGTTATCTAGTGGATAACGGCGATCGCACAAAAGTTTCAAAAAAGTTAAACAAAGTTAAAGTTTCATCTCCCTTCTAAAAGTTAAAATTTCATCTCCCCCCACAGGTCGTATCTGTGAGGGGAGATGAAATTACCTACCTAAGTCCCCTGGATTTGTCCCGCGACTAGATTTTTATCCGTGGACCTTACCCTGTCTTCTGCGCATGGGCCCATCAGCAAAATGGAGGATGCATGCGCAAAGGCTGAAGATTGCTGGGGTAATTTAAAATCTCCCTGCTCACAAATGTAGCCGAGAGCCTGGAGATTTTATGGGGGCCGTGGCATGCGGTCCCTTGTCATGTGATAACGGTGATCATGTAAAGCTAAAAAAAATTAAAGCTTCACCTCGCGTCATGGATCCGATCCATGAGGGGAGATAAAATTACTTACCTAAGGCCTCTGGCGATGTCCCCCGTTGGGATTTTTATCCGCCGACTTTTCCCCAGCTTCGACGCATGCGCTCATCAGTAAGCGCAGAAGCTGGGGAGGGCCTGGAAAATGTTAAATCTTCTTGCTCCTGACTACTGAAGGTAGCCGAGTGCCTGGAGCAGTAACTGAGGGCCACCGTTATCCAATGGACAATGGCAATTACATAAAAGTTACAAAAAAGTTGAAGCTTAATCTCCCCTCACTGATGCGATGAGGGGAGATGAAACTTCTCACCGGAGGCTTCACATTTGAACCGCGACGTGATTCTCTTTTAAGTCTCTGCATGCTTAATCGTCAGCAGCTTATAAAGACTCCTCACACACGTCCCTCTCGTGCGGATCCCTCTAAGCAGCACCTTTCGTCAGAGGCGTAACTTGAAGCTTCTGGGCCCCGCTGCAAAATCTGTAACAGGGCCCCCAACTATAATGCTTTTTTCATAGTACTGGGCTCCCAATATGGAGAAGAGAGGCCTTATGGGCCCCCTAAGGCTCCTGGGCCCGGGTGCAACCACATCCCCTGCACCCCCTATAGGTATGCCTTTCGTCAATTAGGCAACTGATCCTCCAATCCCAGGCTCTGTATTCTCTCATTTGGCAGACTGACCAATAAGAAAAATCACTGCCTGCAACCAATAGCAAGAGTCTATCATACCCTGTTGCTAGGCGGACTTCTTTTCTTATCAGGGGCACTGCTTTAACACATGTCTAGACCTGGGGTAGGTGCCCAAACTACCTCAGTTTCTCATTAAAAATTTATAGTACCCTTCTGGGTCACTACATAATAAAGATGAGAACTATTATACATAGAATGCTCAAGAGATTTATAAATGAAGATGTCAATTGAACTTCAGTTCTTCATAAAGTGCAGATCTAGTTCTGACATATCTACCTGGCGCAGTTCCTTTCATTACAACCCAGAACAAACTGCTTTTTCTTGGAATTAAAATTATTGATTTGATCAAAACAGTCCGCCAGTGAAGTCATTCTACTTTTATGCTCCACACATTGATTTGATATTTAGGCAAAGCTTCATACATTGTTTGATGTGGTTTTCAAAGTCATCCATCTTCTTGGGGCAGGTGCATGGGTCAATGGATTTTTTCCAGTGATTTGAAAGTAAAGATGCCTCGTCTCACTTTGATATCAGCTTCATTAAAACTTGGATTCACCTTACGCTGTTTCCCGGTTAAATGAAAAATGTATCTGAAAACAGTCTTCACATTTGATCACTTCTCAATGGAACCCAACTCTTGGACTCTTTGTAAAGCCCCATTCAGACGGGTCGACTGTTGGGCAAACTATGCCTGATACTTGTCCCCATACATAATCGCTCCTGTGCTGCTGCACGGGAACTAGTATCGTTAGCTCACAGTGGGGAGGCTGGAGGAGATTTCTCTCCTCGTTCTCCGCCACCCCTCTCCATTCACTTAACACAGCGGCTGTTCAGTATTGCATGGCTGCTATGTTAAGTGAATGGAGAGAGCGAGGAGTAAAATCTCCTCCAGCCACCCCGCTGCGAGCGAACAATGTGCAAAAGAACCTGAAATAGTACATGTGGGGACAAGTGTTGGCCATCATTTGCCCGACAGTCATCCCATCTAAATGGGGCTTAAGTCTTCTTAGAGCACATTTAATCATGTGTAAAAATAATGCAGGGGTGGGGGGGGGGGAGGGTTTTGTATAATTTGATCTTTCCTGAAAGGTTTATTGTAAATGTAAATTACTGTAACATAAAAAGAATAGTTCACTGTATAATTTGTGTTGGGTACATTATTATTAGAATGTGATTGTTCTCAATAAGAGAAACCACGTAGTCTTGTAGATATGATACTTTTTAATAGCTAACAAAAATACATGATGTTATAGCGAGCTTTCCAACCTACTCAGGGTAGGTTTGAGAGGGGAGGACAAAAATAACAAAATGAGAATACAACTAAGCGTTATTATCTCAGACACAACTCAGCAATCCTGAGAGAAGACACTGACCTACCGCCACCACAGAGATCCGATGGGCTGAAGGACCTGTGGTGATGTCACTGCTGTGGGAGGAGCCATTCTGCAGTTTGGTATGAAGTACTGTATGTGGGTTATTCTCATGCTCCGCCCCCTCATGACATAATTGCAGGTCCTATAGGATATATAAAACACAGAGGCTTAGCAGTCCTGACAGAAGACACCACCACCACCATCACCGAGATCCGGTGAGCAAAGTGTGTTTGTCTTGTTTGGGGATCAAGATGGATGTACCATGTAGCAGAGCTGTGTGTGTGAGAAACAGGATGTAGCAGCACTGTGTGTGTCATGTGCTGTGTGTGTAATGTATGGGAATCAAGATGGATGTAGTACAGCTGTGTGTGTGTGTGTGTGTGTGTGTGTGTTGTGAGGGAATCAGAATGGATATAGTAGAGCTGTGTGTGTAGTGTGTTGTGTGTGTAATGTGTGGAGTCAGAATGCATGTACTACAGCTGTGTGTGTGATGTGTGGGGTCAGGATGGATGTAGTAGAGCTGTGTATGTGATGTGTGGGGATCATAATGGATGTGTGGTGCATTGTGCCACCAGAAACACCGGTACTATAATTTCCTAATAATTACTAGTAATTGTAATAATAGTTGAAATTAACTGTGACAATCCACAGCATATATTGACATGTGTTATGGCCACTGGCCACTTGCTGACAGCCTCTCTCACCACCTCCAACTGTTAGTCATGGCGGTGCTCTTTGCTCACATCCTGGGTGTAACTGCTACCCATAGGGTGCACGCAGGTGTCTAGTCCTCCTCTTAAAGGGCAGTGCACATCCAGCTTTCCAGTTCCTGGCCAATTTGGATGGGTTCCAGTCTGTTTACAGCACTTTCCACTAGAAAGTGCCTGAGTAATTAATGTCTAACTGTGCAATGGTGCTATAGGGCTCGATTCACACGAACGTAAGTGTATTTAGGTGCTCATTTGCACTGTGGTTTTGTGCAATGGGCATTGCGTGTTTTACTGCACTTTTTTCTTGTGCAAATTGTGCGCATTTGCATGTGGAAAAAAAACATTCTCCCATTAATTGAAACGGGCAATTAATTTAATTAGTTCAATATGTGCTATTTTCGTATATAAATGCACAGAAAAATGGAGCACACTGCATATTTTTGCACAACAAAATGCAAGCAAAATACACTGATGAAAACGAACCCATTAAAATCAATTGGTTCTATCCTTTGTGTATTGCTTGCGCAAATACGAGAGTGGATATGCTTGTGTAAATCTAGCCAACCGTTTCTGCCCGATTTCCTGGTTTTGACTGACAATTTTCAAATTTGACTTCTCCAGTTTCTCATCACCTGACTTTGGCTTGTTCATTGACTATGATTCCACTGCCGGCTGCCTGCCCTAACTCTAGAACCATTTCTCAACAACATGTTATTTGCCTGTCTTGACCTCCTCTAGTTCCTCGACTAGGTCTCTGCATATGCCCTCTGGTGCCACGTTACTTAGGAGTTCCTCAGACTTGACCTCAGCACTGTTCATTGACTAGGTCCCCGTCCAGTACTGTGTTATAGAGCTCCTGACAAAGTAACTTCAGCTGCCTTTAAACTGAGACTATTCCTGGGGTAGTGGTCCGGGGTTCTCTGCAGGAAAGACCAGATCATAATTGGTGGGGCTAAAGGGTAAAAAACAGGAATTCCTAGGTGCAGCCCTGAGATCTAGCCTGATGTCAAGTCGGTTTAGAGCCACATAGCTGATGCCACTAGAGGGCTGATTGACAAATTTTAAAGGCAGTCTGTGTAGCAGAGAGGAGGTTTCTTTGCTTTCCAGTTGGCCAGTTGGGCTCATTATGCTCCACATGAGAAAGTTGTTAAAGGGAAGGCTGAGCCTCTAAGGCCAGCTTCACATGGACGTAAATGTAATTGTGCGCGCTTTAGTACAACATTTTTTTTGTAATGAACAAAGCTTTTTTGCGCACGTCAGCGTATTTTACTGTATTTTTTTCCACCCTCAGGGCATGTTACCTTGCCCATAGCAAGCAAACGTATCAAATCATATGGTTAGTTTATTCTACGTGTTCTCTTTCCAGTGCAATTATGCAGTGTTTGACGCATTTCTTTGTGTATTGTGCACATTTGCACACTCCCATTGATTCTATGGGGACCTTTGGTGGGCTTGGTGAAAAAGCGCATGTTCTATCCTTATTTGCACGGACAAAATGCGCACGCAAAATACGTGTATGTGAAGAATCCATTGAGATCAATGGGTTCTATTCACTGTGTTTTATGCGTTTGAAGCCAGCCTTATGGTGCTTTCACATGGGTGAAATCAGCCCTCAGGACGCACTGCAGGCCGCAGTTAATTCCACACCTAAGGCCTCATGTCCACGGGCAAAAGATTATTTAAAATCCGCAGCGGATCACCCACATGCGGATCCGCACCCCATAGGGATGCATTGAACACCCGCGGGTAGATAAATACCCGCGGATGGTCAATAAAAGTGAATTTAAAAAAATATGGAGCATGAAAAAAAATGGACATGCTCTATTCAGGTGCGGGTCTCCCGTGGGGACGGCTCCCGCGGGCTTCTATTGAAGCCTATGGAAGCTGTCCGGATCCGCAGGAGACCTAATATGAGAATATACTCACCTGCTCCGGATCTTCCCTTCTTCGTAGCTTGATCTTCTCTCCGTTGCGGCCGGATCTTTCTTCTTCGGGCCGGCGCATGCGCGCGGCACGCAGCCGGCATGCCGTGCACATCTGCCGAGCCGAAGAAAGAAGATCCGGCCGCGGCGGAGAGAAGATCAAGCCGCGAAGAAGGGAAGATCCGGAGCGTGCGGAGAGGTGAGTAATTGTTATTTTCAGCCCTCATGTCCGCGGGGCAGGAGGGACCCGCTGCAGATTCTCCATGGAGAATCCGTAGCGGGCCTGATTTTCCCCGTTTAAATGAGGCCTAAACCTCCATGGCTTCGTGTGGATTGAAAATTGATTAATTCTGCCGTCAATTCTCCATCAAAATTTGCAATAAGACTTGTGGCTTTTGGTGCGGAAATCACAGTGGCGGATTAAGGTGATGAGGTAAAGTAAGATTTGGGTGCATAACGTGGGCTGATTCCGGCCCGTGGGAAAGCACACTTAGTGACCTCTGTGTCACAATGTTATCCTTATGGGGCTTGAATTTTGCACCTGTTGAAATCCGCACATCTTTCCTTCAAAACCACAAAATTAAGTTTAGCAGTGAAAAAGCAAATGCAGGCTCAGGATGATCACCACCCTTAGGTCCGCTGGGCCAAATGATCATCTTCTTCCATGGAGCAGTGGCTTGTGGACATTAACCATCCTTCTCTTGACTCTGTCTCCTGCCCTCTGACGTTCCAAGGTGCCGTTGTCATCACATTGGCACTCCAAAAGTTCTGCTGCTGTACATATGCTATGAGTATAATAGTACATAGTGTGTAAGGATTCTTTTACACGAGCGCATATTGGCCGGCGGTTTTATGGCAACCGATATACGCTGTGATCTGATGCATTGGATTCCAATGCATCAGATCACATGGGCGTATTACTGAGACGTAAAAAGCGCCAGGCAAGGCCAATATAGCACTGGGCATTTTTACGTTGGGCGCAAAAGATAGTCCTGGAACTATCTTTTGGGCTGGAATACGTCTGCCGCTGCATGGGCTCCTATGGGAGCCCATGACAGCTGCTGGAGGCGGGAGGGAATTTAGCAGCGTGGCTGTTAAACTCCCTCCCTCTGCTCTCACCCCTGCTCCCCCGTGCTGGCTCACCTCTCGTCTCCTCCTCGCTCGTTCTGTACAATGGAAGGGAGTGGGGCATGGGTGGAGCTAAGCTACCGCCCAGGTCCCGCCCCTTGTCCATAGCAATTAATAGGAGGAGGTGCGGCGGGCAGCCGCTTTGCTCTGCCCTACCCCGCCCCTCCCATTGCAAAGAACGAGCGGGAAGGAGACGAGAGGGGAGCCTGCGATGGGGAGGGAGGGGAAATGGGCGATGGCATGGTAAGTTCGGTGCATATGTACTGGGCCCCATGCCGTGTGAACGGGCGCACAAATGTTAGATTTGTGCGCCTGTTCACAAGCTTCTACGCCCTTGATGGGAGCGTATATTGGCCGGCCGTGAAAACGCTGGCCAAATGCGCTCATGTGAAAGAAGCCTCAGGCTGAAAAAAGGCACATATTCATCCAGTTCAGCCTGTTATCCCACAAAATTCATTCAAACGACAAAATGCCTGGTAATCGTTACATCTAAATGCAAAGTATTGTTTACTATTCATTTACTTTTCGTTTGTCGCTAACTTTCAACCAGCATAAAAATCATCACTGAATTGTGGACTCGTCAGTGTGTATAAACACTCTCCGCTCAGCACTTCACATAGGATGTGAAGCGCTAAGTGAGAAGTCAGCGATGATCTACCTGTCTAAATGCTTTGCATGAGTGCTAACAACTTAGTGGTGATGTCACTGCTCGTGCAGTCATTTAGATGACAATCGTCCTGTGTAAATGAAGCCTTAGTCCAGACTGCCCAAACATAATCTGTTAGCCATGATGAAAACATACAAAAAAACCTGCTTCCAAATGCTTATAAATGTTGCACACATGTTGCACCATTTCCAGGAAGGCGTAGATAATCCAGCTACCGTAGGAAACTGAGTAAACTATCTAGTCTATTAGCAATTTGAAAGCCACAAATTTTAGGTGTTTTTCTAACACTTCAACATTTATTTTTTCCCCGGCGTCATCATGACGACAATACCTGGAGGTTGCACCTTGACCTTGTAGGGACAGGAAGCAAGAGGCTTAAAAAGGCTCCTCCTGCCTCCCATTCTCCAGTGCTTCCTGTCCCTACAGGGACATGCAAGAGGAGCTTCCTCCAGGAAGCCGAAAAGCTGACAGGGGGGATGTGCAGTCCACAGGCTCGCCTCCCCTCTCACCTCCTTCCTCTAAGTCAGCGCAGTCTGGGAGTACAGCGGGCCATAGGTCTTTCCTCCCGGTCTCACCACTGCAGTGCCTCAGAGAGCAGCGGGCCTGACGCCCTGAGACTCCTCTCCCATCGCGGTCCAGGGGCCTCCCCGCGTCTTCACCGCAGCGCCGAGGAGAGCGGCGGGCCACAGGCTCTGAGGCCTTTCTTCTCCTGGCAGGCCGGCACGGCCGCGCGCAACGTCGGGGGGCGGGGCTAAGCGGCGGCCACCGGATGATCTTCAACCTGAAGGGCCTGAACAGATACATTATCTATAAAAAGTTTAAAATTGAAACCGTCAGGTCGGCAGCAACCCTAGTAAAAAAGGGCGACTTTATGAGCATGGTTGATCTGAAAGATGCGTACTATCACGTCCCAATCCTGCCGGAACACCACAAGTACCTGCGGTTTGCGATCAAGATAGGCAGCCGCATGTGCCACTTCCAGTTTCAGTGCCTACCATTCGGTATATCCACGGCACCCAGAGTTTTTTCTAAGATAGTGGCAGAGATGGTGGCGCATCTTCACTCATCGGGCATTAACATCATTCCCTACCTGGACGACTTCCTATTAATAGGATCCTCGCCAAATGACCTCAGGGAGGATACCGTGCGGGTCGTCTCCTTATTCCAGAGACTCGGGTGGGTGATAAATTTCCATAAGTTCAGTCTCCTCCCCGAGACCTGCAAAACATTCTTGGGGATAAGCTCGGAGTCACAGACCTTATCCTTGCCACCACCCAGGCGGGAGAGCCTTAGGCAGGCAGCCCAGAAATACGGTCAGAAGAAGCAAATAACGATTAGAGATGGGATGAGACTCCTGGGCCTTATGACATCATGCATCAACATTATTCCATGGGCCCAGGCACACTCAAGGACGCTCCAGGGGGCCATCTTAGCCAACTAGGACGGGGCAATGACCTCCCTCGACACCAGGATGCCCATATCACCATCAGTCACATGGTCCCTTCACTGGTGGCGGTCAGCACACAACTTAAACGCAGAATCCCCATGGGTGGCGGAACCCTTCATTTGCGTAGTCACCGACGCGAGCCAGCTCGGCTGGGGAGCACAAGTAGGACACCACCTGCTGCAGGGAGAATGGGGCCCAGGGTCTAAGAATCAGACCTCAAATTTCAGGGAACTCAGGGCCATCTGGGAGGCACTACGCAGAGCTCAGGACACCCTAAGGAATAAGCATGTTAAGATCTTCTCTGATAATATGACTGCCGTTTCCCTTGTTAGCCACCAGGGAGGCACCAGGAATTTCCACCTACTGAAGTTGACAGCCGGTGGGCTGAGACTACGGTGCAGTCCCTGACGGCAGTCCACCTCAAGGGGTCCCAGAACATAACAGCCGACATAACGCCTAGACCCCGGGGAATGATCCCTGAATCAGGAAGAATTCCAACACATTATAGACACCTGGGGTAGGCCACAGGTGGACCTTTTTGCGAACGGTCAAAATACAAAATGCCCCATCTACTTTTCCTTCGATCTGAGGGACAGGGCCGAGGGGATAGACGCCTTCTCCCAGAGCTGGGACATCAGTCTGGCCTACGCCTTCCCACCCATCCCCCTGATCCCAAGGGTCTTGCAGAAGGTCCAGCGAAGCCATATGACCATCATACTAATCGCCCCATACTGGGAGAAATGAGCATGGTTCCCCCTGCCTCTAAGACTGGCCATCGCGGATCCAATCCGCCTTCCAGCCAGAGTTGTGTTGTGCCCCAATGTACAGAGGCTGAACCTCACAGCGTGGATATTGAGGAACAGACACTGCTGAGACAAGGTCTGTCCGCCAGAGTAATCGCAACCCTATGCCAGTCCCGCAAGCCTGTCACATCGACCATCTACAATAGGATATGAAAAAAGTTCTCCTCCTGGAGGGGGTTGGAAGTCTCCAATCTTGACACTTCGGTGGCGGAGGTCTTGGACTTCCTCCAGGAGGATCTAGATAAAAACCTAAGGCCAGGGACCCTTAAGGTACAAGTCTTGGCCATCTCGGCCGCTCTGGACCAACCGCTAGCAGAACATAGGCTGATCCGCAGATTCATGAAGGCAGCGGAGAATATGAGGCCAGTATGCCGCAGTACGGTGCCCCCCTGGGACTTAAATCTAGTTCTCCAAAGCCTCTGTAGACCCCCCTTCGAGCCCATCAACCAGATATCAATCAAATGGCTAACCCTTAAGACCATGTTTCTAGTCGCGATCACGACGGCGAGGCGGGTTAGCGAGATCCAGGCCCTGTCATGCAAAACACCGTATCTGCTAGTCCTGGATGATAGAATCATATTAAAAATTGACCCCTTCTATCTACCTAAGGTAGCTTCGAGATTCCATAGGCAGCAGGAAATCATCCTTCCATCATTCTGTCAGGACCCCAAAAGCGATAGGGAAAGAGAATACCACAGTCTGGACGTAAAAAGGGCCATCCTATATTATTTGGAGTGGGCATCCTCCTTTAGGAAGGCTGACCATCTTTTTATTCAATTTCAGGGGCCGGGCCGAGGAAGAGCGGCTTCTAGGAGGTCCATTAGCCGCTGGATAAAAACAACAATCCAGCAGGCCTACTCCTCCAGCGACAGACCAATCCCAGAAGGACTCAAGGCCCATTCGACCAGGGCAGTATCCTGCTCCTGGGCAGAGAGGGCCATGGCTACGCCGGATCAAAGATGCAGGGCGGCCACATGGTCCAACCTGCATACATTCACCAAACATTATAGGCTGAATACGGACCTCTCCTCGGACCTGTCGTTCGGGAGGAAGGTCTTGCAGGCGATAGTCCCCCCCTAGGAAGTAATCTGGTATAACTCCAGGTATGCCGTCATGATGACGCCGGGGAAAAGGAGTGAATTTCTTACCGAAAATTCCTTTTTTCCGAGTCATCATGACGGCACGTAATTCCCTCCCAAAAAAGAAAAAAAAAAGAGCGCACATATACATCTATAATCATGTGGGTATGGATACTCCTATATATAATTTACATGCGACAATTTTGCATAATATCTTTGTTAAAGTTCGGGTGAGCTACCCTTCTATTTATGTTTTAAACGGGATTAACGATGTTGTTTTGTCTTGGAGCAAATAAAATATTTTCCCTGATGAACCGTGACATGTCCATGTAATTAATTTGGAAGACACTGGAGAATGGGAGGCAGGAGGAGCCTTTTCAAGCCTCTTGCTTCCTGTCCCTACAAGGTCAAGGTACAACCTCCAGGTATGCCGTCATGATGACTCGGAAAAAAGGAATTTTTGGTAAGAAATTCACTCCTTTTGCAAGCTAGCAACCATCTAAATTAATCGTTTTTCTGCAAAATGCACTACAATATATTGACAATTTATTTTCAAATACATGTAATTTGCCTTGTGGCCACCAGAGTGCAGACTAGGATCATGTAAATGTAAGTAGGATAATGCCAGCCATTAAACTTGTGTGCAGCCTTATAAAATATGCTAAACCACCTACTAGTTATACAAAATGAATAGTCTAATCTTTGATGAAGAAAGTTTTAAAATATAAAATATAGTACATTGTAACTATTTAACAGATTTATATGTCTTCTACAATGATATCAGATCGCACGACCATGGAGCCAATTGTTGTTGAATACACTAATGTCCTTGTGGGCAAATGTCATCAAACTGCATTGACAACACGGGAAGGGGGGAGGGGGGGGGGGGGGACAATGCTGGCGTGAAAAGTTCAGGGAATTGATAAAGTGGGCATATTACAAATGGTCCAGGTGGTATAATAGTATAACATATAGTTCAGACACTCACAAATGACCAGGATGACACAGGGCTTGTCTGAGAATTCTCTCCCAGAAGCATAAGGGTATGTTCACACTAAGCGGAAATGCTGCAAAATTTCTGCAGAAAAAAATTCCACAGCATTTCCGCATCCAAAACAGTCGAAATCCATGGATTTTTACTCTAAGTCAGCTGTGCATACGTAGCTGATTACAGTAGATACAGCTGTCCTCCCAATTCTTCGTGCTTTCACCCAGTACCAGGTAGCCTCCAGTGAGCACAGTGCCACTGGTCAGGTGATTTTTGCAGCATTTACGCATGTGACTGTATGCATTGTTGGCCTTAGTTACATGCGACTTGTGGCTTTTGCGTGTCAGCCCATCGGCACACCCACAACACAGTTGCTAGGTTCTGCTACTGTATTTATGTTATGTACATAGTGTGTGTAAGGCTTAAAAATGGCACACATCTTTCCAGTTCAGCCTATTATCCCAAATGTTGATCCAGAGGAAGGCAAAATAACGCCAGTGAGAGACAAGACATTTTTCCTAATTTTAGGGGAAGCATTCCTTCTAATTCCAAAACTGGCAATCGGAATAATCCCTGGATCACCAACCCTTCTGAAGTAATCAGTAAGAACAATATGTAATATTGTTTCACTCAAGAAAGGCACACAGGCCCCTCTTGTATTCTTTATTGAATTTTTCATCACCACGTCCTCAGGCAGAGAGTTCCATAGTCTCACTGCTCTTACAGTAAAGAACCCCCTTCTATGTTGGTGTAAAAACCTTCTTTCCTCTAGACGTAGAGGATGCCCTTTGTTACAGTCATAAATATATGATGGCAGAGATTTCAGTGTTGTCCCCTGATATATTTATAAATAGTTATTAGGTCGTCCCTCAGCCATCTTGGCTCTGTGATTGTATTTATATTATGAGCTTGGTTGTAGTATTGTATCTTTGTACTGAGGTTAGTTCATGCTGTGTTTTATGTACTGAGGATGGTTCTGGTGCAGCATATTATGAGCTTGGTTCTTGTGCTGTATTTATGTACAGAGCTTGGTTCTTATTCTGCATTTAGGTTACGAGCTTGGTTCAGGTGCTGTATTTATGTACTGAGCTTAGTTCTGGTACAGTGTTCACTAACTGTTCTGGTATGGGTATGCTCTGATCTTGCTGCTTTCTGCACAAGCATTATACAGGTAGACTGGGAGGGGTGGGTAAAAAACATTCTGCACAGAGTGCTAGTACTGACTGCATAACTCCATATCCTGTGGATATGCCATAAATGTCTAACATGGGAATGCCCTCTTTGATTCTTCCAACCATTGTCTAATAATGTGCACAGTGCGCAACAGTCTTTTTAGACTTTAATGCCAATCTACCAAGCACACAGCCCATAGAATATACACCTTTATTACATCCCGTTGCCAAAGAAAGCATTGGATCAGTTTAGCACCTATGAATTGCCCCTTGACAAATGTGCCTCAATGTCTACTGCCTTTGGAACTTGATAAGAATTAAATATTTTTCTTGCAAAATCTAGAATTCAGGAATGCATAATACCTCATTGGGGACTATGTCAACTGACAGTCTGGTGAGTGGATATGACATATTTACTGCCATGCTGGCTTCCGTTCCCAGTGATGCTCTTGTATAGCCATTAGGTATGGGCAGTAGGAAGCTGAGAAAGAAAAATGTCACAGCTTTCGCTATAATTCTAACAGACATTTTTACAACCTTCAGATTAAACTGTGAGCAGCAATGTTTTAGTGTTTATTTTCTGTAGACTTTAGGAAAAAGTCATTTTAGAAGTATTTTTGTTTCTGGCTGGCATGGCTATGCATAGACATATTACATCACAATACAAACTTTGTTTGACCAACTTGATTTCTGTACTGTGCCTTATGTTACACACCCAAAGACAGCAACAGATTGTTCGAATGTGACCAAAGGGGCTCTAAGGATGGGTCACGGATCGTGCAGACTGTCACAGTTGAGCGTATTGCCTGGGTGTTTCCTCTATATGTTCATTTCAGCAACACTTTTCTCTTAGTGTATTTAGTGCTTCAGATTTTTTTCTGATGAAAGAGCTACTTTTAGTTAGCCAAAGAATATGTCAACCAAAGTGCTGCACTTGTTCCTTCTACATTTATAAAGATTTCTCTTATGTGCGTGCAGGACTTATGCTTCGTGGCCTGCAAGGGTGTAAATACTATGTCCTTAATGGTCAAAAATACACAATATGCAAACGTAGATAACACAAAATATATATAACATAACCAAATAGTGGGGGAAATGGGAATACTGACCCTAACCTAATAATGGAGAGAGGCAGTACAATACATATTGGAGTCACAACAAACAGAAGTCAACACAGTCAACGGCACAACAAGTCAACGGCACAACAAGTCAACGTCAGTCTCCACTTGGTCAACAACAATATTTAGGTGGCTTTTGCTGTAGAAAGAAGTCCAATTTGGTATTAGCTGAACTTGTAAGTGCCAAAACCATACAATATTTTTAATGACATTATACAACTATCAGAAACTAGAAATGTTGACACCACAAAGGAAGACTTTATGGTCCATGCAAACTCCATTTTTCTTTCAGAGCCCATTGAGAAGTAACTACACTTCATTAGACTAGTTGAGTAAATAATTTTTTGGGTTTAGTTGGACAACACCTAAACATAACTATACCCTGAAAAGTGGATTTAGGCATTTTAAGAATAGGGCGTCATGCTCTGTTGGCCGCGACAGGGTCATAGTATGGTGGTCTCGACCCGTAGACGGACTGGCTGCACTGTTGTCTGACAAGTTGATGTTTATGTTTTTGTGCTTTGTATTTCTTTAGGTGTTACTTTGGTTGTTTGTTTGTCTTCCTTCAGTGTTTCACTGTCACTGATTTTGTTCTCTTGCTTCGTATGTGGATTTTACTTTGGGCGTTTGTGGAACACTGTCTGTCCAATTGCATTGCCTCGGTCATTATTTAAGTCTGCTTCCGGGTCTGGTTGTTACTGATTATTTCTCGGTCTTGGTGAAGAGTGGATGTGTTCATGGTGGAAGACTTCTGCTATAAAACTAAGTGGTGTCTTTGTTGTTCATTAGTGTTTTTAGTTGCTAGAGTTAGTGGCTGAGGCACGAGACGTGGGGTCACCTTTATCGAGGCGATAACCTTGCTTTTAAGCAGGACGGTTATCGTCCTAGTAGTCAGGATGAGGTTGTCCCGTCTTCGTTTTGATTATATGATATTTTACTCTGTTCTGCAGTTTACTCCCTTTGTGAACACAACCTCACATTCGCCCTGGGTGTGATGCGTCTTACACTCAGGACGAATGTGACATAGGGAATATGACTAGAGATGAGCGAGTATACTCGCTAAGGCACATTACTCGAGCGAGTAGTGCCTTAGCCGAGTATCTCCCCGCTCGTCTCTAAAGATTCGGGGGCCGGCGCGGGTGACAGGTGAGTTGCGCCGAGGAGCGGGGGGGGGGAGAGAGGTAGAGAGAGATCCCCCCTCCGTTCCTCCTCGCTCTCCCCCGCCGCCCCCCGAATCTTTAGAGACAAGCGGGGAGATACTCGGCTAAGGCACTACTCGCTCGAGTAATGTGCCTTAGCGAGGAGTATACTCGCTCATCTCTAATTATGACACTTGTCAAAAGAAACAAATGGTTTGCTGTATACTCACATGTCCACCATCCCTTTCTGTCACACGCAATTTCACAAGAAGCAATTTAACCCACACAGCAGTCAATTTTTGGAGTGTGTGAGGGAACCAGAATACTGCAAACATTTGAAGAACATACAAACGCCATGCAGATGTTATACTTAGTTGGATTTTAATGCTGAAACAATAATATTGATAATCTAATTTCACAATAGAGATACAGTAAAGGATAATTGGAATGCTCTAAATACTGTACTTCACTTCAGTCCTTGACTTCATTATTTTAGTGAGTATAGCCAGGGAGACAATGAAATACTAAACCAATAAAAACTGCAATAACAAGTTGTAATCCGGATTGCACAGGAATGGAAGCGAGCCCAGCCGCTCATGTTGTATTTACAGTGCATACCATAATTCATATTTACATAATTCTCTTCCTTGGCGCAGGTGATGAACATGTGTGGTGATCCTTATCCTGCAGTATGAAGACAGAACCTGCTTTTAATACTTCAGGCTCCTTTAGTTGCCATGTGATATGAGATCATAGACTGCCTTTCCAGTCTACGTGATTTATAGACATGATTCATATTAAATTCCCAATTGTTTTTACAAATTTAACATAAAAATGTCTAAAAAAATGTCTATCAGATTGTAATTTGTACGCCAGCAGTCGGGTCTGAGAGCAAACTGTTAATTTAATCCCCGGGAGATTTGTCACTTACAACAATTTGTAATGAAATTACCAGCGCATAGATCTTCAGTGCAGGGTGTGGTGCAAGAATGTGTCTAACTGCGGGACATTCACTTGTGATTATGAGGTACCCTGAGTAATGTTCAGTATGACTATACGCATTCAGCCAGTTTTCCTGTGTGTTGTAGCTGGAGAGCAGATAGTAAGAAAGAAGATAAAAATGGTTAATAATAACACTTATTCACCCTAGAATATTTTTCCCCAGTGGACAAAATGCTAATATCCATTGCTATTAACTCCTTAACCCCTATTTTGGCCGTAGGGATGATACAATTTTTGGGTGATTTTTTTTTTAGCTCTACGTTTCAAAAGCCATTACTTTTATATTTTTTCATGGGCATGGCTTGTTTTTAGTGTGGTACCATTTTTGGGTGCATTGTAAAACGTTTATTATTTTTTGGAGTTCTGCCAGTTTCTGCTTTTTTTAACAGCATCAATAATGAATTCTCACAGCGGGACCGGACCCGAGCCCCTGCAGAGACGAGCGCGGCACTCACCTGCTCCCGTGGCTCCAGCTCTTTGATGTGCCGGCTGCTGGGCTGCCGGCGCATGCGCAGACCGGAGCCGGCGGCCGGGGAGTGACATAGAGCATGCCGCAATTTGTTATCTGCGCGTGATTTCGCGCAAATTGCGGCCGTGTGCATAGGATTGTGTTTTCTAACGCAATCCCATGGCAGCTTCCATGGGCGGAAATTCTGCGAAAAATGGCCTAAATGGCATGATAATTTTTTTTACAGGCTAATACAATTACAACAATACCAAAATTCTTATTTTTTTCTTTTTAGGTTTTTCCACTTTTGCACAATAAAAAAACTTTTTTGAAACATTTTATATCATTGCTTTCTAAGTCCCATAGGTTTTTTAATTTCTCCATAGATAGAGCTCTGGGAGGTCTTGTTCTTTGCATGACGAGCTGCAGTCTTTATTGGTACCATGCTGGGAATATACGCCTTTTTTTATTATTTTTATTGTATTTTTTTGGTAGGCAAAATGAACAAAATATGCATATCGCGTTGAATGGCTGTGATTGGTTCATCGAACGCTGCAGTGAGTGGCTGAGCTGCCGTGCTTGAGAACCAATCACAGCCAGCGCTTCCTGGAAGTGGGAATTTGAACCTCCGAGCCAGGAAGTGCTTGCTGAAAACTGCAAGCCAGTCTGCTGGACCTGACAGTGGCTGTTAGGTGATGTATTTATTAGTTTTTTTTAAATGCAGATAGACCTTATTTTGGGGGTAGGGCTTCTATCTCAAGCCTCCCCCTGAAAATCCTGGCAAAAGAGCACCTTAAAAGTCACGTGACTTTCTAATGCCATGTGCGACTTTGTAGCGACACAAACGCAATTTCACCACGAGAAAATGCAGCGATATCGCACAGAACAAAGATGCAATATTGCTGCATTTTCTGGTGGCAATACCGCTGCCGACCGTGTGAAAGAGGCCTTATACTGTGAGTGCAGAGAGCAGCCTGTGAAGATAGCCTGTACACCACAGCTAAGAAAACATCTTAGCATCCCAGCTACTATAGAATACCTAACAACAGGCATTGCAGAGGAACTGGAAGATAATAATAATAATAATAATCTTTATTTGTATAGCGCCAACATATTCCGCAGCACTTACATAGACAGGGGGAATACAGAAAGACAAAAGTACAAAAAAATTACAGAACCACGGTTACAATCGTAATCAGTTGGTGGAAACAATAGGGGTGAGGGTCCTGCTCCAACGAGCTTACATACTACAAGTAATGGGGGGATACAGAAGGTAAAGGGCTGGAGATGTGCACGGTATGGCGGGGTGGAGAGTGAGGGATTCTATACACAAACAATGGTCAGATGTTTGGCCGTGTGACGGCAGAAACAGTATGACTGCAGGAGCGGTTTATGACAGCTAGCAGGGATTGCAGTCAGTAGGTCAGGGAGCATGTTATCAGGTGGCATACAGAGGAGTCGGTTTAGGGTATGCGGTATGCCTCCCTGAAAAGGTGCGTTTTTAGAGCACGCCTGAAGTTTTTCGAGTCCTGGATTGCCCGGGTATCCTTTGGTAATGCGTTCCAGAGGGCTGGTGCTGCTCTGGAGAAGTCTTGGAGGCGGGAGTGAGAAGTTCGAATTAGAGGGGTGTGCAGTCTAGTTTCGTTTGCCGAGCGGAGAGCCCGGGCTGGGTGATGGATTGAGATGAGGGAGGCAATATAGGGGGGCGCTGCACTGTGGAGGGCTTTGTGGATTAGGGTAGTAAGTTTGAATTGAATTCTGTATTTAACGGGCAGCCAGTGCAGTGACTGGCACAGGGCAGAGGCGTCCGAGTAGCGGCTGTACAGGAATATCAGCTGGGCTGCGGCATTCAGGATAGATTGGAGAGGGTAGAGTCTGCTGCAGGGGAGGCCGATCAGCAAGGAGTTGCAATAATCGAGTCTTGAGTGGATGAGGGCAACAACAAGTGTTTTCAGCGTGTCTATGGTGAGAAAAGAGCGGATCCTTGCGATGTTCTTGAGGTGCAGCTGACATGTTCGGGCGAGAGATTGGATGTAGGGGGTAAATGAGAGATCGGAGTCGAATATGACCCCAAGGCAGCGGGCATGCTGTTTGGGAGTTATGGTGGTGCCACACACTGAGATAGAAATGTCAGGATGAGGTCGGTTTGTGGAGGGTGGAAATACCAGTAAGTCAGTTTTAGAGAGGTTTAGTTTTAGGTAGAGAGAGGACATAGTGCTAGAGACAGCGGACAGACAGTCGGTGATGTTTTGGAGGAACGGTGCAGAGATGTCACGGGAAGAGGTGTATAGCTGGGTGTCATCAGCATAGAGGTGATATTGGAGGCCAAATCTCCTGATGGTTTGTCCAACAGGGGCTGTGTAAATAGAGAAAAGGAGGGGGCCGAGGACTGAGCCTTGGGGGACCCCAACAGCAAGGGGAAGAGGAGGGGAGGTAGAGCCAGCAAAGGAGACACTGAAGTAGAACCCCAATGGCAGCCACTCCAGCCTTGATTTACAGTGGTAAAATGAAAAATCTTTAATGAAAGTATATTACAAGATTGATGAGACATACTTAGGCTATTAGATAAGTCTAAGGCTGGCTGCACACGGCCGTGACGGGCTCCGTCGTGAAATTCCGCGGCGGAGCCCGTCACGGCGCCCCCCAGGAGACCCCATACTTACATGCGGATCCGGGGTCCTCGCTTCCGCATGACGCTTCCCCGCCCACCTCCGCCGCGTCATGTGACACGCCCACCGCGTCACAAAACGTGGCGGCGGAGGGCGGGGAAGCGTTTTCACGCTATCTTCTGCTGTGCTACAACGGAAGATAGCGTGAACAGACGGCTCCCATTGACTGCAATGGAAGTCGTTAGCGCGGTCCCCCTGTGGCAAATAGAGCATGCCGCGGGTGAGGACGGGTGAATTCACAGTGCGGAATTCCGCGGTGGAATTCCGCACCGTGAGCACGGAGCTATTAGGTTCAACAGAACCTAATAGCTGCGGGCAACGCAGCGGATTTCCGCCGTGAATTACGCGGCGGAAATCCGTTCGTGGTAAGGAGACCTAAGTTGTCTGAAATGTTAGTGACCCTTAAAATTTTATTATTTTTTGAGGTGGACGCTATAGCCTTTGGTTTTTTTATGTTTCTACTGCATTTTTGCATTCATCATGTGGTATAAATGACATCATAACTTCATTTTGCAGATGGCTATGATTTTGTATAGACCATAATTATATAATTTTTTTAGTTTTTTTTCACCTTTTGCACTATAAAAACACACTGTGACAGCTTATTATTTGCAGGACGACTTATCTTGTGTTTTTGGGGAGTGGTGGAATAGACAAAAAAACAGCATTTTCCCATTTTTTTCCCTTCTATATTGCAGTGAGTTATGTCTGCTACAGAATTGAAATAGCTTACTAGGCATTTGTATATGGCAGGTGTGGAGGACAAAGTTATGACTATGGTTGCCATGGAAACCCATCAGCACCTTGCAATCCTTTTCATAGAGAAGGAGCACTAGGATGACAGAGAGACACTTCCCTTTATAAACCACTTTGATGTGGTAGTTAGTATTGACCACAGCATCTAAGGTGTTAAATGGATGGGATCAGAGTTTTCTGCAATTCTGTTTGCTTGTGTGCACTGTCAGCTGTATAACAGAGCTGGCACTCGCAAGTCATGATGCGGGCACACACCATCACTTAATACTATGACATCTTATGGTCACTATAGAGTTCCCGTAACATACTATTACAGCACATGGTGGGAAGGAGATAAAATAAGTAAATATGAACAGGTAGGAGCATCATCAAAAGTGATCAATGATATCAGTGGTGATCTAAAGTATGGCCACTCTAAGGGCTCCCTCACACAAGTGTTGTTTTGATGCTACATAGACAGGTCAAAAATTTGCATCTAAAAGAGCTCATGGTTTCCTATTGGTTCTTTCAGATGAACGATTTTTTGATGCACCATAAAAAAATTCTCTTTCTTTCCGTCAAAAGATAGGACAAGTCCTATCTTTGGATGGCACAATGCTGGCAGCTCCATAGTCTCCTATAGGAGTCTATGGAGCCAGATGTCAAAGAGAGGGGAAGAGGGAGGGAGAGGGAGTTCCCTTTTGAAAGACATCCAGGCAGGGATGAAGGGAATCCCCACGGAGATGAAGAGAGTCCCGGCGGGAATTCCGTTCATCGTTCTGGTGGCCAAGGGAATTCGGGGCTGAGGCATCAGTGCACTGCAAGACACGGCAGCCAGCTGTGCAAACTTTGGAATGTCCAAGACTTGGTCGTAGTTGTTTTTCGTTCATGTGATTTAACATTCCGATAGCCATGCTAAAACAACACGGCTATAGGAGCGTTAAACTGACGCCCGTGTGAAAGAGGCCTAAGGATGGCTTTACAGGGGGCGACTATGGTCTGAATAGTTGCTCAAAATAATTGCTGCAGTGAGTTGTTAGCTTATGAATGACTGTTATTTGTGTGCTTTTATACAGAGCGATTGTTATTCACCTGTTGTTCATTTTCGTAGTCGCTGAAACGCACACCTCCAGAGTTATTGGCCTGTTGTTGGAAATCAAATGATTGCCTGCTTATACAAGATGATAATTAACCCTTTCATGACCTAGGATAACTGATGCACCCGTGCCTAGATCACATTCTGTAGTTCTGGTATTCCCACTTACAAAAAAAATCATTTTTTTACTTTTTGAGTGACACATCTTTATGAGGTTCTGTTTTTTAGTGGGTCAAGTTGTATTTTTCAATGGTATCCTTTAATGTACTATACAACATAGTGGAAGACTTTTAAAAACTTCTAAGTTGCACACAATTGCACCATTTTGCAGAGGTATTATTTTTATGGCATTCATGTTGCAGTAAAAATGACATGTAATCTCTATTCTGTGGGTCAGTATGATTACAATGATACCAAATGTATGTATTTTTTTTATATATAATAAAAATAACCCCTTAACGACCAGCCCATAGTGTTTTTACGTCCTCCCGAAGTGGGCCTTATTCTCTGAGGACGTAAAAACATGCTTCCTGCAGAGAATAATGCCCCTCGGGCTGTGGACGTGACAGCTCCATGCTGTCGGTGTCCGCAGGTAGCTGACAGCATGGAGCTGTCATCCCGGGCTGTTCGGACACCCCCCCGGCATTGCGATCGGCGCTATGCAATGGATAGCGCCGATCGCAAAAAAAGTAAATAAAAGTACACAAAAGTTAAAGATTCAGCTGCTCTGATGGATCGGATCCATCGGAGCAGCTGAAATTACTCACCCAGGTCCGGCACGCTGCTCCCCGCTCTCCTGCCGCTCCGGGGCCCGAAGCCGGTCTTCTGCGCATGCGCGCCAGGCGGCATTACGTCAGCCGCATGCGCAGAAGGCCAGGCGGCGCGGGAGATTTAAAATCTCCTGGCTCCCGGCTCCTGTAGGTAGCCGGGAGGCAGGAGATGTCAGCGGGGACTGCGGTGAGCGGTCCCCGGTACCGCGATCGCCGTTATCCAATGGTTAGCGGCGATCGCGAAAAAGTTAAAAAAAAGTTTTAAAAAAGTCAGTTTCACCTCCCCTCATGGATCGGATCCATGAGGGGAGGTGAAAATACTCACCCCCAGGCCTCAGCGGTGTCCCGATGTCCCGGGACCCGAATCCCCGTCTGCGCATGCGCGCCCGATGATTGACATCGGGCGCGTGCACAGACGGGCTCGAGCCCCGGGGAATTTAAAATCCCTCTGCTCCTGGCTGCCATGTGTAGCTAGGAGCAGAGAGATTATACCGGGGACATGATCACTGTCATCCAATGGATGACAGTGATCATGTAAAGTGAAAAAAAAGTAAAAAAAAAAAAGTTAAAAAAATTTTTTTAAAGTTTAAAAAGCGTACGTTTCATCTCCCCTCATGGATCATATCCGTGAGGGAGGATGAAAGTACGTACCTAAGGCCCCCAGATTTATCCGCGGACCTTACCCCAGCTTCTGCGCACACGCCCGTCGCCAAAATGGCGGGCGCATGCGCAAAAGCTGTGGATTGCCAGGATAATTTAAATTCTCCCTGCTCCTGGCTACAAAACGTAGCCAAGAGCATGGAGATTTAATGGGGGTCCGCGGTGAGCGGTTCCTGGTCACGTGTTCGCCATTATCCAATAATGCCGATCACGTAAAAGTAAAAAAAAAAATTTGAAGTTTCATCTCCCCTCACTGATGCGATCGGTGAGAGGAGATGAACCTTTTTACCGGAGGCCTGCGTATTTGAATCCCGACGCGATCTTCCTCCGTGGACCTTCCAGGATTCTGCACATGCGATTGCCGGCAAAAAGCCGGACACATGCGCAGGAGTCAGGGAGCCCAAGAAACTTAAAATCTCCTTGCTCCCAGCGACCAACGGTCGCCGAGAGCCTGGAGCAGTGACGGGTGGCCTCGTTGAGCGGTCCCCGGTCACGTGATAAAAAGGTAGCGATCTACCTTTGGCCGGTCTCACATGACCGGATAGGAATTACGGATTCCGCGTGCGTCTGATCCACGGTATTACGCAGATCAATCGCATTGGATTACACAATTCTGCTCACATTAGCGGGTCGGAATTGCGTAATCCACTCGCAGAAAAGAGAACGCAGCAGGTTCTATTTTACTGCGGATATCGGCAACATAGAGCCCATTGTGCTCCATGGTCGCGGATATACCCGCTGCCCATACGCAACTACATTGTATACGGGCTGTGGGTACCCGCGTCATCGCTAAGCGACTGTGCGGGAAATACAAAAAAAGGTGTACTGTGCATGACCGCCTGTGTGAGTAGGCAGTTATGCGCAGTACATTACGCAGCCGTACGCAGGGTCACAGTCGGGCTCACAGATGGGATCCGCTGTGGGCCTCCGCAAGCGGATTACGCCTGCACCCGCGTGAGCCCGGCGTTATTCAGACCGCTACCTGTGATACGTATTTTACAAGAAGCCCCGGGAACGCTCGCCTTCCTGCAGTTCCAGGAGCACCTTGTTGAGCGCCTTCTGTGTGAGACCGCCACACCTCATCAAGCTTACGGAGACTCACGGAACGCCACTTTTTACACCTCATACCCGCCACTGAGGTCATGAAATACCCCCAAAAAGCATGAGAGGAGGGGAGGGGGATACCCGGTTTTATTGCCCCATGGGCCCATTCCAACCAGCCTCCGTAATTACCCCTGTCTTCGGAAATACTACACAGTTCACATTTTTACTTTTATCTAAGATTTGCGAACGCCAAAAAGGGCGCGGAGGGGGAGGGGGGGAATTTTTAGGGAGTCAATCTTTATTCTGTACAAATAAGCAATGGGGCCTGGAATTTATTCAGTTGTGCCCTAAAATCCAACAGGTGTTCCGTCCTTTATAGGCCTTGCCATGCGTCCTGTAAGTAGATTAGGCCCACAATGGGTATGTTTCTGAACTCGGGACAAACGGGGGTATCCATTTTCGGGTGAACGTCTTCATTCCTATGTGCACTGTACAAAAAAACTGTTTTTAAATTGAAAAAATTGCCAAAAAAATTGAAAATCGTAACTTTTTCCTTCTGCTTTGCTTAGATTCATTCAAATACTGTGGGGTCAAAATACGCACAACACCCCTAGATGAATTCGTTAAGGGGTGTAGTTTTCAAAATGGGGTCATTTGAGGGGGTTCTTTATAGTTTTGGCCGCTCAATGGCTCTATAAGTGGGCAATGGGGCCTGAAATTTATTCAGTGGTACCCTGAAATCCAACGGGTATTCCTTTCATTGTAGGCCTAGCCATGTGTCCTGTAAGTCTATTAGGGCCACAATGGGTATGTTTCTGAACACGGGACAAACAGGGGTATCCATTTTGGGGTGAAAGCCTTCATTTATATGTGTGCTATACAAAAAAACCTGTTTTTAAATTGACACAATAGCCCAAAAAATGAAAATCCTATTTTTTTCCTTTTGCTTTGCTTGAATTTATTCAAAAACTGTGGGGTCAAAATATGCAGTACATCCCTAGATAAATTCGTTAAGGGGTCTAGTTTTCAAAATGGGGTCATTTGTGGGGGTTCTATATGGTTTTGGGCGCTCAAGAACTCTACAAGTGGGCAATGCGGCCTAAAAGGACTTCAAGCAAAATCTATGTTCTGAAAGCCACCGATTACTCCTTTTATTTTGGGCCCCGTTGTGCATGCGGACATAAGATTAGGGACACAATGGGTATATTTCTGAAAACAGCACAAACAGGGGTATCCATTTTGGGGTGTAAGTCTTCCTTCATATGTGTGCTGTACAAAAAAAGCTGTTTTTAAAATGACAGAATTGCCAAAAAAACAAAAATCCAAATTTTTTCCTTTTGCTTTGCTTGAATTTATTCAAAAACTGTGGGGTCAAAATACGCAGTACACCCCTAGATAAATTCGTTAAGGAGTCTAGTTTTCAAAATGGGGTCATTTGTGGGGGTTCTCTATGGTTTTGGGCGCTCAAGAACTCTACAAGTGGGCAATGGGGCCTAAAAGGACTTCAAGCAAAATTTGTGTTCCGAAAGCCACCGGTCGCTCCTTTCATTTTGGGCTCCGTTGTGTATTCAGACATAAGATTAGGGCCACAATGGGTATGTCTCTGAACACAGGACAAACAGGGGTATCCATTTTTGGGTGCAAGTCTTCCTTCATATGTGTGCTGTACAAAAAAAGCAATTTTTAAAATTACAGAATTGCCGAAAAAACGAAAATCACAATTTTTTCCTTTTGCTTGGTTTGAATTCATTCAAAAACTGTGGGGTCAAAATATGCAGTACACCCCTAGATAAATTCCTTAAGGGGTCTAGTTTTCAAACTGGGGTCATTTGTGGGGGTTTTCTATGGTTTTGGGCGCTCAAGAACTCTACATGTGTGCTATGGGGCCTAAAAGGACTTCAAGCAAAATTTCTGTTTTGAAAGACACTGACTACTCCTTTCATTTTGGGCCCCGTTGTGGACTCAGATATAACAATAGGGCCACAATGGGTATATTTCTGAACACGGGAGAAATAGGGGTATCCATTTTGGGGTGTAAATCCTGATTTTCATGTAAACTATAGGAAAAAAATATGTCTTTAAAATGACAGATTTGCAAAAATATGAAATTTTACTTTTTCTCCTCTAAATTGAATTAATTCCTGAAAAAAAACTGTGGGGTCAAAATACTCATGACACCCCTCAGTGAATACATTAAGGGGTGTAGTTTTTAAAATGAGGTCATTTGGGGGGTATCTATTATTCTGACACTCATGAGCCTTTCCAATCTCGGCTTGGTATAGGAAAACAAAGTGTTCCTCAAAATGCTAAAAAGTAATGTTAAATTTGTACGTCTCCTAAATAGTTAAAAAATAACGAAAGTTTTTCCAATGTGCGCCCAAAATAAAGTAAACGGGTGGAAATATAAATCTTAGCAAAAATTTCTATATTATGTTTGCACATATTTAAGATATTGCAGTTGGAAATGTGAAAAAATGACGATTTTTTCAAAATTTTCCCAATTTTGGCGCTTTTAATAAATAAACACAATTTCTATCGGTCTATTTTTTCCGCCTAAATGAAGCACAACATGTGGCGAAAAAACAATGTCAGAATCGCTTGGATATGCAAAACCTTTCTGGTGTTTTTCCATGTTAAAGTGACACATGTCAGATTTGCAAAATTTGGCCTGGTCATTAAGGCGCAAACAGGCTTGGTCACTAAGGGGATAAAATACCTTTTTTGAAAAAAGAGGAAAAAAATTGCTTTCTACCACCCTATTTTGAGCTCCAGAAGTTTTAAATTTTTCCATCAATGGGACTATGTAAATGCTCGTTTTTTGTATGCAGACTGTAGTTTATATTGGTACCAATTTTGGGCACATGTATAGTGGCCCAGGGTCGGCACTACATAATATTTGATGTGGTTATGTTTTTATGTGTGTATGTATCTTTAAATGTGTGTATTTATAATGATAAGGGTTTTTGTTGATTGGCAGATTATGATTAACCTCTACTTCTCCAGACAACTGCCTTGTTTCCTATTGGTTGGCAGACAACATGCTGCTATTTGCCAGCCGCGAGCAGAGAATCGCAATGATTCTCTGCTCGTGGACAGGGGGTAAGTGCTCTCCATAGCCACTATGGAGAGTTTTCACTGCGTTCCCTGGGGAATGCAATGAAAACCCGCCCGTGGAGTGGCAGCCTTAAACATGACAGATTTTCTAGTAGAACTTTTTGTGACTGTTTCATAAGTATGAAGTTGTTTTGCAAAAATCTTGGTACTCGATGCAGAAACTTTATGATACTTGCTCCACTGAGATGGCATGTATTTCCAGTCACTGAAATGTCTGCTCCAAATCTGCCAAGTGTGAACATACCCTAGAATTGATTTATGTGCAATGGAAGCACTATTTTCCCCAAGTATCAAAACTAACTCAGTTCATGTTTTATTTTCTGCATGGGAACATGATCTGAAATTGGCTCCAGCTCCTTCCATTATTCTTATTGTGTGTTTCTTCTATTTTATTTTTTCCCCATGTTCAAATCAATTTTCATAAAAAATGCTGCCCTCTTTACATGGCCTTGCCACATTATTTACAAATTTCAATGCATAGTATGAAATCATATGCATAATTATTTCTCATTATTGCTTAGATAGCACTGAAACATGCCACAGCACAGTAGAGAGATTGTCATAGTCCATGTCCCCATTGGAGATTACAGGTTTATTTCTCAATGACAGCAAGGCAATTTATAGATTATGGACAAGTGTCACAGCCCAACCGTGAATCTAGTGACCCGAACTACCAGTATCATAGCAATCTATGATAATGTGAGTTCAGATCAGTAGACCCGATGTTGGGCCAGGACAATCGTCTGTAATGGAGGCGCAAAAATGTCCCCATAATATGCTCATTTGAAACTGTCCAAATACGCGTAGGGCCAATTAACCTACCAGTATATTTTTAAAGGGAACCTGTCATGTCCACAGTACCATAAACTAAATCATAGTTCTGTTAAGCGAGGTGATGGGAAGACGGTTTATGTAGTTTTTACTCTCACCCGCTCTCACGATCCAGCACTCTCGCTCTACAAAGATGATGTAGTGCTGGAAAATCGAATTCTTTTCACAGACCTTTGCGTACGCTTCTTCCATAGACTTGTATAGCAGAGCGTACACGCTGGACTCTGAAAAAAGTCAGAGATCTTTGTAGGGCGACAAAATTGCATCGCGGAAGCCGGTAAGTCTAAAAAAAATGCGTCTGTCACATTCCCTAACAGAGCTATAGAAAGAAAAGACTGGTGGGTAGGCGCAACTCTGCAGAAAAGATGGTGGGACGATAGGATGTATTATCCAACTATCAGGGTAATAAAATATTCTAAGTACAGCACCAATCGGGCCCACCCCACTTGCCCCGTTGCCGGCGGTAAGAAGAGACACCACACGGAGGTCTGGTATAGTTTCTCACACGGGACATGGCTCTCGGCTGTTCCGACGTGCTTTATTACAGATTACATGAGATCTTATACCCTTTGTCCCATCACCAACAAGGGGTGATGGGCTTATAACCATATATGGGAAGTCCGGATTTCCGCCTTAGACAGTGAGGCGCCTCTGGCTTGTACAGAAAATCACGTATTTAATTAACTCCAGTGCAAAGAATCACCCACTCAATTCTAAGAAGTCCGGATTTCCGGCCTGGGACAGTGAAAATTATGTACATAGTGGAACATCTTGATATGGGCTTCTGGGAAAACGGCCAAGTACACGCGTCCTTCATGTCTGGTTCGGTATCATCTCTGAATTTCTAGAACATCTCTCTCAGCCTTCTAAAGCCTTGGAATATCTGATGTAAGGCGACATATAAGTTTTTTTCATTTGGAATTGAATAAAACTTGCATATAGGTATAAAAGTATAAAGAACATATGGCAATATATATATATACCCTCACACAACTTCTCTTTTATTAAGTATATTATGAAACCAGCATAGGATAGGTGTTTCGGGAAGAACCCCTTCTTCAGTCAAGCTGGGTGGGACATCACATCTTGGACTAAGGACTCCTGCTCACGGGCGGATAGTTGCTGTGGAATCTGTGCTCGGCATCCACATCACGGATCCGCAGCAAATACTGCCCATAACATGCTATGGGAAATAGATTCTTCATGCACACTTGCAGAAGCCAATTGCAGTCTCTGCAAGAGGAGGAAAAATCGCAGCATGCTCCATTTTTCCACGGATTCCGCACGGACGGCTTCCATTGAATCCATGGGCAGGAGCCCTAAGGCATATGGGAAGCAAAAGTACTGGTGGTACCAGTGATGGAACTGGAGACAGCAAGCGAAGTGGAGGATCCCCTAACAGCACTGTAACTTAATTAACCCTTTCCAATCCACTGTCTGACCTCTGAAGACATTATGATTTATGTTGGAAGACATCCGTCGGGGTTCTCTTACTGTATATCCAACGTGTCACCTCATGCAGTACTGGCTTTAGCCAGCAGATAGCTCCGTTGTATAACGGCAGAAAAAGAGAAGCCCCCTAGGAAAACCAGAATACAAATTGGATTGGAAAGGGTTAATGGTGCTATAGGGACGTAACATGTTCCCTTTAAAGTATGGGAGGAAATCGGATTAATCAGAGGAATCCCATGAGAAAACAAGAGAACTCCTTGCAGATTCTGTCCTTACTCAGAACCCCTGTGATGTATCATATAGGTCAGCAGTGCTAACCACTGAGCCACCATGCTGTTTCTGGGGTCACATATTTCTTATTAATATAGTTGTAATATGCATCATTGAATGGTTTCTATTGAAGCGTGTCCATAAAATCTGCATAAATTGGCTCTTTCTCATATTCCCGCATCCTGACCTTTTCCAAAAACTTTTTGATATCTATGCACATTCCTGCTTGCATTGTGAATACTGCATATGTATTTTGTTTTGCTGCAGTCGCTAACAACCTCCCTGAATACCATCTCTGCTGTAATCTCAATAAATTGTAACCACCTGTAAAAGCTGATGTACATTTTCATTTCCCAGGCCAGACAGAGCAAACCACAACTGACTTCACTGGAGTTTGCATTCTAAACATGTTTCTGGAAGATGAGCTATCACTCCACGCTCCAGACATCTCTCTAAACACAATGAAATGGATGCCTTATCCGTCCTCTCTGCAGCTGCTTTCCGTAAATTCATTTTACTACAGTCACTTTTAATTTCAAGTCAGCAGAATACAAAAAAAAAAAAAGCAACATAACACTCGTTGGGTTCTTATAAGTCTGTCCACCCCTTGCTTTATCAAAGGCAGTCTGATGAAACTTGCAGCCCTTGGGCATTATATCCCATTTCTTCTAGGTCTGAAGTTAATTTGAGCAGAAGAGCAAGGAACGAGAAAAGCAAGCAGCCAGAAAAAGTGACTTCCAGCACTTTAGGCCAAATTCTTAAATCTTTAGTCATAAATAAATAAACTATATACTGAACAGTCAGGATGGCCTCCAGCTGAAGAGTGCAGTATTAAGAATGTTCAGGACTCTTTGAAATGATTAAAACATCACCTTTTGGAAGGCAACATTTTATGTTTCCCAAGAACAAAGGCGGTAACATGGAACCTAGTTCTGATAATTTATTCCCTTCAAGTAAACTACCTTACAAGGGATTACGACCTACAAGGGCAGCTATTGAGGCGGCCCCTGCAGAGAAGAAGCCCATTACATTTTTGTCTTGTTGTCACTGTAGAACAATTATGTAGTCTTCACTAGTGCTACTAAAGCTCCTTTTACACGCAAAGATAATCCTTCAAACGACTGAAAGATTTAGCTATCTATTTGCATAAAGTGTGAATGGCCATTAACGGCCATTAACACTTTATCATCTTCATTTGCATGTAAAAGGGCCTGCAGGAGTTGTTTGCAGAGCCCAGTGTGTGCTTAACATTATCTCTCAGTGGCTAAATAATGGATTTTAAGTTAACCTTAAAATCATCGTTCAACCAAAAAGTGCCCAATACCCGCATTTATATGTAACGATTATTGCTCATTTTTGGCCGTTTGAATGAATTTTGAGCAATATCCGTTGAGTGTAAAAGGGCCTTAAAATGGGTTGTAGGTGCAGAATATGATGCCAGTTATGGAGAGGCTTTACACCAGTTCAGTTGAATAAACAATGCTTTACTGAATGTAGAATTAAGAATAATATGGCAGTAACATACAACAGTATTATTTGGATCCAATGCAAAAGTTTAATAACATTCATTTAATGCTATAATTCAGTCAGTACCCCACAAATAGGGTTTATATTGTGCACAAAATATACTATAATCACAGTCAATAAATAGTTTATCCTGGCCAGGGGTATATAGCTCCGCAGATACTGATTGAAAATAGAAGTTTCCTCTGAAGTAACAGTCTTGCAAGAACTTCTATAAACAAAATGACTAAATTCACTAGCTGAAATATGTAGTCACAGTACTCTGAACAAAGTATCAGCCCGGTACCTTTAGGGAAGGTGCATAGTGAGGAAGTCAAAATAATCAGTTTTACAGGCAGTCTGAGTGATAATACTGTTATTACCATGCGGTGGCTGCGGGTACTCCCGGGGTGGTGGGGTGCTGGGTCCCGTGGTTGGGGTGCGTCCCCCTGGCTGGTTATCCGGCTGCCGGGGGGCAGGGGTGGCTGGTCAGCGCACCTGTGATTGCGGATCCGTGCTCTAGCCCCTGTACATTTGATCCTGCTGGGAGGTAGTGCCTCCCTCTCTCCGCCCCTGGGCGGAGGCTTCTGTTTATAGGGCTGGCAGTGAGGTGTATTCATTGCCAGTTATTGGTTTCTGTCAGCGTGTTTGCATCCTGCCTCTGTCAGTCCCCTGTTTTTCAGCTTCTTTGCTAGTTCTGCCAGGTCATCTCCTCCGCTTCGGTCTGCTGTCATATTCTGTTGGGTTAGTTCATCTGCCCGTCCTGTCGGTATTCTACCCTGTTCCCTCTTGGTGCGCCAGTCCTCTATCTCCGTCCCTAGTGAGTGTAGGTACCACTGCCCTGTTGCCCGCCTGGGGTTAGCCAGGAGTGGAGGCAAGTAGGCAGGGATAGGGGTTGTGGGTAAGTTCTAGGGCAACCCGGGCTGGCGTATCATCAGGTAGGATACCGTAACAAGTCTTGATTGCACACCACCAAAATAATGTGAATATCCAGTTGCTTGCTGTCAGTCTAACCTCTCTCACTGGTGGTCTCTCTCCCAGTGACAGCTTGGAGTCTGTGGTAGATAATTGCAGTTAATGTTTCCTTGGATGATCGATCGGCAGACCTCCATCTGGCACATACATTGCAACATCTGGGTAATGCCACTCCAGGAATCTCAGTGAAGCTCTCTCTCTTTAGTACAGGAAAACTCAGTTCTCCAATAACATTGGGACAGTTTACTCTTCACAAGGCTCTCTGCTCTCTATAAAAAGTGCTAAGTCACACCAGAGCCCTGGAACAGCAGCTGCTTTTATACCAAGCCCTTCAGCCAATCAATGGGCAGCTCAGGTTCTTTTAATCCATAGCAGGAAAGTTTGAGTAAAAAAATGACAGTCATGTGACCTCACTGAAAGTTCTATCAGATCAGAATCATATATCAAGTCCAGCAATAATATAATATAGAATATATGTGTGGATATTTAACCACTCACAATACAATATGAGCAAACAGAAGTGAAGAATGTCCTGATAATTATAATGGGATAAGTCCACAATAATGCCCCAGAAACACCATAATGCACTGCTACACAACTGTTACACAGATCACATAGACCATTGTTATATATATATATATATATATATATATATATATATATATATATATATATATATATGTAGAAAATATAATAGAAAATCCAAACCTGGAGCATGACTTTTGGTCCAAAAATCCCATTGAAAAAAAATGTGGGAGGAGTATTAATTCTTGATTACCATACAGTGTGCCAGTTGCTTTACCAGTGCAACATGTGTGCCAGATTATTAACCCTTTCCAATCCACCGTCTGACCTCTGAAGACATTATGATTTAAGGCTCTACAGCTCCGATGTTGGAAGACATCCGTCGGGGTTCTCTTACTGCATATTGCAAGCCCCACTGCTGTCGGAGCCTATCCAACGTGTTGCCTCATGCAGTACTGGCTTTAGCCAGCATATAGCGCCGTTGCATAACAGCAGAAAAAGAGTAAGCCCCGCTAGGAAAAACAGGATACAAATTGGATTGGGAAGGGTTAAGCAGGACATACAAAATGTAGATAAATCTTCCTTAGACACATTTGCTCAGCATATTACGCGCATAATACGCTTTACTTTATCCCTATTGATTTACATTGGGGTATTCAGATGAGCGTATTTTTCACATACGGGGCAAGTTCGTTCTATTTTTTGTGTGTATCATGTGACGAAATAGGCCATTGAAGTCAATGGACCTACGTAAATATGCAGTGAATATGTGTATTTTTGTATGTAAACAATGGGCCCTTCTGTGTTTTTTGGGCATGTAAACACGCCATCTATTTACATGCACAAAAACTTGCCGAAGGGCCAAAACACGCAGGGAATATGCAATTTTCGGTTGCATAAATATGATGGGTATTACGAGACTGAAACCAGCATGCACCCATATCAATGAGCCCTAAGTCTTCATGCCAGGTAGGAATAAAAAAAAATGATTTATGCTGGTTGTGGCTCTGGATCACCACCATTTTTTTCCAACACATATGTGTTGGAAGAAGTATTACAGGGGCTTTATAAATATCTTGTGCAAAAACAGTGATAAATATGCCCCATGTTGTGCTGAGATCTTCATTTTCTCCCACTGACTACCTGAAGACATCAGCCCACTGTGGTTTTAGTAACCTAATAAATCAAAGACAAAAAAAAATACGGATGAATAATATTTAAGTTCTAACGGGAGGGTACTATAATTGAACATTGCGTAATAACACTTAGCATAATTTCTCTTAAAGCGACAGTACCCAATTACTTGTTGTAATCCCAAAATGACATTTTCACCATCTGTTATTTCACACTGACACTTACATCTCAGGTATAGTCTCCAACACTAGGAGATGCGCAGGAAATAGAACACATCTGGAACTCTTTAGACTAATTAGCCATTTCAATGGGTGTGAAAGAGTACACCAAAATACCCCGATGTGTACGCAAAAAAGCATTGGTCATTCCACAAAAATGCTAGCCTTAAATACACATACACTCATGTAAATATGGCCTTACAGAGAAATCAATGAATCTAGGGATATATTGAAAATTATTGAGCAGTAGTGTAGCAGTGATCCGCATGTAGAGAATCATTCCAATGTGTACAGGGATTACATAGTACCATAGTATGTAAGGCCAAAAAAAGATATGTGTTCATTAAGTTCAGCCTATTACCCCCTAATTTTCATTCATAGGAAGGCAAGAAAAAATCCTAATGAGGTAGAAGCCATTTTTCCCCATTTAGGGAAAAAAATTATCAGGCAATCAAAATAAGGGCTTATTCACATGGCTGTAGGCGTTTTTATGTATGCCCGCCGGCGCCATAAAAATGTATGAACGGGCACACAAATCTACTGGTTGTGCACCTGTTCAGATGGTCTGAGCCCGGCGCATATTCGTCAAAGCAGCAATGCCTTACCTCCCCCTCGCCAGCTCTCTGCCTTTCTCCTCCCCTTCGGTTATTTGCAGTGGGAGAGGGTGGGACATAGCAGAGTTAAGCTCCCACTCCTCCCCACCCCTTGTCTACAGCCAGCAATGGGACGTGGTGGTGCTTAGCTTCGCCCCCTTCCATTGCAAACAACCAGAGGGGAGGAGAGAGGAAGAGAGAAGGGGGAGGAAGTTTAGCAGTCATGCTGCTAAACTGACTCCCACCTTCCTTCTCTGGCCGCTGTCACTGGCTCCCATAGGAGTTTATGCAACAGCCCACATATTTCAGCCAGGAAGATAGTTCCAAGATCTATCTCTCCTGCCCGGCGTGAAAGTACCCAGTGCTATATTCGTTGTCCGGGCCCTTTTCATGCCGTCAGAATACACCTGTGTGATCTGATGTATTGGAATCCAATGCATCAGATGGTAGTGTATATCAGCCAGACGTGAAAACAGCGGCCGATATACGCTTGTGTTAATAAGCCCTAATTCCCCGAACAACAACCCTTCTGGAGTAATTATGTAATATTGTAACACACAAGAAAGACGTCCAGGCCCCTCTTGAACTCTCTTATCGAATTTGCCATCATCACGTCCTCAGGCAGAGAGTTCCATAGGCTCACTGCTCTTACAGTAAAGAACCCCCTTCTGTGTTGGTGTAGAAGCCTTCTTTATTCTAAACGTAGAGGGCACCCCTTGTTATATCACAGTCCTGGGTATAAACAGATCATGGGGGAGATCTCTGTACTGACCCCTGCTATTATTTTTCTCTAAACTAAATAACCCCAATTTTGGTAACCTCTCTGGGTATTGTAGTCCCCACATTCCATTTATTACTTTAGTTGCCTGCCTTTGTCCTCGCTCAAGCTCTGATATGTTCTTCTTGAGTACCGATGTCCAAAACTGTTCACAATATTCCATGTGAGGTCTAACTAGTGACTTGTAAACCGGAAGAACAATGTTCTCAGCATGTGCCCCTAGACCTCTTTGATCCTATTTGCCTTGGCAGCAGCTGCCTGACACTGGTTGCTCCAGTTAAGCTTACAGTTATCTAAAATCCCCAAGCCCTTTTCCATGTCGGTGTTACCCAGTCGTTTCCCATTTAGTGTGTATTGGTGACATGTATTTCCCTGCCCATGTGCAGAACCTTACATTTATCCGTGTTAAACCTCATTTGCCTCTTTTCTGCCCAAGACCCCAACTTATCCAGATCCCCTTGCAACTGCCTTGTGTCCTCTCTTGTGTTAAATTCTTTAAATAATATTGTATTATATCGGAAAATATTGCTAATTTACTGTGTAATCCTTGTACCAAGTCATTAATAGATATATTAAAAAGAATAGGACCCAAAACCAACCCCTGTGGTACCCCTCTAGTAACGGTGACCCAATCAGACTATGAACCATTAATAACCCCTCTCTGCTTCCTATCACTGAGCCGTTTACTTACCCACTTACACACATTCCCACCCAGACCAAGCATTCTCATTTTATATACCAACCTTTTATGCAGCACAGTCTCAAATGCTTTGGAAAAGTCCAGATACACAAGATCCAGTGACTCTCCCAGTCTAGAACTTACCTCCCCATAGGAGCAGATCAAATTGGTTTGACTGGAGTGATCTCTCATAAACCCATGTTGATACGAGGTCATACAACCATTTTCCTTGAGATTCTCCAGGATAGCATCTCTTAGAACCCTTTCAAACATTTTACCCACAATAGAAGTAAGACTCACCTGCCTGTAATTCTTAGACTTCATGAAGACAGCTGCAGAAAATGCACAGAGGCAGATAAAGTCCCTATGCCACTTTATGGGTCCCATATCCAGTTCAACTCACATTGTAATGTGGCTTTGAATGGATACACCGCTCAATGTGTAAAAGGGCATCAGAATAAGACACATTACTGCATGACCAGATTTATTCATCAAAGCTAAGAAAATAATTGGGAAATGAGTCTTTCTTTTGTTAAGCCTCTTGATAGATGTTTGCCATGACCCAAGTCTTGAAATTCTGCCATTGAGGCATAAGATATTAATAAAAACCGCAATTATCAGAAGAGACCACACTATACGGCATGGAGTGAATAGATACTATTTAAATCCCTACATCTGAACTGTTGGCAGGGTTCATGTAACCAATTATCAGAGTGAAAAACGAGAATGCTTACACACCATTCAAATAGCGCATGTATTGTAGTTAGTCATTTTTCTGTGTTTTCTATGCCAGGCATTAGTGCCATGTGTCAGCTATTGAGCCGTGAATTGTAAAGAACAAATCTGGATTTAAACATTACTCTGGGTATAAACGCATCAGGACATTAATTCTGGATTATCCTTCCAACTGAGACTTCATTCATGTCAGGCTGTGAAAATCCAGTCTCTAGAAACTGTAAAACCCAACAGAAAATGCTAATCTACTGAAAAGAAATGACTATTACCTACCAGTGTCAGTGATGGAGTTGGATCATCTGGTTCTGTCTAAAGTCGGAAACTGGAAAATAACTACATTTGTCATTCATTAAAGTCATATAAAGTGCTCCCTAATTTAAAGGGGTTGTCCAAGTTGTAAATTCCATTGCCTATGCACTAACATAACTAATAGCCATATACTCACCTCTGTCCGATGTGTCCCGCGGAGCTGTTCGGTCCTCCGCTCCTTGTTTCTTTATGGCCTGCAGTCCTGCCCGGTTTACGGAACGTAACAGGCGCTGCAGCCAATGACAGAGCTCAGCGATCAATCACTGAGCTCTTTTATTGGCTGCAGCGCCTATGATGTCCCGTAAACAAGCTGGGAAACCTGTAAACGTGGCATGAGAGGGGAGACCCGGAGCGGAACTGGCAGCGTGCTCTTTTTTTGCTGCGCATTTGCACATGAAAATAGCACACATTGAACTAATTAACTTAACTGCCCATTTCAATAAATGGGAGCATGCTTGTGTGGTTTTTGCACATGCAAATGCGCATGCAAAAAATACAGTTAAAACAAGCACATGCGCCTGCAAATACGCAATGCCTATTGCGAAAAGATGAGTTTATTTGCATGCGTATTTTCACACGGAAAATTTGCGTGCGTAATACGTAGAAAATAAAACCCATTGATTTGAATGGGTTCATACACATGCGCCAAACAAAATGCAGTATGCTATATTTTGCTGCACATTTGCACTGAAAGCCCTCATAGAAGCCAGTGTGAAAGCACAAATATGCGCAACATAAACACCTCATAAGACTAACCAGCCGTTTTAATTGGTGTGGTTTTTTGCCGTGCGCAAATGTACACGCACTTGCAAGTGGAAAAAGTACCGTAAAATCTGCCGATGCTTGAGCAAAAAAGCATTGCTTGTTCCACAAAAACGCTGCGCTCATGTGCACGCACCTTCACACAGTTGTATGCTTTATTACAGTCGCCCGTACGCATCATGTTATCACAAGTCAGGAAACTATTGATCACTGTAAAATGCTCGGAATGACGAATAATGCTTAAATTCTTTCCCCAGTGTTGGACGCTGCTGAACTCCCTCCCCCTCCCTTTTTTCAGCTCCCATAGGTGTCTCCTATCTTTCAATGCGGCATTAAAAAATCGGTGACCGAAAACTGTCGCTATGTGCTATTTTTCCAGTGCAATTTGTATGCAAAGAATCGCTGATCTGAATGAATAATTGGAATCCAATGTTTCAGACGGTCATGGTTTTTGGGCAATTTTTTTAACGCGGCTAAATACCTGTGAAAATATAGTCGTGTGAATAAACTTAGCCCCGCCCCTTCCCAATGCAAACAGACAGAGGGGAGGAGAGAAGAGGTGAGCCGGCGAGGGGGAGGGAAGAGGGAGACAGCTTAGCAGAGCTAAGCTGTTTCTCCCCACTCGACGGCATATATGCCGAGCCCGTGCATCAGTTGGTAGCATATATCTGCCGGCCGTGAAAACACCAGTCCATATACTCTCGTGTGAATAAGCCCTAAGGGCTCTTTCACACGGGGGCATATACATTGCATTTTCATGTCTTGCTGTATATATGCTACTGATGTGAAGCATTGGTTTCCAATGCATCTGTTTACACAGGTGAATATACGGCACATCAAACCGTGGAAATGTGAAAAATGGGACATACATAACCTAAATACACACTAACACATATATGTTGGGCAAAAAGATCGTTTGGTGAATATACCCTGGCGGGTCCCATATGGAGCAGGGAAAAAAAGGAGGGGGAGGCATTTTTGCAGTGGCCAACACTGCGAACAGCCTCTATATAGGCATTATTCAGAGGATTTAAGCTGAGTGAGGGTTTTCCGGGGTGCGACATATATTTTCACTAAAAACCATGCTCGCGGTCGTGTGAATGGTTGAGAAAATGCTGGTGGAAAAAAGTCCTTTCACACAATTTTACATCTGCGGCGATGGAAAACATAAAAACGCAATGTCCGTGTGAAAGAGCCCTAAAATCGCAGGGAAAAGAACACATCTGGACCTCATTAGGCTAAATAGCCTTTTAAATGAAGGCGTGGTCGTGTCCTGTGCGCAAAAAACCCTGCCCTGTGCGTAAAAAAATATATATTAAAATGCACCGATACGCATGCAAATTTACCTTGTCCATAGAGCAAATACGTTGTGCACGCAATTGCGCATTCGCTCATCTGAAGCCGCCCTTATGCTGCAGATTTCAACCCTGAAATTAAAATTCAAGGATTAGCAGCAGATCTACCACAAAAACCGCGGCCAAATCTGCATAATTTCTATGTGGATTTGAACACTGCAGATCTCCATTATCTTCTGCACGTTTCTGCTGTGGAAGGTCTACAGTAAATATGTTCTGTATGACGGGGTCCGTAATGTTCCTGGTATGTAACAGAATAGCTCTCATGTGTAACATAATTGCATCGTTGGCAGATCCACCAGAGTTCACTGCAACAATAATGCTACATCTAGTGTATTTTTCTGTAAAAATGGCAGGACTCCAATGAACTCCATTGTAAATGAATGGGTGTAGTTGGGCGTCTGTTGTACAATGGACTCAGCACTGTGCCATGGCTTACATTGTAAAGGCAATAAAGCTTGTGAAGAGTGCCGTATTTACTTAGCCTGCACTGCGAATGCTGCCCCTTAATGTCTTTTCCTCTGCCGTATTTTTCATGATTTTGATTCACAGCACAAACAGTCCTGAGAGGGAACGCTCCTTTTATCTCTGGTAGTGGTAAGTTATGGCTGTCTCGGCTTCTGCTGGGATTGCAGCCAAATCCACAGAAATATAGTTCAAGAGTAACAAGTGGCATTGATTGTGCAAATAAAGCCCATGCCATCTGTACACACTCTCTGCTGGGTCTCTCCCTGCACACCGCCTTGTGTTCTCTATTCCTACACTTGTCTATGTTATCTGTTAATAAAATCAGCTTCATTGCCGTGACTAATCTTTAGAGAGCATTAAAAAAAGATTTAGAGGTCTCCAATAATTACAGATACATTGCATTTCCCTCTAATGCGCTGCAGCATCTCAGGGTAATTATGTTTTCCTATCCTATGACTCAGATAACAACGTTCAGCTGATGAGTTTATACAGAAGTGATTAATGCCGTCTTATTCTGCGGTATAATAACTGTATGTAAGAGCTTACATATATTGAGGGATGATGTTTGCTAGTAATTTCATATACACCTGTAGTAATATCCAGGAGATAAGAGCCTTTATATTTGATGAAGTGTATATGAGATTTGCTTACATGGTGTGCAGACATCAGGGGGCTGTGAATGTTAAATTAAATATCTAATGACCTATAAACAGTGGAGACAGTCATTTCAATGATTGATTTAATGCATGAGAATTGTAGAAGGGCAGTACACTAAATGGCCTGCAGCAGGCTGTACACAGGGCATTCAGGCACTAGAAATGAGAGAGAACACCTGTGGTGTGGCAGGAAGTCAGATAAAAGTATCAGTTCCTGTCACACTCAAAAGAAAGTGGGCTAAAAGGCAGGGGAAGAGGCAATTAAAGGAGTTGCAAAGCCTGAAGTGCAGAGCGGACCAGACTGGGCCCGTCACGAGTCTGACAGGAAAGGATGCCACCTAGATGCCCTTTTGGGCAAAGTGATGGGGACCCTGTGAGTTACAAACCCTGAATTTATGTTGTGTGCCATTGCCTATGCAGTATGGTGATACTGTGTAAAAGTTTGCTGTGTGTATTAAAGCTGGCAAAAGCCAGAAATTTGATGTCAATCCAGTTGACCGGAATTTATCTGAGAGTGACGCAATCTGTCTTATAGGAGAAGATGGTAGTCTCTGTGAGTGAGTAACGCCCAGGTTGCCACAGTATACACACTGTTGTACAAATGAGGTTCTTTCTGACCATTTTGATTTCTGGCCCAATTGCCTACCCTTGATTGTACTGATTTGAGTTGTACAGTTGTAACAGGTGCAGAATATAATGATGGTCATGGAGAGGCTTGATAACTGTCCAGTTGAACCAACAAAGCTTTACTGATTGAACAATAAATAATAATGTGGCAATAACATACAACTGTATTATTTGGATGCAATGCAAATAGTTTACTAATGTTCGATTAAAGGGATTCTCCCTCTAGCTGTTTTGCTGCAAAAAGCAGACAGCTCCATACATTTCACACAGGCCAGTGTTGGTACTGCAAGCTGAGTCCCATTAACGTCAATAAGATTCAGACTGCATAGCAATCCTAGCAGCAACACAGCTAGAAGTGGGACAACCTCTTTAACACTATAACTCAGTTCGTACCCAAAGAATAGGGTCCCTTAATATTGTGCATACAATATAGCATTATCACAGTCAATAAATGGTTTACCATGGCCAGGGATAAAGTGCTCCATAGATTCTGGTTGAAAACTGTAGCCTCCTCTGAAGTAACTTAGTCTTGCAGGAACTTCAGCTAACAAAATGACTAAATCCACTAACTTAAATATGCAGCCATGAACAAATTATTAGTATAGTACCTTTGAGGCGGCTATGCAGTGATGATATCCAGATACTAGCCCTGTAGGTCTATTTTCTCTTTCTGGTGGTCTCTCTCCCGGCAATAGCTAAGCACTACAGCTGGTAATTGCAGTTGACATTTTCTTCGACGATTGGCTGACCTACCTTTGTCACTCGCAATACAGCAGATATGTTCCTCTCTCTCTCTCTCTGGTACATGAAAACCCAGCTCTCCAGTAGCACTGGGGCAGCTCACTTCTTACAAGGCTGTCTGGTCTGAGAAACTGCTGAGTCGCCACTTAGTTATGTTGTGGCAGGTTTTGGTTTTCATTACTGGAGGTCTGGTTTATACTAGTGCTGTTTTAGATTTTCCTCTCAGCTTTTCCTAGCACTGGTGGGAGTGTCTATGGGAGTGTTCTGCTACCTGTTGCACCTGGCTAACAATTAGGGAGGGCTTTTATTCCTGTTTTGGCTGTGGACCTGTGCTGATTATTCTCAGTCTTCATCTGATGGTTGTTGGAATCAGAGCTGAATCATGATCTCCTGTGTTTTACTGCTCATCTCACGTTAAGGCTGCCTTCACACAGGCATCAAAATTGTACGAGATTTGTGCACAAATCTCACACAAATATGAACCCCATTTTTTTGAATGGGGCCATACACATAAGAAATGTTTTCCTTCAACAAACTGCAGGATGTTCTATCTTGCTGTGTGCTCTCGCATTGCAGCACCCATTACTGTCAATGGTGCCAACGGCAGCATCGTACCAATTGCTAGGTGCACACGATGCATTGCAAGATCTGCCATTAGGAACAATGGGAGAAACTCTGCGATTCTTTGCTGCGGCTGACAGCCGTGGCAGGAGGATTGCTGCTTCCTCCCCCGAAGTGATATGAGGCTGTTTTGCCATGAAACGCCTCATATCCTTGGGAAATTCACATGGTGGGGATCGCAATATGGGGGCTAGATTCGCACTCATATCACACTCACCAGTGTGAAGTTAGCGCAAATACTGTGGTTACTAGTGTTAGTTGCATTCTGACTTAGTTGTTAACTTCTGTTCCTGATAGGGGCAATGACTGGCTAAGGAACATGGGTTGAGTGCATCCTGATCAGGACGGGATATCCGCTACAGGCAAGTACGGTCTCTTATTCTGAGTCATATAGGGAAAGTTCCCCTCTCCATCTGTTATTCTGCACATTACCTGTTGTGGTTTATGTTCTTTGTTCCACTGTGTAAACATAGCCCAAGAACTGTTTGGGGTTCTGATTTTTGTACATCCTGGTCAGATGTATCAAGTTGACTTTATACCTAGCTTATCACCTCATTAACAGGAAGCTTACTTCTTTTCAGTCCATAAACTAGAATAAAAAATAGTCATGTGATCTCTCTAAAAGATCCAGAAGGGCAATCTATAAAGTCCCACTATAATATACATTTACAACATAGATATATATGCATTGGTATTTAACCCCTTACCCAGTGCTGATTTTATTTTAATCTCTAGAGCTCAAATTAAATTGTAATCCTTAGATTTAGCATGAGGCTGGCCATACACATTAGATTTTAAGTAATCAAACCCAGTTATCTAATGATTTTAGTGGCCTCACAAAAGCAAATATCACGGTAAATAAGGATCAGGCAGATGGATTTCAACTGCCTGATGCTTTTGTTCTCTGGGAGATAAGCCACTCTGGCAGTGCCCCCCCCCCCCCCCCCCCATGCATTCTGCTTGATCAGCAAGAATCCAACCCCTGGAACTACGCACGACTCTCTGCAATCAGCAGAATCAAATTTAATCAAACATTCGTTTATTTTTATAGGACTTTTAAACTAGCAAGCAGCTATGGAGAATCTATGGCTGGAATATATGACCAAGGAAATAATGACAAGCGGTTCCAGTTTCACTATTAAAGAAGTGCCAGAGGTGAGCAAGAGTGAGTTGCTGGAAGATAGGTACCTGGAAGGTAGGCGAAGGACTAAAGTAGAGAGAGAAGTAGTAGGATCAAGAGTTCAGAGCCACTATGGGAAAGTATCTAACAAGGAGCAGAGTGGTGGTAGAAGGTGCTGTATAAGAAAATGTTCTACTGTATACTCGTTAAAGGGATTTTCCAAGACATTTTTCATTGATGACCTATCCTCATGGTAGATCATCAGTATCCTGAATGTGATTGAGTTTGCAGTACGATTCCAGGTTGCTGCACAGTCTATGGAGCTGTACTATTTCTGGTGCATAGATGCTCCAACAAACAGCTGATTAGTAGGGGTGCTGGGTGTCGGACCCCCACTGAGTGTATATTAATAAGCTACAGTTGTGTCCACCTTGACCTTTGGCTAAATTTGGTTAAGGACTACAGTTTCTCATTAAACCAATTCAATACAATATTTCAGCATACTAAAATTGAACTCAACAAGTGGGTGGCTATAACAGACACATAAAGGGTAGAGATCTTGTGACAAAGAACTGGGAAACCTTGTTGCTTTGAACAGGTCGTTATCTTGTGACAGATCTAAACATATCTAATCAAGAGGAAAGATAAGGAAGGACACATTTGTATCCTAAAGATCGGTCATCAATAAAAAACCCAATTAAAAGGTGTCACACCATATATGTGAATATCGCATAAGGGGGTCTCCCACTCAGGACTCCACCTCTACGAGTCACAAGGAAAAGCAGCTCTGGTATTGTCCATGCATTGCATAGTAAGCCATGCTTTAATGGCAGGCATGTAATACTATAATTCTCCAGATGGAGCTTCCCCAAATGACAAAAGCCAATTGCCACGGATTTCAGAAGCCAGACTCAGGATGATGAGCTGATGGCTAGGCCAACTTCTGATTAAAAAGGCATTCTTTTTTTGAAAGTTGGTGCAGCCAAGTGCACTTTGGTTTTGTATTCAGCATTGTGGTATATTCATTTCCAGCCCTCAGCACTGCTACATCTAAAAAAACAGCTGTTGCTATCACCTCACGTGCATAGAAGTAGTTAGTAGTCATTTCACAAACCTGGGGTCATAAGTGACCATAGACAAAGACAAAGTTTGATCACAGTCCTTTTGCCTCCGTTGATTGTGCTGAGCTTTGACTTTTCAATACCTGCACTTATTTATCATCCAGCCAAGCAGAATCTATTCGAGCCTATCAGTATTCACTGCAAAACTCACAAAGCTAATTGAAACGAGCGGTTAAAAAACACGTGTTCAATAAATGATTACAATGCCAGACAGAGTTTTCCCAACATGCATACAGATTGCTGGAAAGCCAAACCAAGAGGGGATGCAGGGAATATTGGAGCGCTACTGAAATGCTAAAGAGATTTTGTTCAGGAGGACATTATTACCTGGCGTCTTCCATAAATATGCAAACAGTAGATCCAGCAATCTCATGCAGCTTCTGTTCTGCGTAGTTAGAAAGTACAAATCTTTAATTCTGTGTAATTATAGCAAATGTGTGAAGCTTGTAATGAGTTTGGTCTGCATGGATTCCTTATTTACCTTACTGTAGAATATCCTTCTATTACGTGGAAATGTAAGTCAGTAGCAATAACTTCCCAACTATTCATCTTAGGTTTATCTCCAACATACAGGACCCTGTTTACAAGAGCTTGCATTCTCCTAAGGGACCTTTCACACAGCGCTGCGGAATATTCGACACCAGAATCCACACTGCTAATCTGCTATTTTTGATTCTGCATAATTCTCACAGCAATTCTACATAAAAATACGCTGCTAGCCATGTGGAATTCTGGGATGGCATATTCCGCAACGCCGTTACTGAATATTACATCCTGTGTGAAAAGTCCCTAAGGGCTCTTTCACATGAGCGTATGCGTTTTTACGTTCTCACGTCCGAGCCGTCAATTCACATGGATTTTCCACGATCAAGTCCCGTGCTTAATTAGCGTTTTCTTGTCCATTCACATGATCGTGGGCGACATTTTTAGCGGAAAAAAAATACGTTGCGCCCCGGAAAGCCCTCGCTCGGCATAAATCCTTGGAATGACTTCCAATGCCTACATAGAGGCACCTGTAAGCTTTTTGCAGCGTTGGACACAGCTAAACTGACTCCCCCTCTCCTTTTTTCTCAGCTCCCATAGGAATCTATGGGAGCCGCCAGCATATATAGGTCAAAAGATAGAACCAGAACTATCTTTTTATCCACCGTATATTCACTGGCACATATTTCGGTCACGTATGTTCCATTTTTTAAGGTGCAATGTTTTTACGTGACGTATATTCGCCCCATGTGAATGAATGCACTGGAAACCATTGTCTCAGATGGTCGGGTCGTGAATGCGCAGCTTATATACACTCATGTGAATAAAGCCTAAGGCTGTATTTACATGGGCGATTTTCCAGTGAGAGTTCTCTCTGAGGGTGGCTTCACACATTTGTTTTGCAAAATACGCTCGTTCCTGCGCCATTTTTTTGTGAAGTGAATGAGTGTACTTTGCACAAGTGCTTGTGCGCAATACTGTGCGGATTTACACAGATACCACTGGTTCACAGTGGGCAGAAGAATCACACCACCCTGATTTAAAAGGCTATAAAGCCAAATTAGGGACTGTTGTGCGCAGGTTTGCGCATACCTGCGTGTATATATGTGCACATTTGCGCACCTCCCATAGACCTCTATGGGCCTCTTTGGTGCGCAAATGCATACAACGTAGAGCAGGTCCGCTTTTTTTGTGCCCCCGAGAACCACATGCATAAAAAAAAGAAATGTGAATAAGCCCATTTAAATCAATGAGTTCTATTGTCTGCGTTTTGCACGCAGGATTTTTCCATGCGCAAAAATATGGTAAATTACGGTCGTTTGAAGAAACCCTGATTCTGAGATGCACAGAACTGAGGTGAGAAGAACCCATTCATTTCAATGGGTTAATACACACAAGCAATTTTTTGCTTGGAGAGATTCTTGTTCATGAGAGTGTAAAATAATGCATTGCAATCAAATCGCATACAATGTGCATGCTAATGTATTGCGTTTTTAACATATGTCACTATGGGGATCTCATGGAACAAAGAACCAAGATGTGTGGACTCAAAGCTGCAGGCTGTGCGCATGCACTCCCATAAAGATCCATAGTAGTGCGCCCGCACAGCCTGCAACTTTGAGTCCGCTGCATGGTCCGCTAGTCGACTTTCGAAGGTGACAATGCAAGAACAGGGAGCCGTGTAATTATAAAGAAATTCATCCCAGGGAACCTGCCCTATGAGCACCATAACATAGCTTACCTTGTGACAGGTTCCCATTAAGAATTCAACCAACCACAGCTAACAAATTACAAGACTAATAGTCCTTTTTATGTGGGCCGATGTACAAGTGCCAATTGACATGTATATTGACTGGCACTTGTTTCACTTCCTTTAGCATGAGCCAAGAATCAGCTTATGAGAATGTACGATCGCTAATACAATCGTTGGTCCCCACAGGCTGTTCACATGGGAAGATCTACCGCTGATCAACGAGCACTTTTGTGCTGGCTGAAACTGAAAGATCGGCCGATGATTGAGCATTCACTTATTCATTGGCTGATTGTTGACACATTTACACAGCCCAATAGTTAGGCGAATGAGCATTTGGAGGAACAGCTGGGCCCGATAAGTCACCCATGTAAAAGAACTTTAATACACTATGTTGACAAAAGTATTGGGATACTCACTAATCCTGTGCTGTCAGACAAAGGGGATATGCAAATCAAATGTGTAAGCCTTAGGGTGTATGCACACAGGCGGATTTTTGCTGTGGAAACCTTAGCGGAAGACTAGGGTCATTGGTTATGGTAACGGCTACCCTCAATGCCAAGGGGTTCAGAGACACTCCAGACAATGTGGATTGACTACCCTGTGGCAATACTTTGGTACAGCTCTCTATTTCTACCAACATGAATGAGCACCATGTCATACAGCATGCAGTGTTGAGGCTTGGCTTTAAGAGGAGAACGTCTACAAATGTCATTGGCCAGCTCAAAGTCTGGATCTCAATAACATCAAGCATCTTTGGAATGAACTTGAAAACCGTATCTGTGCACGCCTAAAGGCCCATTTAGACACAACGATTGCTCGAAATTTGCTCAAAAGGCATCTTTTGAGCGATAATCGTTGCATGTAAATGTGCCCATCTTTCACATGAAATCCATCATTCAGCAGAACAGCTGATAAGGCGGACCGCATGCTGTGCTTTGCCCAGGGAGTGCTGATTACATTGTCTCAGCTGTCAGCCTTGTGGCAGAACAAAGGGAAAGTATTCAGAAAACAGCGGATGGTCTGTTCTCTGAATACAGCTCCTGGGGGCTCACACACTACTAATTGGTACTAATAGGCATTAACACCAAGTAGTACTTTATGAAAAATGATCGCTCAAAAGCCATCTTTTGAGTGATCATCTTTGTGTCTAAATGCACCTTTAGGTTGCCTGTCCATGGGCGTAGCGATATCCCGTGGCAGATCTCCGCCGGTGAGCCACCGCCGGGGAGCAGGAGACAGCTGACAGTTCTCCGCACTGAGCCTATCTGATAGACAGACTCACCGTGGAGAATCACGTCAATTCACAGCATGCTGCGATTTGAATCCCGCTAGAGCAGAATCGCTATGATTTTCTGCTCGTGGACGCCGCAGCTTCGCTTTCCATAGCAACGGCGGAATCACGCCCGTGGACATGCAGCCTAACACATCCATCATATCCCACAACACTATTTGAAGCTTTCCTCGAGGAACAGAGGCTAATCCCTCCACTTATCTATCGAAATTTGGTGAAAAGCATGCTTTGAAGGGTTATTGGAGTCATTGAGGCTAAAGGCGGCCCAACACAGTATTGAAAGATGTGAATAAAATCAAATTTTATCACCTACTATGTGTGTCCCAATACTTTTGTCAACATTGTGTATATATAGCCTACAGAAGGTATAGCTGGAAGTCATCCCTACATGTGGTATAGACATGTTATCACAAAAACAGTGTGGAACCACCTTGGACTGTGTAGGCACAATAAATAACATAATATGTAGTGAAACATAGAAGTACCGCAGGTAGAAATAATGAAATAGTGACACAGTAATAACAAAGCCTGGAACTGCTAATGCCGCAGAGGGCTAGCTATACAGTTACTAAAACCATGGTGGCAATGTAGGAAATAATGCAACATGGGGCCAATATATGTGTAAGCATATATGGTTATTGCCACGCACAACAGGTCTCTGAATGCAGTGGGATGCAGGTGGTGTACTGTAGCGCAGCCTGTGCCACCCAGGCAAATACTGTAGCTGAAATATTGCCTTAACCTTTAACTATCTTATGTCTCCCGGTACTTTTCACTTTTATAACCTCTATTTATTTTATTGGATAAGAAAAGGTTAAAAGGCAAATGCACATTTGCAGCATCCCATCAAATTCATGGATTTGTACCAATTCTGCTACACATTTATTAACCTCTTCATGTCCAGAAATGTGTTTTACCTTTTGGAATGTCGTATTTTAAAAGGTGATTTTTCAGGTTTTTAGCCATCTTAATCCAATTCCAACCCCTGCTTCAGCCTTTGTTTGAACTTCCAATGAAGAAGAACTCATCACCTCTCGTGGTAACCTGTTCCACTCACTGAACACCCTCTCTGTCAGAAAGTTTTTTCTAATATCTAATCTGTGTCTCCTCCCTTTCAGTTTCATCCCATTGCTTCTAGTCTTTCCGTGTACAAATGAGAATAGGGCTGATCCCTCTGCACTGTGACAACCCTACAGATATTTGTAGACAGCTATTACATCTTCTCTCAGCCTTTTTTTTTGCAAGCTAAACATTTCCAGATTCTTTAACTGTTCCTCATAGGACATGATTTGCAGGCTGCTCACCATCCTGGTAACTCTTCTCTGAACTTGCTCCAGTTTGTTAATTTCTTTTTTAAATCGGAGTGCCCAGAACTGGACACAGTATTCCGGATGAGGTCTGACTAAGGAGGAGTAGAGCAGGATAATGACCTCCCATGATCTAGACTCTATGTTTTTTTTAATTTATCCCAGAATTGTGTTTTCCTTTTTTTGCTGCTGCATCACTCTGTTGACTCATGTTCAGTCTGTGATCTATTAGTATACAGTTTTCCCTCAATTCCCTCCTCCAGATCATTTATACAAATGTTGAACAATACTGGGCTCAGGACAGAGCCTTGTGGTACCGCACTTGGACACTCTGAGTTTGATCACACAGCCAGTTGGGATTCCACCTAACAGTTGCCTTGCAATCCCATATTTAGTTATTTTTCCAATGGATGTTAGGATAGTTTGAGATACTTTGTAAAATGCTTTATTAAAGTCAAGATATACTATATCTACCACATTTGCCTGATCAACCCAGTCAGTGATTTTGTCATAGAAGGAAATTAGATTAGTCTGGCATGACTTGTTTGTTTCAAACCTATGCTGACTCTGGTTAATTACTCCATTCTCATCCAAGTATTTTCATACATGCAAGTCAGGCTTACAGGCCTGTAGTTTCCTGGGTCAACCTTCTTCCCTCTTTTGAGGATAGGCACAGCATTTGCCCTTCTCTAATCAACTGGGACTACTCCTGTTCTCCAGGAATTTTATCATAGAATCATAGAATGGTAGAGTTAAAAGGGACCGCCAGGGTCATCTGGTCCAACCCCCTGCTCAGTGCAGGATTCACTAAGTCATCCCAGACAGATATTTGTCCAGCCTTTGTTTGAACACTTCCATTGAAGGAGAACTCACCACCTCCTGTCTCAACCTGTTCCACTCATTGATCAACCTCACTGTCAGGAAGTGTTTTCTAATATCTAATTTGTGTCTCCTCCCTTTCAGTTTCATCCCATTGCTTCTAGTCTTTCCTTGTGCAAATGCGAATTGGGCTGATCCCTCTGCACTGTGACAATCCTTCAGATATTTGTAGACCACTATTAAGTCTCCTCTCAGCCTTCTTTTTGCAAGCTAAGCATTTCCAGATCCTTTAACCGTTCCTCATAGGACATGATTTGCAGACCACTCACCATCCTGGTAACTCTTCTCTGAACTTGCTCCAGTTTGTCTATGTCTATTTTAAAGTGGGGTGCCCAGGACTGGACACAGTATTCCAGATGAGGTCTGACTAAGGAAGAGTAGAGGGTGGTTTAGCAATTACCTCTGCTGGTTCCTTTAGTATCCTAGGATGTAAATTGTCTAAAGCTGGAGACTTGAATTCAATTAAGTTAACTAAGTGTTTCCTTACCATCCCTCTGCTTATAGATAGCCTGCATTATTTTATTCCCTCAATAGCACAGGGAAGATCAGCTGATGTTACATCTACTTTCTAAGAGAAAACAGATACAAAATAGGAATTTAAAAGTTCGGCCTTCTCAACATCATCAAGCTTATCATCTCACCTCTATCCAATTCCTCACATAGAGTAGAACAGGAGATCAATATCACAACTCACTGCTCAAGTTGGAGGTTTGGGACACTTCTCTGGTAGCATATGGATGGATCGGTTAGCTGTGAGGTGTGAGCCCCAGATGGGCAATTAGCTTGAGTTTGTACATATTTATTCTGCTTCCTCCTCACTGAGAACGCTGGTTATACTTTTAATCTTAAGGTGTTTCGGGTCAAATTGGTGGCTCTTGGTCCAAGTCCTGTATCTCAGTATGCCTGGACTACTATATTATCTGGGGTGTTTTAATATCTTTTCTCCTGCATGTTTGTGGTTCATATTGTGGTTTGTGCTGCATCTAACTTTTGCCACATACTCTCTCATCATCTAAGGTGAGTCACCACAGGTTTCTGACTTGGAATAGTCTTCTCGTATCAGTAGGTTGGGATTAGTTCCCCAGTTTCTCCACTTTTACACTTTCTTATATACTATTTTGTGTTACCACACATTTGAACTTTCTGTGTATATCTGTCCTTTTAGCACACAAATATTACATCTGGAACATATGTTACAATTCACTTTAAAAAATGATAAGGAGGCTGTTTAATTTTGCAATGAATATCCCAAATTGCTCATTCAATTAGTCATTTTAGACAAGGACATAGTTTAATTACAGGTTAGCCAACTTCTTCATAGAAGTTAAAGTTTAACATCAACCTTGACATCACTTTGTTATGTTATACTGACATTAAATGCCCAGTTGTTTCTATTGCCAGCAAATGGAGCTGTGAGGTCTACCGGCCAATAATGGCAAACCGGTTTAAAATCACTTAATACAAGTATCCATTCTTTGCTGTACTTGCGCAGTGTTTACTTTCTCATTCTATATTAAACAGCAAATTGGCTGTATATATTTCATTTCCAGGATATTTCTGTGAATATTATTTGATCAAATATTTACTATTTCATAAAATTCAATAAAATATTTGTTATGTAGAAAAAGTATGCTGACTGCGTGTGGTAACAAATTATACACTGTTTGACTAAAATATGAGGGGGGCTAAATGGGTTTCTACAAGTGCAACTTATTTTAGTGCCATCTGTTCACCCAGCAAAAGCTTTAGTAGTACGTAAAGGGATTTTCAAAGTATTTATACAGAACGTGTAGACTATGGTGTTATGGCTCTGAGTTTTAATTTAAGTAGGAGCCATTCCTATTCACACAGTCTGTGTTAAAGTTTAGAAGAACCAGCCTGCTCCCATTAAATAAACAAAAGTTCATATAAATTCCTTCGGAAGGTCTACGCTTTCATAATATTTAGGGAAGGAATAGAGATGCTCTGTTTGAACATAGTACAGAGCTTGAAGTGTCACCTATGTGACTTCTGGGAAGAGAAGCCAATTAAGCAGTGTTCAGTGTCCAAGTTCCCATCCGCTAAAAATCCATCGCCTATAAACTATAAAATTTATGTTTAACCTTTTACAATGAAAGTAGTGCACAGTTTTAGGCTACATATGTTACCTCCTTGAAAAGGTTGGTGAGTTTTGTGGGTGGATTTTTATATAATTTGTAAATGCTACAATGTCATCAACCTCCTGTGATGTGATCAGTTGATGCCTGTATGACCGTTTCTACATCTTAGTTTATATCAGATAGCACTTAGGTACTCGGAGGGGAAAGTTCAATTGGTTCAATGAGATTATTCTACGATTCCTGTATTCTTAAGTAGTTATTCTATATTTTGGTTACTCCATCTGATGCGTTGTATCCTGACTCCTGTGTCGCCATATCTGCACCTGGGACACCAGTGCACCGTGTCTGCAAACAAAACGTAGCAATGGTAAAAAAAAGGGCAAATCTTTAAAAATGTACAAACTAGTGTCCCGACAACTTAAAAACACTGAAGGCTCAGTCACACGGGCGGCGATCCATGCAGAAAAATGCCTGCACCGCGTCTGGACAAAAATCCACATGACCAGCTCCATTGCCACCCAAATGTTCTCTTTCTGACAGGTGCAGACATCTGCGGTGCGGAAAAACACACGGATCGCCGTTTTGGATTTCACTTTTATGTAAGCGGGAAAAAAAGGGAGGTGGAGGGAGTTTAGCTGTGTACAATGCCGTAAAAGAAGACAGCTGGCTCTATTTAAGTTTTTATAGTCATTCTGAGGATTTCTGCCGATCGATGGATTTCTATGCTGCAGCGTATTTTATTGCCGATACGCAACAGTTGCCGATGTGAACGGCAGAAAATACACAGCTAAAGATTGGCACTCAATCACAGCAATTTGTCATTCATGCGATTTTACGTCACGTACGGGTAAACGTAAAAACGTATACAGTCGTGTCAATCTCTTATTTTACTACATACAAGGTTATTGTTAACTGCAATTAAAATCAATTTAACCCTTTCCAATCCCATTGGTATCCTGGTTTTCCAAGGGGGCTTCTTCTTTTTCTGCTGTTATACAACAGCGCTATCTGCTGGCTAAAGCCAGTACTGCATGAGGTGACACGTTGGATAGGCTCTGACAGCAGAGAGGCTGGCAATATACAGTAAGAGAACCCCCGACGGATGTCTTCCAACATCAGAGCTATACAGCCTTAAATCATAATGTCTTAAGACGTTAGACAGTGGATTGGAAAGGGTTAATCAATGTTTTCATAGACTCTCATTACCATATCATCTTTTCTCACTGTTGACCCACCTCCTCTAAATGTGCTCTTAATATTTTCAGATTTTGCAGAATCTTGGAATGCGAACCGATTCCTTTTAATATGGGATTATGGCTCTATTTTTTTATATTTCAGACCATGTTTTTCTGGATTAAATTATTAGTACTATAAATTAAAGTCATTTTAATAGAAAGAACCCATTTGCTACATATGCAACTAAGACAAGGTAAAGAGGGTGATAGTTGCAGTGCTCATGCCATATGGGTACTACATGGTGATGTTTTTCCCTGTTCCTATTCTTCCAAGAAAAGGGAAATTTGCTACAATATAATCCTTTATTTCGGGTAATACAGATACCTCAGGCTGGCCCTGGTGACAACATTGAATGGGGCTCGTGGACATAAACCCCTTTTTAATATTAACTGTTTAAAACCAATGCTGCATGGTGCAACACAAAATAAATGACTCTTGTGGTTCTTACATGGTCAGACAAGGAGTGAGCCATAATAATGTAAGTAAAACTTTCAAGATTGGGAGATCAATGTGGTTTTTTTACCCCAAACTGTATAGTTTGGATTAGAGTTTAACTCTATGAACGAAGGCTCATTTGGGATTGTTCTGTATATACTTATTTTAGAATTGTAATTATACATAGCTTCGTATGTTACAATGTCAGTTTAAAATGGCTTCACCCTCAATATATTGCAGATTTTCCTCCAGACAATTGTCATTTGCTCAACCATCTTGTTTGATTGAAATTACCTCTGAGAGCAATGGGCATTTTACATCTGCCTATAAAGCCATACTGGGAACATCTGTTGGAATTTCTTGATTGCACACATTGCTAATTAGCAATCAGCAAGGATCCCCCAGAGTTTCTATAGAAACAGTGGTCGAGAATATAAAATACTGTATGAGAGCATTCAAAATCTGAACGGTCACATATTAGAGAAAATGAATGATGCTGTACTGTTACTGTCTGCAATTTACTTTACAGAAGGACCCCATCCTGCAATGCACTGAAATACAAGGAGTCATTTAATACCTTTACGGAGCATTTGGAATATGTTTCATACAGTAAACAAAGTCATGGTAAGTGGTATACTGAGTAGAGATGAGCGAACGTGTTCTTAACGAACACTTACGCACCCGAACACCGGCTTTTCCGAGGACTTCCGTGTTCGCGCGTAAGTATTCGGGGGGCGCCGGGGGGCGGGGAGAGGCGCGGCGGCGCGGGCGGCAGCAGCGGGGAACAGGGGGGAGCCCTCTCTCTCTCCCTCTCCCCCCCACTCCCCGCCGCAACCCCCCGCGCTGCCACGGCGACCCCCGAACTTTTTTTGCCCGAACACGGAATTCCTCGCGAAGTTCGGTGTCCGGGCGAAAAGGGGCGGAGCCGAACACGTTCGCTCATCTCTAATACTGAGCAATATACAGTATAATCTGGCTGTATAGGTGGAAACAGGACCAGGAGACGTTACAGTGTCAGCCCCAGTCCCAGCGCAAGTTCACTGTTGTTTCAATGTCAGACGCTGACAGGAGCACTTCTCTGCGGGGGTGTGGATGGATTGATTGGCTGGGAGGTGTGTCCCTCATCTGGCCAATCAGCACCTGTCTGTATACATTTATCCTGGCTCCTACTCATGGAGGACACTGGTTATACTTCTGGTCTGTTGTGTTTCTGCTTGCATCAGCAGTTCTTGTCTTGCGCGATTGGTAGATGAGTTCCTTTTAGTGATTTGTATATTGTGGGGTGTTGTAATATATTTATCCTAACTATTGTTGCTATTGTATTCCATCTAGATAGTGCATACTTCTTTCTACCTATACCATATCTTGAGTTATCATATGTAGCAAACATCGTCCCTGTTTTCCATTTAGAGAAAGTCAGGGTCACCAATGATGTGGGGTTGCCCCCATCAGGGTGAGTGCTCTGCTTTTAGGTAGAGTTTCATTGCTTCATTAGATCAGGGTCAGATTTCCTATCCGTCCATATTTTGGTTTTGTTTTTCATATTTTTGTTCTCCCCATTAATAAATTGTGTGTATATCCATCCTCTTAAGGGCAACAAATTATGTCCCATCTGGATGAGGTCTTTTATGTCCAGTTTGGGCATACGAGTCAGTCTTTACATTTTTTTATACCACATTAGTGCTATGTAATTTTATGTTGTTTGTGTGGGGAAAATAGTGTAGCTCCATTAATCTAATATAAAAAGGCCTACAGGCTTTTTCTTGCACCACACTTTGACCCCTTTATGTGACCTTTGGTGGATGATTTTGGTGTCATTAGGTTTGTGACATCCCCACCACTGCCATAAAATTATCAAATTTGAGTTTGATACATTGAGTGACCTGTCAGGCCAGGTCAAAGTTCATATGTTAAGTCTAGCAGTGCTGTTGTGCTTCAGCCAACAGCACCACTAGGGAGAGTCAGGGCTCCTTTACACTGGTGAGGGCGATATCGGGCCGTGAATTACAGCTTGTCGGCATTCTCGCAATCCATGTGGAAACCCCTAGATGCGAGGTGTTTTCAAGTGGAAACAGCCTTGCAGGCCTGCGGGGCTGAAGAAATTCTCCAGCACAACTGTCACAGCAGTGGCAGGGGATCACAATATTCTCCCATTGTTTTCAATGGGGTCAGCGCTGCTGCCGCCAGCCCCATTGCAAACAATGGGTTGTATTGCAAAAAGAAGGGACATGCTGCAATTTTTTCCCCTGCATCACATTCCAATAATGCATCTGGTAGTAAAAAGATAAACACTGAAATTGTTGCCTCTGAGCACAGAGAGGCAGTTTTGTATAGGGGCAGTAGCATGCCTGCTTCTGGCCACTCCTCCTATTCCTTCACCTCTTCATACTTCTTTCAAGACCCTCTACCTTGGCACAGATATCCATATGTGACCAAATACGACCTCCCTACAGTGGTGCATATTGTAAACGCCAAAATGCTGTCTTACAACTCAAATGTCTAGGAGAACACAGCTACATGGTTGAAGAGAGGTTGATGGCTTTACAGACCCAGGCTGACACGTGGCTGACCCGTGCAAGGTCGTGTGTGACAATGGTGCCAATCTGCTATACAATCTCACACATATACCTTGCCTGGCAGCACTTCCTAAACATTTATGCAGGTTTACAACCAGTGCTGGAAATGGCCAGGAAATTATGCTCACACGTTTGGAATTTACACCTAACCGCCTCTTATTTGTCGGAAATATAGCAACAGTTAGGTCCACCATCCAACCGTCTTATCTATGACGTGCCTACACGATGGAATTCAACATTGCATTGGTTGCAGAGACTAAGCCAGCACAATAGAGCAATCACAGAGTAGCAGATAGTGTATACCATTAGCAGGTACTGTATGGAGGTTGGTTACTCAATGCCTATGGAGTGGCTACCAATCAAAGATATGTGTGCAGTTTTAGCCTATTTTCATGTAGTAACAAAAAAGGTCAGTTATGATGACATAGTGATCAATATGACCATCCTTGTTGTCTGCCTTTCAGATAAAACACTATAGGGTTTCAGGGACAATGCCATATTTTTGTCACAGGAGGAGCAGGAAGGCATACCAGTCTCCCAACTGTCTGGTCTGTCTGCCATTACTCAACACACTGCAGAGAGGGTGGCTTTGGCAAGAGAGGGAGGAGTGTCTTCTCCAATATGTTTCTATTCCCATGGACAAAGTATAGAGAAGGAGGAAGAGGAGGGGAATAATATAGATCCAGAGACAGAGGAGATTGCTATGTAGCGATCCATCCATCACTAACCGCAGATATTCTACGTGGCTAGCGGTACCAACCAGAGGATTCTCTTAGGCCTGATACTGAAGAATGTGAACCATCACCCTTAAAGGAGATGTCTCGAGGAAGCAGTGAATTTTTTTTTTTGCCCAGTCCCCCTAATTAAACATACATTACTAATTACCCCTGTAAATTACTTTCCTAGCTGGTTTCTACTTACCGTTCCAGCGTTTCAGCAACTTATAAAACTTTTTCCCAAGATGGCCGCCAGCTCTTTTCGCATCGCTTGCTGTAGCCCGACGTGCGCGCTCCCGAGACGCTACCAGCTGTGTCTCCATGGCAACCAGACGCCCCGCAGCCGCCGACCGGACCCCAGGAATGAACATGGCCGACCTGTCACCCACCGCCAGGCAGCAGGTAACCGGCGCAGCCCCCCCCCATCACAGCGGCAGCCCCCCCCGGCCTAGCGACAGCCCCCCCGGCGCAGCGGCAGCCCCCCCCGGCCTAGCGACAGCCCCCCCCGGCCCAGCGCTAGTTCCCCCGGCGCAGCGGCAGCCCCCCCCGGCCTAGCGACAGCCCCCCCCCAGCCCAGCGCTAGTTCCCCCGGCGCAGCGGCAGCCCCCCCGGCCTAGCGACAGCCCCCCCCGGCCCAGCGCTAGTTCCCCCGGCGCAGCGGCAGCCCCCCCGGCCTAGCGACAGCCCCCCCGGCCCAGCGCTAGTTCCCCCGGCACAGCGGCAGCCCCCCCGGCCTAGCGACAGCCCCCCCGGCCCAGCGACAGCCCCCCCCGGCCCAGCGCTAGTTCCCCCGGCGCAGCGGCAGCCCCCCCCGGCGCAGCGGCAGCCCCCCCCCCCGGCGCAGCGGCAGCCCCCCGACCCATCACTTACCAGGACAGCTGGACGGTGGGACAGCTGGGCGGCTTCTCCGGACAGCTCGGCAGCTCTGCACCTTCCTCTAACAGAGGAAGGTACAGAATGGCCGCTCCAGCGCGCTCCCGAGCAGTGACAGCTCGTCTGCGCATGCGCAGAAGAGCTGTAGCGGGGAGCACACTGAAGCGGCTCGTGCTGAATGGAGAAGACCGGACTGCGCAAGCGCGTCTAAAAAAGCAAGCTGCCGGCGAATTTAGACGGAACCATGGAGACGAGGACGCTAGCAACGGAGCAGGTAAGTGAATAACTTCTGTATGGCTCATATTTAATGCACGATGTATATTACAAAGTGCATTAATATGGCCATACGGAAGTGTATAACCACACTTTGTTTCGCGAGACCACCCCTTTAAGCTCTTTGAGGCATAAGAGTAGTTTTTGTTGCAGTGCTTGCAGGAGGACTGTCACATAACCCACATCAAAATATCAGATAATTATTGAATGACCAAAATGACTACCCACCATGATCCCAGCTACAAGGCCAAAATGACAAATCTCATTCCATCAGTGTAGAGCGACCTCAAAATATGGCATTATAACAACAGACTGTTAAGCAGCTTTAGCACAGTATTTCCCCCATGGCTACAGGGATGCATCTGTAATGGATCATAGCTCTGTGGCTTAAGGTGGATGAGCAGGAAGCCGCCACAGCAGGGATCCTATTGAGGGGGCAGGGGAAGTCTAACAGAGGTGTGGCCAACTTTTTTTTAGCTCCTTGCAACCTGCACCAAAAGCACAGGGTATGTCACAGTAGGGTTCAGTTAAGTCTAAAACATAGCTTTTATTGAAAAACTAAATAAAAAGGAGTTTGTAACACAAAGTCCTAAACTCTAGACACAAATACACAAATAAATAAAAAACTGCACCCCTATGTCAAATGAGGGGAAGGCAGTATATACGTTGCCTAGGAACCAATATTTTCTCCCAACGGAATTAAAGTTTCTATTTTTGTTCTCCGTGGTATATATCCTAGAGCTAGTTGGATAGGCTCGTTAAGAATGGTGTTCCAGCTTGTATAGACAGCTATAGATATTCAATAGATGGGGGACTTGTATCCGCTTTTTAGAGCACGTGCGTTATTCCTCCCAAATAGAGAAAGATGCATAGACTGTCAAAAAATGCCGTAGGTGAGAGAATATTCACGCTACTTTGGCTAGTTTCAGAGAAATCAGATATAAAGCTGATATCAAAATGCTGTAGCTTGCCAACGTTTTTTGCGAGTTGTAGCCACCAAAAGTTATAATGCAGTACACCAAACTGCCAGCTCAATTATTTTGTAGGTTCAACGCGTTTCCGCTACCTGTTACGTAGCCTCATCAGGAACCATAAGAGAGTTTTTACAAACAAATCAGCTTCCAGCTAAACGGTTAATCCCCAGATTGGGATATTATAACCTTTTAGGAGGAGGGAAGTAGACAATCCTATCACTAGGTAGATCAAGGTAAATGAACCCAGTTTCCCCCCAAGAAAAATAGCTTCCAGTCTACCACAGAGGCTGGTGCTGCTGCCTTTTTTTGTTTTTGTTCCTGCTATCTTTGGGGGGAAACTGGGTGTATTTATCTTGATCTACCTAGTGATAGAATTGTCTACCTCCCTCTCTCTAAAGGTTATGATTTCCCAATCTGGGGACTAACCGTTTAGCTGGAAGCTATTTTTCTTGGGGGGAAACTGGGTTCATTTACCTTGATCTACCTAGTGATAGGATTGTCTACCTCCCTCCTCCTAAAAGGTTATAATATCCCAATCTGGGGATTAACCGTTTAGCTGGAAGCTGATTTGTTTGTAAAAACTCTCTTATGGTTCCTAATGAGGCTACGTAACAGGTAGCGGAAACGCGTTGAACCTACAAAATAATTGAGCTGGCAGTTTGGTGTACTGCATTATAACTTTTGGTGGCTACAACTCGCAAAAAACGTTGGCAAGCTACAGCATTTTGATATCAGCTTTATATCTGATTTCTCTGAAACTAGCCAAAGTAGCGTGAATATTCTCTCACCAACGGCATTTTTTGACAGTCTATGCTTCTTTCTCTATTTGGGAGGAATAACGCACGTGCTCTAAAAAGCGGATACAAGTCCCCCATCTATTGAATATCTATAGCTGTCTATACAAGCTGGAACACCATTCTTAACGAGCCTATCCAACTAGCTCTAGGATATATACCACGGAGAACAAAAATAGAAACTTTAATTCCGTTGGGAGAAAATATCGGTTCCTAGGCAACGTATATACTGCTTTCCCCTCATTTGACATAGGGGTGCAGTTTTTTATTTATTTGTGTATTTGTGTCTAGAGTTTAGGACTTTGTGTTACAAACTCCTTTTTATTTAGTTTTTCAATAAAAGCTATGTTTTAGAGACTTAACTGAACCCTACTGTGACATATCTATTTTTCATCAAGGTGTTCGTCCTGCAACTGTGACCCCCCCCCCCCAAAAGCACAGGGTAGTACTCACTTACACATGCATCACTTAACCATGAAGTTCCAAGAGTATAATAGCTTCCACATGCTTGTAGTCAGACATGGTGTTGGCCCCTTTGACTTCTGAGTGTCTAAGCTGGACAAATAGCTAGAGCTCAAACACACAATGTGTGCTACGATTGACCATTGTACACTATTTAGACCAATTGTTTGGAGGAGCACAGTGTTACCCAGATATGTGGCTGTATTCCCAATGTAAGTTAGGAACTTTGGCTGCATTGGGGACTTTCTGGAGGGCAAATTAGTGAACCCAATTTTTACTTCCATAGACTTTAATGGGAGTCGGAATCAGCCATCCTAATTCAAGATGATTTTCATGAAATCAGCCAGATTATTTCACTAATTGCTCATCACTATTTACAAGACACATCCCTCTGTCCATCACATGCCCAGGGAGGATCAATATCCACTGAAAGCAGTCAATGATGGTCCTGTCACATTGACAAGTACATTACACAGACTACCAGGATTAGGATGGGACAAGGAGAAGGGAAGCACACCAGAGCACCTGACAGAGAGCAACAAATCTATTCCTGATCTAAAAATGGCTGCACCTGCCTAACAGGCGGAGCACCTGCTCCGAAAGGGGCAACCCTGTGACCGGAACTAAGGATTTTTCTAAAAGACCCTAGATGGAGTAAGGGAGAAAGACAAAGCCCAGGAACAGACTGAGGACAGATCCAGGAAAACAAGGCTCACCCAACAGAACATAAGGTGCAGAACAAAACAAGTGTAAAAAGCAACCCAAATTGACACAGAGCAAATATCCAAGTACACAGTAATAGAACTCCTATTGGAACAAAACCACTTACTCACAAGACCAGGTTACAAGAAGTATAACCGGAATCTTCTGCTCTGAGGAGCCAGTTTAAATATCCAAAATTACTGACCGACAGGCTACAGTATGTATGTATTTCAAGTAGTTTGCATGCAAAATCATAAAAGTGATGTTACATTTTTCCTCTAGGCAAAATGACTCTGGACATCCCTGTGGGAAGAAGTTTGACACTGCCATACGAGAGCGTAAAAAGACTGGTATTCATACTGGTTTTGGGAAGAGGCTCCTGCTTAAAGGAGGTGTTAATTAAACATTAATACTTTAAACTATTACCAATATTTGCCTGGATGGAAGAGTTCCTCACATTTTTTTCCTTCTCAGGAAGTACACGGGGGACACAACTGTAACTACTGAGAACAGATTGTAATTATCTCTTCCTTCTCAACCTTTCCTAATATTGACTTTTGGTGAATGATCGGTTTAATTTATATTTTGCTAAAGTTTTCCCTCAATACATAGCTGTTAGCTGAGTGTGATTTTATGGTGTGGTTGCATTGGGCGCATACATACCCTTCTACTTAAATGAATCTCTGTTAATAATTTTTCAACAGTCATTGACTACTCACAGTTCTTAATCATCGATGCACCTCACCCACAGGAAATAAGAACATTGCTTTTTTTTCTTCATTAGGGCTAGCAATGTACTTGAAGCATATCATAAGTACAGCTGCAGACCTGCAATGAGTAATGAACATTGTTAACCAGCTAAGTCACCCAGACCCACTCATGATTTTGACCACTTGTAAATCTGGCAGCATTCCATATGACTATTCTAAAATATTCCAATTTAATTAGTTTCAGGCCAGCAAAGATGACTGTATATACAGTACATTTATATTACGCCAAACCGGGGTGCTGGAGAACTCTGCTCTAAGTGTGAAGAACGAGGAGTCTGAGGTTAGTGCTATAAAGATTCCTTCATGCTAATTACACGCTCAACATCAAATGCAAGCAGTGTATATTACTGTGGTGAAAATCCACCTGCGTGTCCTCAAGTCAGAGCCAAGTGCCTAAGCACTATATATGTGAGCCGTAACATCACTGCTTCATATGTCCGCAGTAACAAACTAAGCCTTTGCAATGCCATGCGATCCAAGTTTTTCAGGATAGTGGGTTGACATATTCTGTTCAGGTTAATTCATCAGAGAGTCTTGTGATTTCTCATTCTCCTTTCCCAAACTTTGCAGAAAACTTGAGATGTTCCAGATATTTCACTTGTAGAATCCTAAATAACATGAAATGCTATAAAACTGGAATGGACTGTTGTGTTTGTCATACGATGTGCAGAATGATATCCTTAGGGGTTTAGTCAATTACTATTATGAGACGAAATGTATTGCTAAATGTACTGTTAGCATACATGTTACAGTGTATCAATAAAAGAGTACTCATTCATCTGGAAATTATCTTCATTGACTGCACCAGCAAGTACATTGGTCTCCAACTTGATATTTGTGTCCCTAAGTGACGAATATACACTCACAGTACAAACCAGATAACGCAAAATTGTCAGAAGGAAACACAAAGGGGGGAAAAGGGTAAACTGATCCTAAATGCTACTATAGTGACTTACCCAGCCTATAAGCGGAGTTACCACCCTGACAAGGACGACCCCACATCAGGAACTTGCGGAGACCTTGTCTGTCCTTAGATGGTGATAAGAATGGGGGACAATAAATAGAAGGAACACACAAAGGTGTAAAAACACAACAGGGAATTAAGATGTAACTAAGCCTGAGATAAATAGATGTAAATCGCTGACTTATCTCTCTGTATAGCTGAGAAGCAAAGAAGAATGCTGACATGACTAGAAACTCTTTCAGACAGATGAATACCCAGCATCCTCTGTGAGGAGGGGCAAGAATAAATACATACCCAATCTAGCTGATTGGCCGCTTGGAAAACCACCACAACTGACCAATCAAACCACATACAGACCAAGAAGTGCTCTTATCGGCGTCCAATGCCAAAATGACATCATGTGCCAACACAAGGATCACTTGGGCTGGGGCTGATGCCGTGATCCTCCGACATGGGCACATGACACAACAATTCTTTTTCCATTGCTGTCACTCAGGGCTATCCCGAGAGAGGAGTGTCATAGGTGACTGCAGTTCTAAAGATTATTCATTCTTGGTCAATCTGTGTTTTGTTTACTAAATCTCTAAAGGTGAGCATAACCCTTACAAACCCTTGTATATTACTATATATATATATATATATATATATATATATATATATATATATATATATATATATATATATATATATATATATACACACAATACACATCCTTTCTGCTTCTGTTGCTAAAATTGGCGTCCTCTTTTGAGTATGTGGAGTTTATTTTTCTTCTTTGATTATAAATCAGCTGCTTTATTCTCTTAGGATTTAAATATATACATAATTCAACATTGCTTTAACCCCTTCCCCCACATCCAGTTTTGGCCTTACTGTCCAGGCTGCATTTTTCTAATCTGACAAGTGTCACTTTAAGTGGTAACTTTGCAACACTTTTACTTTTGCAAGTGATTCTGAGAGTGTTTTCTCGTGACACATTGTACTTTATGTTAGTGGTCACTTTTGGTCAATACAGTTTGCAATTTTTTTTCACTAAATTTACGGAAAATGTTGGAAAATTTGCAATTTTCAAACTTTGACTTCTATAATCATACCACACAAAATAGCTAACAAATAACATTTTCCATATGTGAACTGTATGTTGGAACCATTTTGAAAGCGTCCTTTAATTTATTTTGTATGTCACAGAAAGCTTGTAATTATAGTGAGATTTCTAATTTTGATGAAATTACCAAAATCAATTTTTAAGGCATCAATTCAGTTCTGAAGTGACTCTCAGAGGTCTGACTATTAGAAACCCCCATAAATCACCCCACTTTAAAAAGAACACCCCTCAAAGTGTTCAAAGCATTTACAAATGCTGTTAACTCTTTAGGTGTTTCATAAGAACTAAAGGAAAATGGAGGATACATTTGAAAATGTAATTTTATTTTGCAGATTTCCAATTTTAATAATTTTTTTCTGTAACACAACAGAAATTAGTAGATAAACAGCACTCAATATTTATTTATCTGAATCCGCACTTTTTAGAAATATCTCACGTGTCCCCAGTGTGCATTATGACTCAAACACAGGCCTCAGAAATGAAGGAGAACCTTTGTTGATTTTGGCGCCTCCCTTCTTTTGTGGCCAATTTTTCATTGCCATATTCAGAGAACCATAACCTTTTGATTTTTCCATATACACTGCTGTGTTAGTCCTTGTTTTTTGTGAGATACATTAACCCTTTGCAATCCAATTTTGGATTCAGGGTTTCCTAGGGGGCTTTCTCTTTCTGCCATTATACAACGGCGCATTCTGCAGGCTAGCGGTGTGGGACATGTTGGAGAGGCCCCCGACAACAGAGTGGCCAGTAATATACAGTAAGAATACCCTGCTGGACGTCTTAAGACATCGGAGCTGTACAGCCTTCAATCAGAATGTCTTCAGACGTCAGACAGTGGTTTGGAAAGGGTTAACATTTTTATTAGTACCATTTTTGAGTACAGATCAAATTTATGCTATTTATTTTGGGTGCATTCACACGAGTGTGTATGTGTGCATACATAGGTACGCACAAAACTGCGCACCCACATACGTGCACAAACACGCGTGAATGCAGGTCCGTACAGTATTTCTTTCAATGGGGCCGCGGCTGCTGCTGGCGGGCCCATTTGAACGCAATAGGAATGCTGGCACACCTGCAGTGATTTTCAGGGAAGGGCTTGAAATATAACCCCTTCCCTGAAAATCATCCCTGGTTGGTGTAAAAAAAATAATTCTATATTTACACGCATGTCCTATGTTTTGCAGGTACGTGCATTTGCAAGCTTGTAAAACACGAACATGTGAACACACCATTGGGAACCAATGGTTCTAATAGACGCCTGGTTTTGTGCGCACCTATGTACACACACGCTCGTATGAATGCACCCTTGGTTTGTAAGGAGATGAGCCATTTAAAAAAAGTAATTCTAACATTGTTTTTTATTTTTGGGATCTAATCACCTTGTGGTTCAAATAATTATGCTGAAGGTCGGTGCAGTTGTGGCATTACCAAATTTGCATATATATATATTTTTTTTTTACTACCTTTGCACATTAGAAGCATTTTTCATACAATTTTTTTCCTTGTATTGCCATAATAAGTGGCACACGCCTTTTTTATTTTTTCACTTGCAAAGCTGCTTGAGGGCTCATTTCTTGCGGGATGAGTTGACCTACTCATTGGTAACATTTCAAAGTGCATGTGACTTTTTTATCATTTTTTATTCCGTGTTTTGGGTGTACAAAAATCTGCAGCTCTGATAGTTTTTTTTCTCGCAATGCTGTGGACCATGTGGTATAAGTGATAGCTTATTCTTATTCTCTGGGTCATCATGATTCCTGTGATAGCAAGTTTATATAGTTTTTTCTTTATATCTTACTACTTTGGGAGAGTTTTCTATATAAAATATTTTATTTGCATCGCCGTATTCAGTCAGAACTTTGAGGGCTTGATTTTTGCAGTAGGAGTTGCCATTTTCATTAATAGCATTTTGTGGTGCATGTGACTTTGTGATTAATTTTTATTTCATTTTTTTGTGTTGCATGATCAAAAACAGCAATTTTGTAATTGCTTTTTCTTTTTTTAACGGTCCTTACCGTATGGCATAAATGACATAATCATTTTATAGCATTGGTAGTTTTTTAGATTTGCATCTTTCCCTATAATAAATAGAGATCTATTGGAAAAATATCGCATTGCATATTCCGTTGCGTACTGTGTGCACATTTATGCACCCCCATAGACTTCTATGGAGACTTTTTGGTGTGCAAAGTAGAACATGCTGGGGGGAGAGGGGGATTACGCACATGTAAGAAAGGAAATATGAGCAAATCCCTTTAAATCAATGGGTTCTATTTTCTGCGTATACAAATTTTGCGCACGTCAATGCACCCGTGTGCGCCAACTCTAAGCCTCTTTTTATGGTGGCAGAACTTCTCACAGAAGGACCTGGTATTGTTTCCCCCTCCACACCCTTTTCATGACCCTTATCACCATATATCAAGATTCTGTGAAAGGACATAACACGTAGACCTAAGGGAGTCTTCACAAATCCTATTCTCTATTGATTCCCCAAAAGGCAAATCACTTTGATGAGTACATCTAGAAACTGGCCAATTGATTCCACTATCTCTCCAGCCATCTATCAAGTGTTAAAAATTCTTTGTTCATTGTGCAGTTAGATTCATTACTAGAACACTGGACCGGAATCAAATATTTTGCAATTAAGTGAGAAGAAACAGAACAATTAAATTGAACTTTATGTTACTGAAGAAAATGAGCAAGATCACAATTAAGATAATGCTTCCATGATCAGGAGTCCTGCGTACTAATATATTCTCCACATAAAAGCTTTAGAAATTGCTGAATGCTGACATGAGCTGTCCAATAGCCAACATTTATTGTGAATCCAACTTTTAAAAGTCATCATCTAGCTGACAACTTATAGGGGAGACAATGGATTAAGCAAATGACTGTGCAGATCTTCCTTGAAGATTCCCTTAAAGGGGTTGTACAAGAACTTTTATCCCCCATCTATTGGATAGAATGAGAGAAAAACAAGCAGAACAAAAAGGTTTCGGGGAAAAAACCTCTTCTTCAGTAATTGCTGAAGAAGAGTTTTTTCCCCGAAACACGGTTTTTCTGCTGGTTTTACTCCCCATATAATAAAATCTTTATATCTTACCATCATCATCATTTTTTAGAGTCGTTGCATCTTGAGCCATTTTTCTCTCACTCCCACTGTGTACTTCTTGACCTGTCTTGTACAGGTATACGTTTGGCCGGTAGCACCTGCTACATACACCTGTACCACTAGTCATCAACGAACTTTATACATCCAACCACTGAGTAGTTCCACCACTTTCCTTCTCTAAAAGGTTCACCATCACTGGGATAGGGGATAAAAATCTGATTGGTTGGGGTATCACCACTGAGATCCCCCACTGAGTCTGAGAATGGGACTCCTGTGACCCCCTCGCATCATCACTGTAGGCTTGCTGCCCCCACGTGTAATGATGTCAAATTTCATGCCTCCATTCATTTCAGTAGGGCTTATGGAAGTAGCCAAATACAAGCGCAAGGCTATCTCTGGCAGTCCAATCAAAAATGAATGGAGAAGCATTGCACATGTGCAGCCACATCTCCATTCAATGTCCACCTTACTGTGGGAGTGCAGAGATCCCACAGTGATAGGTGGGGGGGGGGGGGGGCACGGAACCCCTGTTCTAAGCATCAGTAGGGATCTTAGCAGTGAGATCCCCACTAATTAGATTTTTATTGTTTAGCGTATGGATAGGTGATGAAAGTTAATTCATGTACAACCCCTTTGAAACCCATGTTCAGTGACAAAACAACATGGGACATACAACAGATCCAGCTTCCTATGTAATCTGGGGCACCACCCATTTTTCTCGTTGATGCTCCAAATAATGTTTTACTGTCTATATTTATCAGTCTAGTGACATCACTCTGTCTCAGTGACCGCAGTCTAATCTCTTAACTGAACTAATTGCCCTGGTCATAGACAGTAACGCAGATAGATTCTGAGGGAAAATAGGACAGAGAGGCTCCCCCATGAAGTTTGAAGAAGTTGTGAAAGGCGGTTCCCAGTCCAGGGCCTGAACTAGGGAATGAGATGTAGGTGAAGAATAAAATGAAAAAAAGGTAGTAAAATGTGAGTTCTGCTAGAATGGTCAATGGGGTACAGTGGGGGAGTGACAGTGTTTTAAAGTAAATGTTTTATGTTTTTTTTCAACTTTTGTAGCTTTTTGGTGATTTGTTAGCTTTGCCTTTTCCCATAAAGAAAGAAAAAGAACACTTGGCTGCATGACAAGTATTTACACTGAAATTGAACTACACCCATTGTGAGGTTAATGTCAGTTGTAAAAGTTTTACGGATGATCAATTCCTCCTTTTTTAGTAGATTTTTTCAATATAAGATTGGATGGGAGAGCTGTGAACCTTGCCTGCTTAGTTTTAACATGCTGCAATTGGCAAACTCCTCTTGGACTGGAATAGAATATTTAAGAAAATGATGTTTGCGCGGAGGGTGCTGTTGTTTTGATACTATACAGATCTTTTTATGTTTAGTTTTTGGCATGTAGTGGGTGTTTTGGCTGGCAGCCATATTGAAATATGTTTTCGGTGACAGCTGTGTTCAACACTGCCCAGGTAGGCTGTGTTCCTGACAAGTTGGGAGTAGCTTTGCATAGTCAGAAAGCATACATTTTCATTAGCTACTCTTGCCTTTGTGTGTCTATAGCTCCAAAAATAATCTCGATGTGTCAGTGCTTTCCGCAACCTGCTAAGTAACACAGTCCATTCTTTCTGAGAGATGGGCAACCCTCCCCTGAGATATTGGAGAACATTGAACTAAATCAACATGTATATGTAATATTTCTTTTTGTCTTGTAGAGCTGTTCTGCAAGACTGCACAAATTATTATGAAGATACACAAATAAATGATTTACTTGCTCTACAATACATGCATTTTTTATTCCTCCAAGATGAATGTGTTTCTACTGCATTGAATACATTGTGGATTCTATTATACTCTATGTTCCCATAAGCAGATCTTTTCTGGTGGACTTTATTGTCATAATAATCTGAAATAATAAATTATGTTGATAGTTTCTAGGATGATAATGGGACATTGTGATAGAATACTAGAATCATACAGTTGGAAGGGACCTCCAAGGTCATCAAGTCCGACCCCCTGCTCAGTGCAGACAGATGTCTGCCCAGCCTTTGTGTGAAGACTTCCAATGAAGAAGAACTCAGCACCTCCTGTGGTAACCTGTTCCACTCATTGATCACCCTCACTGTCAGAAAGTTTTTTCTAATATCTAATCTGTGTCTCCTCCCTTTCAGTTTCATCCCATTGCTTTTAGTCTTTCCTTGTGCAAATGAGAATAGGGATGATCCCTCTGCACTGACAGCCCTTCAGATATTTGTAGACAGCTATTAAGTCTCCTCTCAGCCTTCTTTTTTCAAGCTACACATTCCCAGATCCTTAAACCATTCCTCGTTGGGCATGGTTTGCCTTAAATAAACCTTAGAATGATATGAAGCTCAGATTAAGTCTTTTTATGATAATACTTGCAAAATTTGGGTTTCCCGGTGAAGACAGCCAATGATCTGTCTTAAATGGTACCCCTACATATTAGATGGATATTGGTTACACTTGCTTCAGCAAGTTTGACAAATCTTTTATGTGTAAAGCTGCATCTACACGCAATGATTGTCATTTGAACAAACGAACGACTTAACGACATTTTGCTTTCAAATCCTGAACGTTTACACATAAAAATAATTGTTTAAGATCCTCATAATTTCTTTCGTTATCTATAACACTGTACATGTTGTTTGCTCAGGTTGGGCGTGTGTGTATATGCAAAGAATCTCTAGGTGGGGGAGGGGTTTAATTAGTGCCAAGAAAAAGCCATTGTCTTCTGCCACATGGGTCATTATGTTTAGTTGGGCAAACAATCACCCTTCCTCTCAAGTTGTTTGAAAGACTGAACAACTGAATGAAGGCCCTTTAAACTTAATGACAAGCGAACAAACTAACAACTGTTTTTAAGCAGGCTGAAACTCAGCACTAAACGACAAGTGAAGGAGTAGTGCATGATGGCTTCACATTTACACGTAATGATTATCGCTCCCTTTCGCTCCGTTGAACGAATTTTGAGTGATAATTGGTGCGTGTATATGGGTCTTAAGGTAGAGCGCTCTCTCCACCCCGGATGAAGAAGGACTGGGCATGTTGGTATTTTACCATGTCCAATACTTTGTTCTCATAAGAGATAAGCTGCCTCTTGTGGAGTCTGGCAGTGGCTTTTTCACTTCCGTATTGAGAACACATGCATGCTCAACCGAGCTGAGTATATTTGGGGGGTTAGGTGGGAAAGGTAGCTACTAATTAAATTAGTATTGGACCGATAGGTGTATAGTCATCCTAAAGAGGACCAATCATATCCCCTTATGATATGCAGTGCAATGGGCTGCATACCTTTACAAGTGCATCTTTGCTCATTCTTCTAGTGTTTTCATTTTGGATCTAGTCACCCCATTTTGCACCCAATGGCTCCAGTTCCTGTTGGAGCCCGATACCAGTCAAGTTAACCCTTTCCAATCCACTGTCTGATGTCTAAAGACATTCTGATTGAAGGCTGTATAGCTCCGATGTTGGAATACGTCCAGCAGGGTATTCTAACTGTATATTACTGGCCGCTCTGTTGTCGGAGGCCTCTCCAGCATGCCCCATACTGCAGTACTGACTCTAGCCAGCAGAGGGCTGGCTAATGTATAATGGCAGAAAGAGAAAAACCGCTAGGAAACCCTGAATCCAAAATTGGATTGCAAAGGGTTAATGGTTTCCAGCTCCTAATGCCAATGGCAGATATGAAATTTGATTGACACTGGAAGCTTGAGACTGTCTACTTGACAGTGGGTCTCTTAAAATAACCAAAGACATTATGTAAGTGAGATTGGAGGGATATTAAAGCCTAATTAAAATCACTGCAGGAAACAGGAAGGATGCAGCTGTAAAAGTATGCAGTTGGCTTTACTGGTCAGAGGCCGTGATAGGTGCTATTTAAGGATAAGATATCAATTTGTTATTGGTGGGGGTGGTCTGACCCTTTTTATCCCTGCCAATCAACAGTATGAGTTCTATTCAAGTGAATTTGGCAGAACTGTAGTACAAAGATTAACTGCATAGTTGGAATATTTGCAGTGCCTTGGAAAACACAGACAGGAGTGTTGCAGGCCTACCATGAATGTCTTTCTATTAAGTCCTATGATGACGCTAGTCACGTGATGCTGTGACGCATGGACTCTATTGAATACGGCATCTCAGTTGATAGCAATCTATAGGGAGCTTCATGCACGGTGTGATTATGTGACACTTAGTCACACGCGGAGATATGGATCATGTGACGACGCTTCATCAGGTGACGCGGGCCACGTGACGAGGAAGCGAGGTGTACTATAGGGAGGGCCATAATCTTTTAGTTTCGGTTCTGGTCTTCACATTGACACAGGATGAGAAAGCCCTATTTACCAATTAGATAGCATGAGAGGATATGACCCGGGGCCATTTCACTAAGATTAACAACAGATGGATCCACTCCTTTTTGCCTATACCTAATAATGGGTGGGGTCTAGGATGGGGCGGGAGCTCCACACCCTATATATAGGAGGAGATGTGATTGTGGGCCATTTTCAGCATGGACTCTTTGCCTGGTCACATGGTATGTATTTTACCTGTTGAAAGTATGTATTTGTTATATGATGTTTTCTTGGATGTGTTTTTTAATAGTCATAAAATGAGATATTTCATTGCCTGTGTATATTTTTTTAACTACGATGCTATTATCGTTTTTAGGCTTGATAAAGGCCGATGTGTGGCCGAAACGTTGCCTGAATTGGCTACATGGATCAATAAAGTTCTTTCTTTTTTTCAATAACTGATTGCACTCATATATGCTGCCACATATACATATTCCTATTAAGTCCTGACTGTGACCTGTAAAAATACAATATACTGCAACACTAAAGTATTGTATCATATTGTACATGCAATCAGATAGCTACCAGTTTAATTTCTCAATATGGAATAAGAAAAAAATATATATAAAAAATTAGATTATTAAAGCTTTTTTAAATTGTTAGTAATTACGAGGGGTTGCTGATAAGTCTTTGGCTTTACCCAGAAAGAAACGAGATAGGAAGATAGAAAGTGGATTAGGGAAGCGCCAAGTAAAATTTGAAAAGGAAATCAATAGATGAAAGAGTTGGTGTTCACTCACCTGGTGCCTAGCGAGGTAAATCTGGCAAGATATACCTCGCTGACACCCGTAATCCAGAAAGACATATAGAGGTATCTTTAGTCCCAGGTCCGTGAACCACGGAGAGCCGCAAATATAAACAAGCACTCCGTTATGGCGCTTGAATCAAATACAATAAATGCAAAAACAACGAAAAGTAATATTTGCGCTCGTCGGGATAAAGGAAGAGTTTTGTTAATTGAGTAGTTAATTTATTGTCATCATACGAGCAACGCGTTTCGGCGGCTAGCTGACGCCTTTTTCAAGCTCAAATAAAATACATTTACATACAAACATATATAAACATACAGATTAGAGATGAGCGAGCACCAAAATGCTCGGGTGCTCGTTACTCGGGACGAAATTATCGCGATGCTCGAGGGTTCGTTTCGAATAACGAACCCCATTGAAGTCAATGGGCGACCCGAGCATTTTTGTATATCACCGATGCTCGTTAAGGTTTCCATGTGTGAAAATCTGGGCAATTCAAGAAAGTGATGGGAACAACACAGCAACGGATAGGGCAGGCGAGGGGCTACATGTTGGGCTGCATCTCAAGTTCACAGGTCCCACTATTAAGCCACAATACCGGCAAGAGTGGGCCCCCCCCCTCCCAACAATTTTTACTTCTGAAAAGCCCTCATTAGCATGGCATACCTTAGCTAAGCACCACACTACCTCCAACAAAGCACAATCACTGCCTGCATGACACTCTGCTGCCACTTCTCCTGGGTTACATGCTGCCCAACCGCCCCCCTCCCCCCCACAGCGCACACCAAAGTGTCCCTGCGCAGCCTTCAGCTGCCCTCATGCCACACCACCCTCATGTCTATTTATAAGTGCGTCTGCCATGAGGAGGAACTGCAGGCACACACTGCAGAGGGTTGGCACGGCTAGGCAGTGACCCTCTTTAAAAGGGGTGGGGCGATAGCCCACAATGCTGTACAGAAGCAATGAGAAATATAATCCTGTGCCACCGCCATCAGGAGCTGCACACGTGGGCATAGCAATGGGGAACCTATGTGCCACACACTATTCATTCTGTCAAGGTGTCTGCATGCCCCAGTCAGACCTGGCTTTTTAATTCATAGACACAGGCAGGTACAACTCCCTATTGTGAAGTCCCTGTGGACCCACAGCATGGGTGGGTGCCAGGAAGCCACCAGCGGTACATAAAAATATCCCATTGCATTGCCCAACACAGCTGAGGTAGTAATGTCGTGCTTAATGCAGGTGGGCTTCGGCCCACACTGCATGCCCCAGTCAGACTGGGGTTCTTTACAAGTGGACACATGTAGGTTAAACTCCGTGTGCACCTACAGCATGGGTGGCTCCCTGGAACCCACCGGCGGTACATAAAAATATCCCATTGCATTGCCCAACACAGCTGAGGTAGTAATGTCGTGCTTAATGCAGGTGGGCTTCGGCCCACACTGCATGCCCCAGTCAGACTGGTAATATGTACCTTAACAGTAACCGCGTTGGTGGCAATGTGGTGGTGACTGCGGACCTAGTAGCGCGGTTTTATTTTGTTGGTTTTCGGAATGTGGCCAGGATTAAGTGGGCTGTGGCGGGGGATGTTTTTGAGGCACTACGTGTCCTCTCCTTGTGTCCGTGGTTATATGCACCTTAACAGTAACAGCGTTGGTGGGAAATGGCCTCGCCGCCATCATGTCTTTGGGAAGCCTCTGTTTCCACACCCCAGAGACATACCATTAGCAGCGGTATAGGCAGAGCCCATAATTAGTAACATTTCAGCCGTAGCATTAGGACAGGCCCCACTAACATATCACTAGCAGCATTATAGGGGGAGCACAGTATTAGTTCCATTTCAGTAATAGTAGCACTCAAGACATGCCCCAGTAACAATTCCGAAGCAGCAGTATAGTGGGAGCGCAGTCTTCGTTCCATTTCAGTAATAGTAGCACTCAAGACAGGCCCCAGTAACAATTCCGAAGCAGCAGTATAGTGGGAGCGCAGTCTTCGTTCCATTTCAGTAATAGTAGCACTCAAGACAGGCCCCAGTAACAATTCCGAAGCAGCAGTATAGTAGGAGCGCAGTCTTCGTTCCATTTCAGTAATAGTAGCACTCAAGACAGGCCCCAGTAACAATTCCGAAGCAGCAGTATAGTGGGAGCGCAGTCTTCGTTCCATTTCAGTAGCTGCAGTATAGACAAGGCCCAAGTTACATTTATGTAGCTAAAGTGTAGGCCAACCCCACACACCTTTCTGTACCATGAGTGCAGGCGAAGAACATAGAAATTGCTATGATTACACTGTAGGTAAGTGCCCAAAAAAATTGGTGTACCAACAGTACTAATGTACCTCAGTAAAAATTGGCCATGCCCAACCAAGATGGCAGGTGAAACCCATTAATCGCTTTGGTTAATGTGGCTTAAGTGGTAACTAGGCCTGGAGGCAGCCCAGTTTAACGAAAAATTGTTTCAAGTTAAAGTTCCAACGCTTTTAAGAGCATTGAAACGTATAAAAATTTTTTAGAAAAATTATATGAGTGAGCCTTGTGGCCCTAAGAAAAATTGCCCGTTCAGCGTGATTACGTGAGGTTTCAGGAGGAGGAGCAGGAGGAGGAGGAGGAGGAATATTATACACAGATTGATGAAGCAGAAATGTCCCCGTTTTGGATGGTGAGAGAGAACGATGCTTCCATCCGCGGGTGCAGCCTACGTATTGCTTAGGTATCGCTGCTGTCCGCTGGTGGAGAAGAGAAGTCTGGGGAAATCCAGGCTTTGTTCATCTTGATGAGTGTTAGCCTGTCGGCACTGTCGGTTGACAGGCGGGTACGCTTATCTGTGATGATTCCCCCAGCCGCACTGAACACCCTCTCTGACAAGACGCTAGCCGCAGGACAAGCAAGCACCTCCAGGGCATACAGCGCTAGTTCAGGCCATGTGTCCAGCTTCGACACCCAGTAGTTGTGGGTGGCAGAGGCGTCACGGAGGACGGTCGTGCGATCGGCTACGTACTCCCTCACCATCCTTTTACAGTGCTCCCGCCGACTCAGCCTTGACTGGGGAGCGGTGACACAGTCTTGCTGGGGAGCCATAAAGCTGTCCAGGCCCTTAAAGACTGTTGCACTGCCTGTGCTGTACATGCTGCTCGATCTCCGCACCTCCCCTGCTACCTGGCCCTCGGAACTGCGCCTTCTGCCACTAGCGCTGTCGGGTGGGAATTTTACCATCAGCTTGTCCGCAAGGGTCCTGTGGTATAGCAACACTCTCGAACCCCTTTCCTCTTCGGGAATGAGAGTGGGAAGGTTCTCCTTATAGCGTGGGTCGAGCAGTGTGTACACCCAGTAATCCGTAGTGGCCAGAATGCGTGTAACGCGAGGGTCACGAGAAAGGCATCCTAACATGAAGTCAGCCATGTGTGCCAGGGTACCTGTACGCAACACATGGCTGTCTTCACTAGGAAGATCACTTTCAGGATCCTCCTCCTCCTCCTCCTAGGCCATACACGCTGAAATGATGACAGGCAAGCAGCATGGGTACCGTCAGCAGTGGGCCAAGCTGTCTCTTCCCCCTCCTCCTCATCCTCCTCATGCTCCTCCTCCTCCTCCTGAACGCGCTGAGATATAGACAGGAGGGTGCTCTGACTATCCAGCGACATACTGTCTTCCCCCGGCTCTGTTCCCGAGCGCAAAGCGGCTGCCTTTATGCTTTGCAGGGAACTTCTCAAGATGCATAGCAGAGGAATGGTGACGCTAATGATTGCAGCATCGCCGCTCACCACCTGGGTAGACTCCTCAAAGTTTCCAAGGACCTGGCAGATGTCTGCCAACCAGGCCCACTCTTCTGTAAAGAATTGAGGAGGCTGACTACCACTGCGCCGCCCATGTTGGAGTTGGTATTCCACTATAGCTCTACGCTGCTCATAGAGCCTGGCCAACATGTGGAGCGTAGAGTTCCACCGTGTGGGCACGTCGCACAGCAGTCGGTGCACTGGAAGAGTAAACCGATGTTGCAGGGTCCGCAGGGTGGCAGCGTCCGTGTGGGACTTGCGGAAATGTGCGCAGAGCCGGCGCACCTTTCCGAGCAGGTCTGACAAGCGTGGGTAGCTTTTCAGAAAGCGTTGAACCACCAAATTAAAGACGTGGGCCAGGCATGGCACGTGCGTGAGGCTGCCGAGCTGCAGAGCCGCCACCAGGTTACGGCCGTTGTCACACACGACCATGCCCGGTTGGAGGCTCAGCGGCGCAAGCCAGCGGTCGGTCTGCTCTGTCAGACCCTGCAGCAGTTCGTGGGCCGTGTGCCTCTTATCTCCTAAGCTGAGTAGTTTCAGCACGGCCTGCTGACGCTTGCCCACCGCTGTGCTGCCACGACGCGCGACACCGACTGCTGGCGACGCGCTGCTGCTGCTGACACATCTTGATTGCGAGACAGAGGTTGCGTTGGAGGAGGAGGAGGAGGAGGGTGGTTTAGTGGAGGAAGCATACACCGCCGCAGATACCACGAGCTGGGGCCCGCGATTCTGGGGGTGGGTAGGACGTGAGCGGTCCCAGGCTCTGACTCTGTCCCAGCCTCCACTAAATTCACCCAATGTGCCGTCAGGGAGATGCAGTGGCCCTGCCCGCCTGTGCTTGTCCACGTGTCCGTTGTTAAGTGGACCTTGGCAGTAACTGCGTTGGTGAGGGTGCGTACAATGTTGCGGGAGACATGGTCGTGCAGGGCTGGGATGGCACATCGGGAAAAGTAGTGGCGACTGGGAACTGAGTAGCGCGGGGCCGCCGCCGCCATCATACTTTTGAAGGACTCCGTTTCCACAACCCTATACGGCAGCATCTCAAGGCTGATAAATTTGGCTATCTGGACGGTTAACGCTTGAGCTTGCGGGTGCGTGGCGGCGTACTTGCGCTTGCGCTAAAACACTTGCGCTAGCGACGGCTGGACGGTGCGGTGCGACACATTGCTGGATTGGGCCGAGGACAGCGGAGGTGAGGGTGTGGGTGCAGGCCAGGAGACGGTAGTGCCTGTGTCCTGAGAGGGGGGTTGGATCTCAGTGGCAGGTTGGGGCACAGGGGGAGAGGCAGCGGTGCAAACCGGAGGCGGTGAACCGCCTTCGTCCCACCTTGTGGGGTGCTTGGCCATCATATGTCTGCGCATGCTGGTGGTGGTGAGGCTGTTGGTGGTGGCTCCCCGGCTGATCTTGGCGCGACAAAGGTTGCACACCACTGTTCGTCGGTCGTCAGGCGTCCCTGTAAAAAACTGCCAGACCTTAGAGCACCTTGGCCTCTGCAGGGTGGCATGGCGCGAGGGTGCGCTTTGGGAAACAGTTGGTGGATTATTCGTTCTGGCCCTGCCTCTACCCCTGGCCACCGCACTGCCTCTTGCAACCTGCCCTGCTGCTGCCCTTGCCTCCCCCTCTGAAGACCTGTCCTGAGTAGGCGTAGCAAACCAGGTGGGGTCAGTCACCTCATCGTCCTGCTGCTCTTCCTCCGAATCCTCTGTGCGCTCCTCCCTCGGACTTACTGCCCTTACTACTACCTCACCGATAGACAACTGTGTCTCATCGTCATCGTCCTCCTCACCCACTGAAAGGTCTTGAGACAGTTGCCGGAAGTCCCCAGCCTCATCCCCCGGACCCCGGGAACTTTCCAATGGTTGGGCATCAGTGACAATAAACTCCTCTGGTGGGAGAGGAACCACTGCTGCCCAATCTGAGCAGGGGCCCGAGAACAGTTCCTGGGAGTCTTCCCGCTCCTGAGCATGTGTCATTGTAGTGGAGTGAGGAGGCTGGGAGGAAGGAGGAGCAGCAGACAGAGGATTCGAATTTGCAGCAGTGGACGGCGCAGAACTGTGGGTGGACGATAGGTAGCTCGAAGCACTTTCTGCCATCCATGACAGGACCTGCTCACACTGCTCATTTTCTAATAAAGGTCTCCCGCGTGGACCCATGAATTGTGCGATGAATGTCGGTACGCCAGAAACGTGCCTCTCTCGTAATCGCGCAGCAGTCGGCTGCGATACACCTGGATCAGGAGTTCGGCCTGTGCCCACATCCTCACTTGGCCCTCCGCGTCCTCGGCCGCGTCCACGTCCTCTAGGCCTACCCCTACCCCTCAGCATGCTGTATTACCAGTGATTTGATTTCCCAGGCAGGAAATAAATTGGCGCAAGCCTGCAGGCCAAATATACTTTTTTCCCTTTTTTTTAAAAGGAAAGGCCCACTGCGTCTATTCAATGAATAATAAGTTTAATAACTGTATTGTGCCCCTGCAAATGTGTCACAGAACTTTAGTGTTGCAGAGTTATTAACTACAGCTGAGCAAGGAATTTCACAGGCAGGAAAGAAAGTGGCGCAAGCCTGCTGTAAAACGTAGCTGGTTGCGTCTGATTTTTTTACGTTCTCCACGCAGCACACACGTACCCAGAGCCCCGAGGACTGTCAGAGGCAGGCCAAATATACTTTTTTCCCTTTTTTTAAAAAGGAAAGGCCCACTGCGTCTATTCAATGAATAATATATGTCTTCTGGCCCTGCCTAATCAATTCTGTCCCTGTAGTATTAATGCAGGGTGCAATGCTCTGCACAGCCGATTTTGAGAAGAAAAAAAAATATGCAACACAGCTAACAGCAGCCTGCAGAGTACTCCACACGGTTAAATGTGGCCCTAGAAAGGACCGTTGGGGTTCCTGAAGCCTACACTGACTCCTAACACTCTCCCTGCCTAACCACCACTTCTGTCCCTAATACAGGGTGCAATGCTCTGCACAGCCGATTTTGAAAAAAAAAAAAAATATGTACACTGCTAACAGCAGCCTGCACACGGGTAGATGTGGCCCTAAGAAGGACCGTTGGGGTTCTTGAAGCCTACACTCACTACAAACACTCTCCCTACAGCAACTCCAACACAACTGGACTTTCCCTCAGCTAACTCACAAGGCATCTGAGGCGAGCCGCGGGAGGGGCCGCTTTTTATACTCGGGTGACATCTGATCTCCCCAGCCACTCACAGCAGGGGGGTGGTATAGGGCTGGAACAACACAGGAGGAAGTTGTAATGCCTTCCCTGTCTTTCAATTGGCCAGAAAAGCGCGCTAACGTCTCAGAGAGGAAACTGAAAGTAACCGGAACATCGCGTGGTACTCGTTACGAGTAACGAGCATCCCGAACACGCTAATATTCGCCCGAGCATCAAGCTCGGACGAGTACATTCGCTCATCTCTAATACAGATACTACTTACATATTCCAGCCAGTTACAGACAAGCCAGAGAATGTTCACTGTGATTAGAGAGGGGGGCGGGAACGCACCTCCTGATAGAACGTTAATGTCATTCAGCGTCACTTGGAACGCACGTAGCGTTCCAAGTATTCAATAAACTTTATTTAGACCGTGCTTTACAAACAAACCTCAGTCTCCGCAATCCTAGTTTGGCACAACACTTAGTCTGGATATTGTAATCACTGCAGGTAGTATGCAGTAGTATAATTATAAATCACAAAGCCTTTCTATATGTTAAACAATATTTACATAATTTAAATATAAATATTAATGAAAAATAATCATTCATAGGGAAAAAATCTTTTTTTCAACAATACACGAAGCAACTCATAAAATCATAATCTTCATAGAATAAATATCTAGATATAATAAAACAACGATAGATATCTAAAACAACTCTATCTAAAAACATTTCCATCAAAGGGTTAAGCAGGAATTTACTCATGGTCGCTTGTGCAGTGTGAGCGGAGGCATTGTCTTGCAGGAACAAGATTCCTTTGGACAGCTTGCTGCGCCTTTTGGCCTTCAGGGCTTCAATTGGTTAAAAAGTTCAATGTAATACCTTGCATTGATGGTGGAACCATTTTAAAGGTAGTTCACTAGCAGCACGTCCTCCTTATCCCAGAACACAGACGCCATCACCTTAGAGGCTGATTTTTGCAACCCGAACTTCTTTGGGTGAGGAGAACCACTGTGCCTCCACTCTTTTGACTGCTCCTTGGTTTCAGGGTCATACAGATAAATTCAAGTCTAATCCATTTCTGGGCCTCAGTAGGACAAGGCATGGTTTCTCCTACAGTGTGGTAGGCTCCAGACAGACTCTCATTGCAGTCTAGACAGGGCTGACTAGCTAGACTCTCTGCAACAACACCCTTCCACTCAAACTCAGCAAACACTAATCTATAGCATAGTCAGGTGACCACAGACTCACAACACAAAAAAAACATTGCTAGACATAGACAGCTTACTTGCAGACAAGGCTGCTGGAGGACTACTACCCTCAGGAGTGCGCAGCCCAAAGTGTGTGAGAGAGAGAAAGAGGAAATCACCATGCAGCATTAAGAGATGCTTGAACAAGTGAGTGTTGACAGGTTGAGATTCTAAAGGAAAAAGAAGTGAGTTGTTTGCAGGAGCGGTGCTGAACAGATAACTGGGACTGTGGGCCCAGTATTCATCTTGTGTTCTGCCTCCCTGTCTCACTACCCGTTTTACTTGCACCCATGCTGTATATTGGCATATATACTGCTGAACTGTTATTGTTGGAGTTTACAAGTAAAGCAACATTGCCGACCATTTCCAGCATTGTTTTCAACTGTATTCTGTGCATGTGGACTATCATTTCACCATACAGCTTCACCGCAGAGGAAGGAATGGTGGCATCACCCATGACACAAGGACTAAGAGGTAATCTATTATGTGGGTTATCCTCCAAGTTTTCCCTTTCTCAAGCCTTCCTCTCAGGCGCCTTGGACATGTCTCTGGCTACCCTCCATGTGGGAAACAGTAGTGCCACTGTGACGAGGCCTGCGGCTCATCCCAGCTGTCTCTTAAAGCTAGGGCCCACTCCTCAGTTGCTGCAGGCATAGTTTGGCTTTCTGCAGCCATCAGCACCCTGCGTTTCTACCTTTAGGATGGACCTCTGCTCATGGGCCAGTGGTATGTGCTTGCTCCCCAGGCTAAAATTTGCCAGCCATACACTAGTGTATAAGTATTTAAATATAGGGAGTAAAAGAAAGATCTGTGTCCAACATTAGGGCTCATTCACATGAGCACTTTCTGAGCGCATTATAGGCACGCACAAAAAACGCTTGTATAAGAACCAATGGTTTCCTATAGAAGCGTTCACATGAAGGAATTTTAGAAGCGCAGAATACTCACACCTGTCAAACATAGGACATGTGTGGCTACAATGCCTGCATCTAAGGTCTGTGGTGCAGGAAAAGATAGGACCTGACCTATTTTTGGTGCGAGCTGTGCAGGAGTTTCCATTGACTCCTATAGGAGCAGGAGTCTATGTAAACTCCTGTGCAGGAAAAGAAGATTTCTGCCAACCAAGGGAATACCCCACTGCATACAGCAAACCATTTAAAATGTAAACTTCTGTTAGTCCCCACAGCGATGAGGGGACTCCCTGAGGGTTCCATTAATCCCTGTTGGGACTAACAGGAATTTACAATGGGACATTTAAAATGTGCTTCTGGGCAGCATCTTTTAAATGTTCTGCTGTAAGCAGCGGGGGGCAGTAGGAAACTCTCTCCATCTCTCCCCCCAAGGGATTTCCCTATAGGGGAGAGAGAGGTAGTCAGGGTTACAAGGCTTCTTCAAGAGGGTTGGAGGGCGGCGGAGCCAGAGGATCCACCCTCTAGCCCCACCCCCTCTATCTTTGCTATGGGGAATCCCTGTGAAAAACCCTATAGCCCCACCACTCTCTCTGTTCTATGGGGACATACCTTGGGGATCCCCAGAGCAGGGAGAGAGATAGTGTAGCTATGGGTTATTCCCCCATAGCAAGAAGAGAAAGCAGGGCTATGGGGGATTAACCTATAGCAGGGAGAGACAGAGCGGGGTTATGGGTTAATCTCTCTCTCCCTGCTATGGGGAAAGCCCAAAAGCCTTGCGGGGATTCTTCTCTATCTCCTCCTGGAGAGCTGTGTTTTTTTTAAGCACAGCTGCTCCAGTGAAGGGGCAATTTTCATGCGCATGAAGCTCGGGTCTTCTGTGCATGACACATTGCCCATTCACACAGTTTTTAGTTCAGTGTAGGAGCGCTTTCTTTTCGCACCTATACTGTGCTAAAATAGCACTCATGTGAATGAGGTCTCAAGCAAAGACAGAAGATGTCCTGCCTCGGAGTTATGGTAGTATCACACAACAAGATGTAAATATTAGGTTTAGGTCACATAGTAGATATCAGAAGCACAAGAGTTCAATTTCAGAAAGATTCTGTTTCAGATAAAGAGAAGACATGATGTTAGAGAAAGTAGATGGAGGCTGAATGAAAGTGGATGGAGGTCCAAACCCTCATCACTACAATGCAAATTCTTCCTCTGTACTGAAGCTTATAAAATACATATGAATGTAGTGGCCCAGAGTTAGCGTACTTCTTGGTTTGTTTTTGTCTACTTCAGGTGGATTTACTTTGTATCTTGGTATGTGTAGTTATGTTAGTCCATGTCTTATGTTTATGTTGGTGTCACCATTCTTAGTGGTGTCGGTGTGTCTGTCTCCCTAATCTGATCAGTGTGGCATGATTGGTCATTAGAAGGGTTGGGGCGGAGTGAGTAGTGTGTAGAGAGAGTAGAGTTGTAGTCGGTGAAGGAGGACATATGAGCAGGATGCGGAGGCTCTGATGCTCATTTTCCATGTGATGTATTTTCTCCGGGGACTAGAGCTCATAGGTCGGATCCTGTATCAGGAGTCGGCGGATATGGTCACATACTCCCCTGCTTAGCTATATGATCGAGCAACAGGACTGACTCTGCTAATGCAGATTGGAGGACAAGTCGGGGGTAAGCAACTACTCCGCAAAATGCCAATAGCAAAGAGAGTTAAGGGACATAGCAAGTGATATAAGAATGGTTTGTGTTTCCCTTTCATGTTAGGAGTGTTCTTCCAAGAGTATTTCCATCAGATAACTGGGACTGATGATGTCTGAGCTTCAGGGAAAGAGGGACTCCTAATTGCAAGTGTGTCAGAGGTTGCATAGAAGGAAAATGTGCTAAGAGTGTTGTATCTAAGACTGTGTCATGTCCACACAGGATGTGCTGGAACCGTAACCCACAGATCTCGCACATAAATACACAAACTACATCAAAACAATAATAAACTAAAACCTGGGAACTCTTTCTCTATCTAAATAACCACAAGACCGGGGACCTGCCTACACACAGGCAATTCGTCATGACAAGGACGTACCTGACCTTAGCTAACCCTACGTGGGACAGGGGAATAACATAAGAAGCAGCAGGCAAATGATAGGTCCAGGACCAAGCTCTGACTGAGACCACAGTCAGAGCTAGACTGAAGATTCAATGGCAATTCAGTCCAGCATCAGCCAGACTAAATAGCCATGACAATTACCCTCAGGTGCGGTTAAGCATGTCTCACCTAATGCCACACCCACCAGGGCTAAAAGATGAAGAACCACCTGCAAAATCTGCACCAGACTATCAGCATGGCAACAATCCCAGAACTGCCACAACAGACTGTTTGCAGTATCTTGTTCTTGGAAAAACAAAGTTGGAAATCGCGAGTAAAAGGAAACCGTGTGCCTCCGGTTTGAAACTACCTCATGATTGTGGACTCTTTTATTCAGCTCTGGTGATTTACCATTCGGAAGAGGCACTGGCGTCACATGAACATATAAGTAAAGTACATTCGTATCACAGTTCATAATTTTATCCCCTGCATGCAGCCCAGCCAGGCCACGTTTTGGATGTACCGGGTGGAGACGGTTGCGGTATCATGATCCCTGCCAACTTGTACCCTGCTGCCTTCCTGGTCAAAGGTCTGACCCCGACCACTGCATGAACATATTCTACATTGAAAGGCTGGAATGACACATGCAGTTTTTGTGGCAGTTTCATAAACACGGTAGTGCATACAAAGAAGGAGGGGGGGGGGGGGGGATTTCAGTCTAACCTTAATACTTTTCTGTCTTTAACCATACCATCCAGTATTTAAAACTGTCACTAAAACTGTACGTATAATTCCAGGCCTAATCTACCAGCAGGTTCTTCATACTTTGAAATTCTCCAGCTGCAAATGGTTAAATGTGCTATTTCTGAACACTTTAAGTTTTGAATAATAAGCAAGTGTTAACAGCCAGTCTCAGAGAAGAGTATTTTGGTGGATACTTAACTTTATAACATGTGTTTTCTATAAATCAGTGAGTTCTGAAAGTTAAATAAAGTTGGGGGGGGGGGGGGGTTGACCTGAAAATCTTGGATATATTTTAAGCTGTATTGGCTTTAATCTAGATCTGCTTGTGCCAAGTAGAGGTTGTCCAGCACTCTACTGCGATGCAAATTTAATTACAAAAATGAATTAATACAATTTCATGATAAAAAAGGATGTGGGGTCAAGCTTTATGGTTTAGTGTTAGTAAGTGAATAGTAGACAAATAAGAGCCTTACTTTCACCCTAATACTCATCAAAACAGGACGCAACTTCTATTTTGTCTAAAATCTGGTGTGTGGCTAAGTTGAGGCTCTGGTTGAGTTATACAGTACCTATCAGAAGTTTGGAAACACTCTTAAAAATGGGAAATTGAGAAGAAATAGTATATTGATGCTATGGCACATATGCATTTATTCAACTAAGGAACAAAACAAGAACAGCTGAATCTTCCAACTGAACTTTGGAATCTGGAAATAATTTCAAATTTTGGACTCCTTGAAATATTCATGGCCGATGGCGCCTTCTCTCACATCTCACCTCCCCTTCTTGCAGTCATCAGCATTCTCTGGGTTTTCTGTCTCCTGACACCACACTATCCTTCCAGCTGCTTTCTCTGCCCACAGGGCTAGTGCTTGACCTGCCTCTTGAAGGGCGAGCAACCATCTTTCCATCTCTAGCCTATCCTGACTTTTCCTGAGTTATTTAAAGTACCTTCCACCTCTGGAAGGTGCATTGACTAAATCTTACCTAGCATTCCTGTAAAGGTGTTTCAGTATCTGCTTGTTTCCTGGTTTTGACCCTCTGCCTGATTATCCAGCTTTCTTAAATTGTGCCTGCCCTGACTTCGGCCCACTATATTGACTAGGTTTTGCCATATCACAATTTGCCCAGACGTTTGGCTTGTTTAACTGTATTGCATGAACTCCAGCTGCCCCAACTTTGACCTGTTACACTGATTATGTATGAAAACAAAACAAGGCCCAAGTAGGGTCTTCTAGATAAACATTTAGGCCAACGGAGACAGCAGGTGTGGTGCTTGTTTTAAAAGCAATGTCATACATTTTGCAAAAAAAAAATTATACCAGGTGAATAGAGCATCCAAGCACGGACCTTCTCCAAGAAGCAGCTGAAGAGCTACAGTTGTTTATTGTACTTTTGAAATTTTTGTTTTGGGGGAATGAGTGGAAGGAGGAAGACAGCGGCAGTAGCACCACTACAAGCAACAGCACCTTAAGGGCAGAGTTAGCTCCTCATGGAAACGTGAGAGCTATAGCTCAGTATTTTCATATTGACATATTTTTTATTTGGGGGGAAGTAGGAGGAAGAAACATGGTGGAAGCTGGAGAAGGAGAACAGCAGCAGCACCAGAAGCAACAGTACCCTTAGGGCCAAATGTGTTCCTCATGGAAATATGAGAGCTGTAGCTCAATATTTCGATATTGACATATTTCTCTTTTGGGGTGAGGTAAGAGGAGGAAACATTGCAAAAACAGAAAGACAATGGCAACAGCATCACCACCACCAGCAACAGCACACTGAGGGCAAAATGTGCTCTTTGTGAATACATGAGAAGCATTGCTCCATATTGACATAGTTTTCATTTGGGGAGGGATATGAGGAGGAGGAAACATGGCGGAAGCATGAGGAGAGCAGCAGCATCACCTTGGGAGCACAGTGTGGTCTTTGATATAAATTTATGCTCAGTCATATGTTATTAAAAATTGCCAATCAAATCAGTGGAATCTGCCATGGGAGTGCAGAAGTCAGAGAAACCACACCTGGCTCAATATTATAAGCATCAGATGATCCACAATGTCTGTGAACAGATGAATGCATCTGTCAGTCATCACATCCCCAGCTGTGTTGAACACCCTTTCTGATAGCACAATGGCAGGGGGGGCAGGCAAGGGCTCAGTCAGACAAGCGTTTTTTACATGCGTTTACTCGCGCGTGAAAAAAATTGCACTTTGTGCATTAAAAAAAATGCGTGACCACGTCCATTGCCACCCATATGCTCTATATTTTGTAGGTGTAAATCTTATGCGCATGTAAAAATCGGACCGCTACCATTGAAAAGTGCTGTTTGCACTATATTGATTTCTACTAAGATAAGTGCTGCCTGTGACTGTGAGTCCTACTCTGTGCTATTGCGTCAGGCTGCGACAAGCTGAAAAAACTATGCCACACATTCTGCGGGACTTTCCATGCCATCGGAGGTGGTGCTGTTGCGGTTGCTTTCGACTCATTCACCATGAGCCACAGAAACACAATCCATTGCAGAAAACCACTAGCAACAGCGTCATATATGTTAGTAATTTTTATTGGCTGGACTTACGACTTTGAACAATGTCTGAGGTCGCTCACGCACACTGTGTGTATTTGTTGTTTCCCTGTTTGGCATTTTTTTGTGTGTTTTATATTCACAAAAAAACATTGTCACCTACTATGCCACAATCCCAGGGAGGCACAACTATATATTATATTCTGAATTGTTCCGGTTTGGTGCAGCGTAATTTTCTTCCCCACATTCCACAGGTAGCTGTGCAATGCCTGTAAATACTCAAGACTTTGAACAAAGTCGGAGGCTGCTCAGGCACACTATGTATATTTGCTGTTTCTCTATTTGATATCTTTGTTTGTTTTATATTACCAAAAAAACATTGACCCCTACTGTGCAATCATTTGTAATCTGGCAATAGTGTTCAAATTCCCTGAAGCACCACCATAAGGCAATTTAAGCACTACACAAAGGTTTGGTTTCATGAGATCGCATTTGAATTGAGAATTCTGCGATAGTTAGGTGAATTTAAAATCCATTGTTCAGCCGAAGATAGATCAAGTGTCTCTCAAAAGAATGCATGCTGTGTTCTCAGTGGGAGATAGGAGATTATATTGTAATCTGCTGGGAGCCATGTGAAGAACAATGAAACTGTGTGCATAGCTGGGTGTGTTACTAATCACATGCTGGACTCTGCAAACAGCTCCCAGAGGCCATTTTACATGTGAATGAAGATGATGAAGTGTTATTGGACATTAGTGTCCATTAAAGGGGTTGTCCCGAGGCAGCAAGTGGGTCTATACACTTCTGCATGGCCATAATAATGCACTTTGTAATGTACATTGTGCATTAATTATGAGCCATGCAGAAGTTATAAAAAGTTTTATACTTACCTGCTCCGTTGCTGGCGTCCTCGTCTCCATGGTGCCGACTAATTTTCGCCCTCCGATGGCCAAATTAGCCGCGCTTGCGCAGTCCGGGTCTTCTGCAGTCTTCTATGGGGCTCCGTGTAGCTCCGTGTAGCTCCGCCCCGTCACGTGCCGATTCCAGCCAATCAGGAGGCTGGAATCGGCAGTGGACCGCACAGAAGAGCTGCGGTCCACGGAGGAAGAGGCCATCTTCAGCGGTGAGTAGAGAAGTCACCGGAGCGCGGGGATTAAGGTAAGCGCTCCGGTGAGCTTTCTTTACCTCCCTGCATCGGGGTTGTCTCGCGCCGAACGGGGGGGGGGTTGAAAAAAAAAAAAACCCGTTTCGGCGCGGGACATCTCCTTTAACGCCTTATGCAAAAAGATCGCTAAAACTTTCAATTGGTTGAAAGATTATCTGTTACGTTCATGTGGGCAAGTGAGCACTGGGCCCACATGAACGTGACCCAGATTGATAGGGAACACCAAGTGAACTACCACAGATATACACCTCTCCCTATATTCTACTAGGGTTTGTAACACAGACCTACCTGAGCGGGGACATCGCCCCAATAAAGGGCGGCCCAGCGGTCTTCGGATCTGGGCACTTGCTGCTCCTAGGAACCCACGCACCCTAAATAGGACACACAAACATGCCACCACCGTCAAGGACAGAGTAATAAGACACACAGAGCCATAATCACACCATACAGCAGCCAATGCACAAACTATAGTAGCAGATGTTAATGCTATAAATGCCAGGTATTAGTTGACATTTTGATTAAAATATGAAAGCTAGCGGGCCACTTCACGACTTCTGGCTAGTCCCTACACTAACCAGGAGTCCAGCAACACAACCAAACACAAAACACAAATCTTTCTTGCAGCCACCACACATAGAACCAGCTCACACAACACTGAGAGAGAGAATGAGAACAGAGAAAGCTGACCACACCCACACGTGGGAAGACAGCTTTATGTGTACTGACCTAGAGTAATTAGCTGGCTGGCTGACACACATACGCCCAGCCAACACAATCTTCAACACCTGAGCAGGAACGTTCCAGAGCACTTGTAGCAACACAGGTCTCAGGAGACAGACATGACATTATCTTTGCATGTAAATGAGCCTATACTAGTTATTTATATATTATAGTGTCATTCATTCTTTAGCATTGTTTCCTGCTTTCACCTAGGGAAAGTCAGGCTTGCTCCATATGTCCAACATGTGGTTGTCCTTATCAGGGTGATCACTCTGCTTATAGGCAGGGATTTCTTGTGTCTCGAGCTTAGGGCTCTTTCACACGGGCGTAGGCATTTTTACGTTCGCCCGCCAGCCCGGCGCTATATTGTCCGGCTGGGGGCTTTTATGCCGCAGGAATACGCCTGTGTGATCTGATGCATTGCAATCCAATACATCAGATGATAGCGTATATATCAGTCGGCTGTGAAAACGGCAGCCTATATATGCCCGTGTGAAAGAGCTCTTAGGGTCAAATTTCCTTTTTCCCTACATTTAGTTTCATTATATGTAGTTCTCAATGTTCGTATATTGAGTGTATTTCCATCCTTTTTGGACAACTATTATGTCTGATCCGGACCAGGTGTTTGGCATCTGGCACGGACGTATCAGGTATACTCACTTCCAAGATTTATAAAATATCCACAGGAAGAGCTGTTTTCTGTAATTTCCGTAAACTGCAAAGAAAGACACACTTGCAGCAACCTCTCAACTTCATCTCTTTCTATATGGTACTGTTGGCTAATGGGGGTAATCTGAGCCTTGTTCTCTCAATAGGGGGCACTCCCACCTGTAAACTTTCCTTTTGTACCCTCCGCCAAGCTTTGATTTCTGTGTGGCCTGTAATGGAACAAAATAATGGTTCAAATACAACTCTGCAGGAAAAGGTCATTTGTCCTATGTAGGTGCTTTCACACGGGACGGAATTAGTCTGCACATCGAATCTTACGGGGCATGAATTCCGCACCTGTTAAAATCTGCATGTCTTACTTCAAAACCACAAAATTAAAATCTGCATTAAATAAACTTTCTCCTGTAAAATTAAGGATGTCTTGCAGATTTATAATGTACAGGATATATAATTAACGTCTGCAAAAAAAGTGGAAGAAATTCAACAAGACAATCCACAGAATACATTCCGTGGTTAAACCGCAACAAAATCTGCACTAATTGACAAAATCTGCACCTCTACTGCGTCCTGCGGCCTTTTCCACTCCACGTGAAAGTATCCGATGAGGCAGCTCTGCTTTTTACCACGATTAGAGCAGCATTTCAAACGCCACGCTAATCATGGTACAACACTTCCATTAATTTCAATGGGGCTTCTCAGATCGGTGCTTGAACGCATCGTTTCTAACGCCGCGATTTTTGGGCGCTGTCTGCTCTATTTTTGCGTGTTTTAGTGCTTTTAAATGCACCTCATTACCCAAGACGGGGTGCGTTAAAAAGCGCTGTCAAACGCTGTAGCATGTGCCTGAAAACGTTGCGCAAAATCGCGGTAAAATGACGCGGTTTCATAAACGGCATTTTGGGTACACGTGTGAGAGCGGTCTTAGTATTTATCACAGTTTCATCAAAGCACAATTCACGGAGAAGGAAAAGCAGTTCATGTCAAAGCACAATAGAAATAGACCTGCAAATGTTTAACCCTTTTAGTTCTGGATGATATCTAAGCTAGATGAGAGTTTTTGAACATCATGATCAGACTAATGAGTCCTAAATGACTTATAAATGAATAGCTGTCCCAGCAGCTATATCACTGTATATTGTCCTCAGCAGGACATGGCGAAGGTCTGGAAAATATAACCACGGCAGACCTTTATTTTTTATCCTTGCTATTATCAGCCGGCAGCTGGCTTACATTATCACAGAGAGGATGGGACTATTTGAGAGAATTATGGCATAAATTGACTTGCAGACTGCAGGAATTAAGTGTCTGCACCTGGCCTAACACACGGATATTTCCACCCCCAGTCATAAGCATATAGGGCTTTTGTTGTGTCCTCTCTAGAATCCCATTGCTTTGGCCGTACTATTTTGGAAAGTCCTAAAGATTTCTCCTTCCTTCTGCCTCGGGCTTTCTCTTTTTATAGAAGTATGCAATAAAGAAATGGTATGTATTCTGTTGGAAGGATACTAGGACTGTTGCAATGGAAAGTGCCCCAAGCCTCGCACTAGTATTTATAAAGGACATTTCTCCTTAAGAATTTCACAGCTGTCACACAGATTAACATGTTTGACCTGCTGGACATAACTTGTGGAGCTAATACTGGGGGATTAGTAGGCGGATTCCAACAAATGGCTACAGTATTTCTATTTCATATATATATATATATATATATATATATATATATATATATATATATATATCAATCAGCAGATGATGTTAATTTCCACCCATGTATATGTACCTAGTATTTGCCATCAGAATGCACCATTTATGTAGAAGCAGTTGTGGATAATATGTGGTAGTGGATTACTCCAGGCCTTTTGCACAGGCATGATTTATGTCCATGTGCTGTCTGTGTATTGAATGAACAGAACAGGGACCCATAATGGACAGTTAGGCTATACATACATTATTTTTCACATGGGCTGATAGACCATGTGAAAAAAACAGAGCATGTCCTATTCTGCAGGTTGGGCATCCTTGCACATTGATCATCACACAAATAGCATCCATTGGCTGGCTGGAGTTTTTTACACTAGTGTTTTCAGGGCACAACATGGGCACACCATTACTGACATTCTGGGGCTACACAGGAGCTCTGTAGGCAAGAGGCTCACTCTCATTTTAGTGATATAACAACACTACGTTGGGTGTATTCAGGCGTTTGATTGAGGAACGGTTAAAACCACATTAAAAAACTTCTTTAATAAACCGGATATGGTTTTGCAGCCAGTGATGTATTAACATTTTTGATGTCGTGTAGTGACCTAGAGTGGGTGTTACAACAATTTGCCGGTCACTTTATGTAATCAGGAGTGGATATCCTTACATAGGTAAAAATGGTGTGTACATAGCTTTAAATGTGTTAATTAGGTGTTCTTTCAAGCAAAACTCGTACGACTCAGGCAAATTCACTCCTAGCCTAGGACTGGTTGAGTAGGAAGGTATAAAGGTAGAGAGTGGGCGGGTTTAGGCTGTCCATGGTAAGAAAGAGAGAGAGTCACCGAATACCTACTGCGACCTTACCCAGAACTGTCAAAGATATAATAGTCACAACACATAATGCATTGTCATCAGTGACTGCTTCAGGGATCACTCTGCATACTTATAACTGTCAGTTCCTCCTGGTGCTGGCTTATGAGGACACCCACGGCCGGTATGTATTTTAATGCAATTAAGTTAATTGTTTTATGGGGTGTGTATATAAATAGGGTGTGTTTTACTGCATGTATTGACCTGGACAAAGATTCCAGGCTGGGATCGAAACGTCACTGCTGTTTCAATACTTGGACCATGTGGGAATAAAGTCCTTTTTAAGATTTAAAGAGTGCCGTGGATGCTGCTTCCTTATACTATTTTGCATTAAAGTCTGCACCATTGGTACAGATTGTGACTCAGAATCAGCTGTGGTTATGCAGCTAATTTCAGCCTGCGTAAAAGCCTTTTCTCACCTACGAATACCATGTGCTGCCAGTTCCCAAAGCACAGTGTCACCCCGCACCGCTGCTCAGGTGATGCCACTTCTACATCAGCTGACCATCAGCGTTGATTAGTAGCGGTGCAGGGTGATGGTATCCTTTGGGGACTGTCAGAGCATGGTAATCTTAGGTGAAAGGAGTGCTATCCGCAGCTAATTCAGAATCGCAATCCTCACCAATACTGCAGATTTTTGACACCGTTTCTGATGCGGAAATGCTGTGGATTTTGACACTGAATTTTCCACTGTGGAAAATGTGCAGCAGTTCTTAGTTAAACTGGATGAACCTATGTCTATTTTTTTAAGCAGTGCACCGTTGACTTATACACTCATAGACTTTAATAAGCAAACGTACGGCAGGGATATGTTAGGATTAGAGATGAGCGAACGTACTCGGATAGGCACTACTCGTCCGAGTAATGTGCCTTATCCGAGTACTGCTGTACTCGTGCTGAAAGATTCGGCACGCGCTGCGGAGCGGGGAGCTGCAGGGGAGAGCGGGGAGGAACGGAGGGGAGATCTTTCTCTCCTTCTGTCCCGGCCGCTCTGCCCCGCTCCCCACTGCGACTCACCTGTCAGCAGCGGAGCGCCCCGAATCTTTCAGCACGAACACAGCGGTACTCGGATAAGGCACATTACTCGGACGAGTAGTGCCTATCCGAGTACGTTCGCTCATCTCTAGTTAGGATCATGACTCACCCAACAGTATCGACTGCAGTCAACTATACTTTTCTATACCTAAAAAATATATATATTGGATGTACATTTTTATAATTGCATTTACCTGTATAGACATATCGTTTTCAAATAGTCCCACTGAAGGTAAACCTCAAGCATGAGCTATATGACTTTAGTATAAGTGTATCGGATTGCATGTACAGTAAGAGACAGCACTTATGACAACCATGGCTCACAATTACTGGGACATAACATAACAGGCTTGGCTACTTTATGTTGAGGTGTGGTGTCAGGATGTTGGTAAGCATGCTGCTAATAGTAAAAATAACGATAGAGTGCTACATAAAGAGTGTAGTACGCCTTAGCGGGCCTTGATATTCAAGGTGGTGATCATTACTTCTGTATTTAGCGGTTTTAAAATCCAAATAACAGCACTGTGGAATATGTTAGCATTAGAGATGAGTGAGCACCCAAATGCTCGGGTCTGCGCTATCGAGTCGAGCTCTTCGTAAAATTCGAGAGCTCTACTTGAGTAGCGAACCCCATTGACTACAATGGGAGACTCGAGCATTTTTCCTGGTTCGTTCGTCTCTCTCTCTCTCTCTCTCTCGTAACGAGCATCAAGCTCGACAGAGTGCGTTCGCTCAACTCTAGTTAGCATCATATAAATAAAGATTATTATTAATAAAATACCTACATAGTTATAGGGATATTGTTTCAACATTTTTGCTTCCTTTGCACTATTGTTTTAAAGCGACCGTCTGGTCCCAGGACAAAGTTTTCCATGGACAATGTCATACCCACAACACTCTCCAATAGAAACCGATGAGCTATAGATTCGCTACGCTCGGTTGGCTGCGATAAAACTAACTGGAGCAGCAACTCTGGCAAGATGTCTTCTGCATATTTAAAGGGAACCCGTCATCAGATTCATGTTGTCTGAACCGTGGGGAGCATGAACCCAGGACAGGTACGCCCATTTCCCCCACCACCACCACCTCTTTGACTCTGAGCTCCATTTCAAGTCCAACTTTAACCCCTTAATGACGTGGGTCCTTTTTTCCCCCTTTTTTCATTTTTTCCACCCCCCTTTTAAAAAATCCTAACTCCTTTATTTATCCATCAATGTCTCTGTATGAGGGCTTGTTTTTTGTGTGACGAGTTGTATTTTTCAATGGTACTATTTAATGTACCATATAATGTACTGAAAAACTTTTTTAAAAATTGTAAGCGGAGTAAAATAAAATTTTTTTTAGTGCTTCTTGTTTCTACGGCGCACAAACTGCAACAAAAATGACATGATAATTTCATTCTATGGGCCAGTACGATTACTACAATAGACAAAGTTGTGCGAGGGCTCATTTTTTGCAAAAGATCCTATAGTTTACGTTGGTATGATTTCGAAATACATATGACTTTTTGATCGCTTTTTATTGCATTTTTGGGGGGAGACAGGGTGACTAAAAAAGTGCATTTCTGGCATTCCTCTTTTTTTTCGGACGACAGTCACTGTGCGGTGTAAATAATGCACTACTTTGATAGATCAGAGTTTTACAGACGCGGCGATACCAAATATGTATTTTTGTTTTATGATTTAGATTTTTTTTATTTTAAATATGGCAAAAAAGGGTGATTTAAACTACTTTTTTCACAATTAGTAAAACTTTATTCTTATTTTTACTTTGTTTTAGCCCCCCTTGGGGACCACAAAAAGCGATGCCTTGATTGCTCCTTCAGTGTAATGTAATGCCATAGCATTACATCATACTGCAATCTGACAGGCATTCTATCAAGTCACCCCACAGGGATGGCTTGATAGTCACTCTTGTAAGGCAGACTATAGCGAGAAGGGGTTGAAGTGTGTTTATTCTGCAACACTGCAGCATTTCAGAATAACCCATACAGTGGACAATAGGCATACCCGTCTCCAGTTCATGCTGCCCATGGATCAGGCAACATGAACTTAGTGACAGGGGTTTTCCAGCTGATCAGTTGATCAGGCACCCACTGAGAGCGCCGCAAATGCACAGGGAGTGGAGTAGAAGTCACTGCTCTAACCCATGTGTAGTGGCCGTTGCTTGTAATTGCATGCACAGCTCTCAAGGAAATCAATAAGAGCTGCACCTGCAGTTATAAGCAACGACTATTATATAGGGGTAGGAGAAGTGGTAATTGCCGCACTGTCAGTTGGCACCTGATCAACTATTGATGGCCTATCCCGAGGATAGGTCATTAATATTTTTTGCCCAAAAAACCCCTTTAAGTAAAAAACCTAAAATAAAAAAACATATAAAACCAATATTAAAAAAAAAAAAATTAGATTAAAATATGTTTTAGACTATAGTTGTAATTAGCAAAAAAAAAGTCATATACTTCCACTAAAACCAGTGGCCTGCCAGGATAGTATACAGACTATGATTTCTGTCATGTTATACATGACCCCTACTGTGTAGAACACTTCTGATAAATGTGACAGTAATAATAAAAGAATGACAGCGCAGGCAGCAATTTCCTATAAATAGTATCAAATGAGGCAAACGTTCTACGAAATATTGTGATGTGGAAACATCAGTGACAAGATGTTGTCAAGTTTTGATTCAAATATTCTAATTCCCATGATATGCCCTCTTCAAAGCAAACCGCAAATTATAAAGTAGGCCGTCTGTAAGAACCACTTGGGAAACCATGTTTTCAAAGCAGCATATTAAATCTAACTTTGTGTTATTGTTACAAGAGTTTTGTGATGTTCTCGACAGCACACATTGCCAGACCTGTAATTACGGTAACCACTTATCTTATTATCTCTATAATGATGGGTAAATACTACATTCCAGTTAACCTGTTAATGGATCTCACACTAAAAAAAACGTTCCCAGAGGCATGAATCTTTCATTCAAGTGTCACGCTTTATCTTTTATTTGTGGAATCAAACTGATAATGCATAGGCATATACTCAGCATATTACATAGCATGAATTAGAGGCATTTAAAGGATGTGTTCAACTTTGAAAACCCTTTTGCAATAAAATACAGATATAATCTATATTTAAAGTTGAGTAACTTTGTAAATAACTTGCATTATGTATTTTACTCTCCGACTGAACCTAAGGTACAATCTGCATAATACTCCGGAGCTGCATTTGCAATTCTGTTGGTTATTGTAAACACTGGACTAACTTGTTGACAAATCCCTGACTGCTGAGTGTCTATGATGGATGATGCGGTGGAACAGATGACTTAAAAGGGAATGTATCACTTATATTTTCTTTGCTAATTAAAACCAGATAGCGAAACATTTTCTATTTTTCTAATCTTTTTATGTTCTAATTGTAGATTTTTTTATTCTGTTGTCTATGCATGACTGCCATCTTGAAGAAGGTCCATAAGGGAGGTCTCACACGAACGGGTTCTAATTGTGGAGTCTTTAATCGCCGTCCATGCAGAGGATTTGCGGCAAAACGGAGGCGTTGAAAGGCATAAACTTTCAACTCTTCCTTCACACTCGCGGATACGAATTGCGTATTCTGTAAGTGGAAGAAAAATCGCAGCATGCTCTATTTTGCCATGGACTCTACATGAACAGCCTCCATTGAAGTCAGCATTTACTTCGTGTATGGGCTGTGGGTACCCATGTCATCGCATTATGAATGGGGGACCCTGTGTTATCTATATACAGGTGTTTACCTTTCATTGTATTCCTGCCTGTGATGATAATGAGATAACTACTGAAAAGTTCTCTCCACAGAATAGAAATTTTCTGAAAAGTTTTCTCCACAGTCTATTATTAGGCTTAGCAGTCAGACTGAAAACTGTAGGATTTTAGGGTTTTTTATTGCATAGCTGATGACATTGAAAATAAAAAAAATAAAAAACACTACAAATTTCTAAAAAAGTATGTTTAACATAACAACCTGATTTCTTCAATAGGTTATTTTCTGATAACACATTCCCTCTTACTTAAATTAAATTGCTATACAATGCCTAAGGCTTGCTTGAATGCAAACCACCTGAGCATACATTGAACTAGCACAGAAATGCTGAATCTCTATTCTGTGAATTTGCAGAAATTATTTTCATTAGTAAACCAGGAGAGCCTGTGTTACCTTGCATAGCTACCACCAACCTCATTATCCCCACCTTGCAAGCAGAACCAGTAATGCAAGCAGTACAGGACTTTGCCTGGGACATCAGGGACACCTTCCAGGAGATGATGGAGGAAATGACCTAGTGGCACAGGGAGCAGAACAAAGATAGGCCTCATGTCCACTTGAAAAATACAATCCGCGCAGAATCTGCCGCGGATTTCAGCGGCGGATTCCGCGGCGATTTGCTTTAAATGGTATTTTTTTGCATGCAGATATCCGCACACATTGCTATCAATGTGATAGCAATGCTGCCGATCCGTGCGGAATCCGCAGCAGAATGGAGCATGCCGCGTTTTTTCTCCCGCGTGTGAAAAAACGCAATTCTTTTAAAATGCCATCCGCGGGTGCAAAAATCAATTTAATGGATCGTGGATGGCCAATGATTCCCTATGGGCAAAATCCGCAGCGGATTCCGTGGTGGAAATCCACTGCGGAATCCCCAATTCCATTTAGCTAGTGGACATGAGGCCATACCACTGCAAACATTTTTGCCCATCTCAACCATTATCCTGAAGACTATGCTTGTGTGGCCTATAAAAGGGGTTGCCCTGAATTAGAAAAGCATGTCTGTGTTCTATCAAAAGCAGCACCATACTTGTCCATGGGTTGTGTTGGATATTGCAGCTCTGCTCACTTTATCTATCTTACATAGAACAAGGTTCTACTGTTCCGGAGATCTAGTATTTGTCCAGCAGAGTGGTGTATATTCATAGCGACACACAAAACTCCAGAGTCCTTCTGGCAAGCACTTTTTTTCTGGTAAGTCCATAGTGGTTTCTTCAAAATTCAAATTTACTAATACTCTCTAGTTAGACAGTGCAAACTTAGACTAGACAGTCTAAAAATGTACCAGTTCTATCACAGTGATTCTGCTGCATGATAAATCTGGTAAATCTTTAGACTGTTCTGTCTAACTTTATACCACCTATTAGCTAAATTAGTTTATGCCAAATGTGACGACAAAAGCTTTCTTAAAGTGTTGAAGGAGTGTAGTACACAGAATGGCATGTAAGGAGCAATACACTTGAATCCTTGTATCAGAAGTGAGAGAAAACACCTGTGGGTGTGGCAGGAAGTAACATAAAAGGATCAGTTCCTGCTATAATCAGGGGGAAGTTGACAGCTCAGCAGAGCTGAAAGGGCTGCAAGCCAGAGGTTCGTTGTGGACCAGTAAAGGCCCCGAGTCTCACAGGAAGGACGCCCCTAAGATCTTACACTGGTAGGGTACAGATAAATGAACTTTCGTGCTGTTATGGTCTTGGGTGCTGTATATGGAATAAATGCTGACAGGCACCAGATTTAAAGTTAATCCAAGTCTCTGAGCCTTTTAAGTACGTGTGGTGCCTATTCTGGATGGAAAGATGGTGATCCTGTAGGCGGGTGACCCCAACTTGCCACAGTGTCTAAAACACATCATAAATGTGGTGCAAAGCATGTAAGACAATTTCTTACAAGCTCAAATAAGGTATCCTAAAAGTGCATGTGAAGAAAGCCTTATAGAGATACTGACATTTTTCTGTTTAGCAGTTTCTGCAAAAGTGACAGAAGGAAGTGTAGCCTATGATAGGCATCTCATGAATAAACAGACTTTATAAAATGTAATCCTAATTCTGAGTCTTTTCATATAACAGGTAATATGTAATAGAAATTCTCAATAATCCCTTCAAAAGCCAATAGCAAATTAATTGTAAGTAATCATCTCAAAATTCGGAGGCATGAGCCCACATCTAGAACTTCAGCAGTAAGAATTATGAAAAAAAACACATTTAATCCCAGCCTGGTGGAAAACATGTGGATGACAGTCTTAAACTAGTAATTTTTTCCCCAAAGTGGTCACTCCTACTATCCTCTGACTCCCAAGGGCCCTTTTATGACAATCACTTTAATTAAAGCCACATATTAGAAGGCTTAATGTAGTAGGCGAACATAGACAAAAAATACCCAATAAGCAGGATGCTGAAAAGTTGTAGGAAATTTTCTATTCCCTGAATTTCCCAGGACAGAATTCTTAAACTAGAATTAATAATCTGCTCGGTTTTGGACAACCAATTGACTATAAAACCATTAGAAAAAACAATAATTCCAGCTGCAGAATAAATGAGGCCATTTGTTAGGTGGATGACATAGTTAATGCAAACCATTTGCCAGAAGGGAGACAGAGGCCTGTTTGGTCTGAGAAGAGTTCTCAACACTCTTTAGAAGTGGAAGAAAAAGTTGTTTCAGTCATATGTGGAACAGCTGAGTTGTGTGGGGCTCCAGATGTGTCTCTGGTGAACTGTTCCCAAATGAATTGCATTAATCTCCGACAAATAATAAAACAGCACGTGGGAATTCCGCAAACGAGATTGGAGAAAACTACCCGTGAAATAATTCTGATTTGCGTCCAATTCCTTCCGGCAACCACAGATTGAGCTATTTGTTAATATGTGTCAAGGTTTTGTATTTCATGCAGTAATGGCTAATGTTGTTAGATCATAATCTGTTTGCTGTTTCCCCTCTGTCTCCTTCATTGTTTCTGCATCTCTTGCAGCAGTTAGAAGAGACCACCTGGCTCCAAGGACAGGCAAAGTAAATCTCCAGTTTATATGTCTCAGGAGGATAGATTTAAGTCTACATTAAGTAACGCAGAGCTTGAAAACGGCTTACAGAGCACGGCCTCGTTATTGTGGTCAAACTCATATATTCTTAAAGGGAAACTCCATTGTAAATAATTTTTCATTAAGGGCCTGTTTGCATCATGCTAATTGCCATCATTTAATATATGCATCAGGAAAAGGTGCAGACCTACAGTGGTGGACAAAAATATGGAAACACTGTACGAAATGCATGGGATTTCAATCATTAGCACTGAGCTCCCCTGTTGACCCCTGCTTGGCTGAGAGCTTTCCTGCCAAATTTTGATTTTATTTTACCTCTTGCCCTGCTCTGGGTTGTTTTGGAAGTCAGCTGGTAACAGCAGCTGAGTGGCTCAAACCCTGACCAATGGAACCTTGCTGCTCGGGCAAATGTTTACATCTGCCTGGCAGCATCTGTGTCGTATTACCTCCACTTAAAATCAGTCTCTACATGTTTTATTGAAATATTATTTATAATCACATGTAATTTAAGACATGTATTTTGCGCAGTGTTTCCATATTTTTGTCCATCCCCTGTATATGTGAGTATATGATGCTATATGGAAGCATCTATCATCCCATAGGCTTCCATATTAGGAAAATCTGGTATATTTTTCTTTTACTTGAGATTGTTGTATAGAATAGTGTTGTCTACTGTGCTATTCCAAACTTTATTTGCGGTATATGACTTACACTGATCTGACTGTGGGTATTGGGTTAAATGAACCCTATGGACAAGCTTGGCAGGTATGTTGGGAGTTTTTACTGACATATTATACTCTAAGTGGAGGTCACAAAAGTAATCTGAATGAAGCCTAGGCAGTGCTTTAAACTTCATGTTGATTAGTTTTAGCTATTGCCGTTCTTGCTAAACTGCAGCCACTCAGGTTCTTGCCACTGCCTAACAGATGCTCATCCTTGCAGAAGGGCTGGTGGCACATAATAATACTGGGCATAATCACTGGAGAGTAGAATACTAGTAAAAAAAAATTCTAATGCTACTTTAGTGAGGGCGAAGGGTGAGATCAGCAGATTGGCACGGTCGCCCAACTGCAGTGTTCTTTAAAATGGGGTGCATTAGAAAAAAAAGGGTCTGTTTTTTTCTCAAAATAGCACCGCTCTTGTCCATATCATTAAAGGAGTTTTCCAGCTGCATCCTACTGATGGCTTATTCTTAGAATATTAGATCAACGGGGGTCTGCAGCCTAGGGTCCTCGTGGATCCGTCCAGTGTACTTGTGCAGTCAAGTGTGCTTGTTCACCAGTCCAGTGTGCTTGTGCACTAAGCTGATTTCTGCAAGAGACTGACAACTCTGTTCTCATTGCAGTAGTCATTCTTGGCATTACAGGCAAAGTTCCCATTGATGTGAATGACCTGTAATACCAAGCTTGGCCACTGCAGTGAGAACGGAGCTGTCTGTTTCCTGCAGAAATCAGCTCTGTGTTTGAACATAATGACCCATATCTATCTCATATCTATCTATCTATCTATCTATCTATCTATCTATCTATCTATCTATCTATCTATCTATCTATCTATCTATCTATCTATCCATCTATCTCATATCTATCTATCTCATATCTATCTATCTCATAACTATCTATCTATCTATCTATCTATCTATCTATCTATCTATCTATCTATCTATCTGGGTAAAATTCTAAGTACAGCACCAATCAGGCCCACCCCACTTGCCCCGCTGCCGGCGGAAAGAAGAAAACACCACACGGAGGTCTGGTATAGTTTCTCACACGGGGACATGACTGCGCTTTTTTTTATTACAGATTACATGAGATCTTATACCCTTTTGTCCCATCACCAGGAATGGGTGATGGGCTCATTGGCTAAAATTCACAGCATAACCATATATGGGAAGTCCGGATTTCCGGCCTGAGACAGTGAAAGTTCAGATGCATAGTTGAACATCTTGATATGGTGCTTCTGGGAAAACGGCCAAGTACACGCGGCCTTCGTCTGGTTCTTCTTTGCTGTACATTTTGTCTTCGCCTGGCAAGGCCTTTGGAATATCTGATGTAAGGCGACATATAAGTTTTTCTCATTTTAACTTTGAATAGAACTTGCATACAGGTATAAAAGCATAAAGAACATATGGCAATATATACATATACCCTCACAAACCCCCCTAAAAACTTATATGGAGATCAAGCATCAGACCTTGCACTCTTCCTCGGTCGTCTCTCCCTTGCGTCAGGGTTTCTCCACTGCCCGTAAGTCCCTACTCCTAGGAGGGGGATCCCTACCTCTCCTCAGAAGGAGGCCATGGATTCCCTGGGCTTATTTCCGGGCATCCATACCCTCTATCTGTACGCGTTAACACCCCACAGGGTGTGCCCTTGCCGGAACCTAAGGTCTTCTGCACTATCCCTAGGCAAATGGGAAGTCCACTGACAGTCCATCTTATGAGACCGGGGCGGCGCAGTACTAGTACATTTCTCCATTCTTCTGGTAACGTACGTGGTTGGCATTATCGGAACTGGCTCTTCATCTTTTTCAAACAAGGGAAACGTTGGTGTCACATTATCCAGTCCCTTACTCATACTCTTTTTGATCAAAGGGATAATACACATACAGGAAATTACATACCCCACCTCTTTCTGCTAAAATCATATCCAGGGCCACTCTAGGGCCATGGATGCAGTGGGCCCTAACTGGTCAGCTAACCCTTGCAAAGCATCCCTGGTGTAGTTTACAAACCTCTGCTGATTGTAATAGATATAATTCATCCAATCTACAGTATTATTAACAGTGACAATAGCAAATAAGGACTCAAAACCTGCTTTAACCTGATCTCTAGAATTAAATTCATCTGGCACCCCCCTTGGCACTCCTATTACATCTATGTATACATGTGGATCAAAGTTACCACCTTGAGTGTCAACTTCTCTCTTAGCACGATGCGGTGTTGGATTCTCACCCTCAGTGTAGTCTTCATATTGCACATTTGATTGTATTAATTTGTTCTGATCCCTAAAACAGGGGGCTAGTGTACAGTAGTCAAAGGTGTGTTAGAGGAATTGTACCACATTATAGCATGTAAAGGATATGCAGGATCATTAGTTTTTGCAGTGCGAAGTGTGGATCCAAGTGGGCTTTCCTTCAAGCTTGACTGCAGTTGAGGTGGTGAACAACATCTGGTAGGGACATTCAAACAGGGTTTCTCGCTCAAACTTTTTTACATAGACCCTGTCACCTGGTTTCAGATTGTGACACTCATCTGTAGGACCTGGGAGAAAAGCAGAGACTACAGAATGCATTATTGACAATTCCTTGGAGAGGCCTATGACAAAATTAACAAGAAAATCATTCCCCAAACTCAGCTACTGTGGCATGTATCCTCCTAAGAAAAAGAAAAACTAATAGAAGACACTCAATTCAAAATTTGCCCATTTTCTTCATTGCCTTTTGGATCTACTTTCCCACTACTCCGCGGATGGTAGGGTGTGTGAAAAGCCTGGAATGTACCTAAACAGACATGATGTGTTGCATTATTTCACCTGTGAAGTGCGTACCTTTGTTTGACTCACTTCCGGTGCCCCGTATCTGCAGATTACCTCATTCATGAGCTTCCGTGCAGTTACCTGCTTATTTACTTTGGTAACAGGGTAGGTCTCCAACCTGAAAAACATCAACAACAACAAGCACATATTCATGCTTCCCAACAAGTGGGAGCTGAATGTAGTCAATTTGCAATCCCTGAAATGGGTAGAGTGGTCTAGGCAAGTGTGATGTGGCAAATTTACTTCTGCCCTGTTGCTTACGGCAAAGATCATGCAAAATTGGACAAATGATGCAGCAGCTACAGAAAACTCAGGAGCCACCCGTCCTCGTTCAAGCGTCGAGGTGCGTCTTTCCGTGCGTCAGCTGGGCCATCATGGGGCACAGGGATCGTGGTAGGCAAGTGCTGTTGACTGTTCGCCATACACCGTCCCTTTTTAGTCCATTTTTCCTTTTCTTCCTTGCTGGCTTGTAACTGTAAAGTCTTTAGCATATCAAAGTCCAAATTTTTATCAAAGTCCAAGTTTATGGTTAAAGTCCAAAGTTATTATCAAAGTCCAAGTTTTGTCAAAGTCCAAATTTTTATCAAAGTCCAAAGTTATTGTTAAATTCTTCTTTTCTTCTTTTCTTCCACGGCTTGAGGGCCGCTGCCTTTGCTGTGTGGCCTGTGATGGCGTTACCTCTCGCTTCTCCGGTGTAGGAATTGGTGTGAGCATTCCACCTTGTCAGGTAGAAGTAGGGTCTCCATGAGACTGCACCGCTGCATCATTCTTAATTGGCTGTCCTGCTGAGGTAAAAAACTGTCTGGCCTTCCATGTTGGGCCATAATCATGAGCTATGCCAAATGCATACCGGGAGTCAGTGTAAATGTTTGCCGTCTTACCTGTGGCCCCTCTACACGCCTCCGTGAGTGCCTTTTTTTTAGTTCCGCTTCTTGTACTGCGACATGCGGAGACATTCTGCTTTTAGGACATCTTGTTGTGTTACGACTGCATAACCGGAGTGGAGTTGTCAATCACCCTGGGTACCATCTATAAAAAACACTCAAAATATGCATTGTTAACAAGGGCTTTCAGTAACTTTTTAAAACTTAAATTTTCTTGTTGCATCAATGCTAGACAATCATGCTGATATTCTATTTCAAATAGATCAGAATCTTGTTGCAAAAAATTTTAAAATGGCTGATTTGCAGTACCTAGATCACCTGTGCCTTCTCCTCCCCGCCTTTGAAACAGGGTACTCAATTGGAACAAGAGTACCCGGTTTCAAGGTAGTACAACATTGTAAAAAGATTTGATGGATGCAGATAAGGCCTGTAAAATGTTAGCACCAATAACAGAGACAGGAGTTACATCAGGGCAAAATAATCTACAAACATGTATTAATATTTGAAATGTGATATCCCTTTAAGCAAATTCATTATTAATCTGATCCTGCCTGCAATGTCTTATCAAATTTGAGACAGGAGAAAAAACAAAACAAAAACTTTTACTAGCTGCTCAAGATTCTCACCCCCTCCCTTGTCGAGAAGAGGGATGAAACATTACGTACTATTACATCATCTAGCTCCACCCCTTCGATATTGGTCGCGTGCGTCTTTTTTCAGAACTTCATTTCAGCTTAACAGTCTACACGTCCATATCTCAACCAAGCAAAGTCCCATGCATGGGGGGGACTTTTATCCCCAGTCATTACCTGCATCACACACTCACCACAGCCTGAACACTGGGCATTAACTCTCATCCATCCATGCTCTCAAGTCTGCTCCGTCACCCCCTATTGAAGGTGTACCAGTACATACAGATGCACAGACAAAAAAAGTTTGACAAACATACATACATCAGTTGAAAAACATTGAGGTGAGTGCTATAATGTTATAAAGTACATGATTCTATTGAGATGAGATTGTGAATGAGCGCTATTTTTGACAAATTATGTGAAAAAATTTGCTAAGTGACTGAGACATTCTATCTTTCTTATTTACTGAAGCTATTATATGTTATATTAAACGCTGAAGTATTTTAGAATGCGTGACCCTGAGCTTAGAGTGAATCTGAAAGCCCCCACCTTTGTAAAACCAACTGTTATCTCTCCGAATATGCATTCACTGACTGAGTTGTTTTAGCTTAACTATTGCCTGCATTTGAACTCATAATTAACACATATCCTGGGACCTTGCAACATTCATTTTCAACCCCTGTATAAGTAAGAATATATCTTAGAAATTGCTATATTTCCTGAAATCTAAGACAGTATAATTAATTAAATTCATTTCAAGCCTCCATTCCATTTAAGCAAGCAGAGATATTTTCCAGGGTCAGTATTTCATTTTCTCTGCTTTGTTATCGCCCGACCTTGAAAACGAGACAGACTGCAGCTACATGTCAACAAGCCTTCTCACACTAAAAGCAAGCTCAGTTAACTATTTGCACATACAGTATATACATATATACACACATACATCTATTATCTATCTTGTATTATACACCTTTTCTTCTTTCTCTCTGCCAACAAATCACATGCATTGTAACTTTCTTCTCGACTTTGCTTGTTCCTTCAGCACTTTCTCCCTACCTAACTGCCAATGTAACCTTCAATAGACACTCTCCCGACACCCTCTTGATCACTTACTGTACTTTCCAACATTTCACTTACGGATACTTTCTTAATACGTGTACATACTTAACTTTCTCTGACTGTCTCTCTGCTTCTAGCAAACCTTGGTCTTTTAAGGCACGCTTCTTGGTCCTAAAGACCTCATCCCAGACACCATGCCGTAATCTACCGTGCGGGTCGGTGTCACACATTTTCATAAGTTTTCTTACAGTTTACAGATTGGAACTCTTGTCTCTCCGCCATCAATTCATCCGCACAGCGGCAGCCCATAAGGGGCTCTGTTTTCTTTAATAAGGTCTTACGCATATTAGAACAACAACAACAATAATAATAACACGCTCCATAGAGTGCATCCTTCTGACTCGAATTGTCAGCCCCTTATATATGGCAAAACAACCGAAGGCATCTTCTTCTATGGAACCAGTCCCAAAGAGTGCATCCCTCTCCTCAGCTAAACCATCAACAACTAACTAAACTAAAACCGAGGGTCTCTTCTTCTGTGGGACCTGTCTCACAGAGTGCTTCCCTCTCCTTAGCTAAACCATCAACAACTAAAACAACCGAGGGTTCCTTCTTCTGTGAGACCAAATGAAAAGAAAAAGAGAGAGAAAAAAAAAAAATTCTGCAGATACAACAAACAACCTTCACTATCGTTAAAACACTACGGACTTCAAAGTACAAATAGATTACAGACTCGTCCCTGGGTGAGTGATTCGTGTGATTATCACGGTCAGTGGTCCATGACGGCAAACCCGAAGCCCACGAGTTACCGTGTAGAACTCTTAACCCAACCCGTCCGGTCACAAACCACAGATAGTCCCTCCTGCTGCAAGACTCAGCGTAAAACACAACATAAATATATGCTGGTCTTACCTGGAGTTCTGTGAGTTGATCAGGCTCGGTTTGCAGCAGGACGGCTTCTCCGTGGCGTGGATCCGGGTGGAATGCGTTGTACGGCTCCGGTTTTGTTGCCCCAGTTGGTTGCGCCAAATTGTCAGGGTAAAATTCTAAGTACAGCACCAATCAGGCCCACCCCACTTGCCCCGCTGCCAGCGGAAAGAAGAAAACACCACACGGAGGTCTGGTATAGTTTCTCACACGGGGACATGACTGCGCTTTTTTTTATTACAGATTACATGAGATCTTATACGCTTTTGTCCCATCACCAGGAATGGGTGATGGGCTCATTGGCTAAAATTCACAGCATAACCATATATGGGAAGTCCGGATTTCCGGCCTGAGACAGTGAAAGTTCAGATGCATAGTTGAACATCTTGATATGGCGCTTCTGGGAAAACGGCCAAGTACACGCGGCCTTCGTCTGGTTCTTCTTTGCTGTACATTTTGTCTTCGCCTGGCAAGGCCTTTGGAATATCTGATGTAAGGCGACATATAAGTTTTTCTCATTTTAACTTTGAATAGAACTTGCATACAGGTATAAAAGCATAAAGAACATATGGCAATATATACATATACCCTCACATATCTATCTATCTATCTATCTATCTATCTATCTATCTATCTATCTATCTATCTATCTATCTATCTATCTCTCTTAGGCGTCATGCCCACTTGCACGCATGGATTACACTGCTGAATCCCGCAGTGAAATCCGTACATGCCCAAGTACATGGAGAGGGAAAATACATTATTTTCTTTCTTCAGTCGGCGGATGTGCTCGGCACGCGGGCAGCGTGCCACGTGCATGCACACCAATATTTTAAAAAATCTCCTGTTCTCCTGCATATCTGTGGCACAGCACAAAACAGCTGCGGCTGTGCCGCGGATACGAACAGCTTCCATAGGCTTCAATGGAAGCCACGGGAGCCGTCTGTGCGGCAGATCTGCAGGAAAATGGAGCATGCTGCGATTTCTTTCTGTTCGTGTGACCCACACTCCGGGAAGGAATCCCATCTGCATGCTTTTAGCTGCCCTACCGATTACAATGCATCCCTATGGGCAGCAAGACGCACGGATCTCTCGTGCGGGGGTCGCGCAGATTTTATAAATAAAATCTGCGCGTGGACATTGGCCCCCAATCATAGGTACGGAGCGAAGGGGAAAAAGGGTCCGGGGCCCAAGCTGAACTTTTGCACCCGGGCCCCTGAGCCTTTAGGTACGCCCCTGTCCAGGACTCTTTGTTCTTCTTTACACTGAAGATAGTTCTTAATGACATTGGCCGGATGTTTGGGGTTGTTGTCCAGCTGTAGAATAAATTTGGAGATAATCTGATGCCTCCCTGATGGTATTGCATGATGGATAAGTATCTGCCTTTATTTCTCAATGTTGAGGACACCAGTAATCCTGACCAAATCCCCAACTCCATTTACTGAAATGCAGCCCCAAACTTGCAAGGATCCTTCACCATGCTTCACTGCCGCCTGCAGACACTCATTATTGTACTGCTCTTCGGTGAACAAAATGCCAATTGTTACAGCCAAGTATTTTATATTTTGACTCATCAGTCCAGAGCACCCGCTGCCATTTTTCTGTGCGTAGTTGCGTCACTTAGCCTTATTTCTATGTCGAATGTATGACTTTTAGGTGCAATTGTTTATGAAGACTACTTCTGGCCAGACTTCTCGAAACAGTAAATGGATGTACCTGGGCCTCACTGGTTTCTGCCAGTTCTGAGCTAATGGCGTAGCTGGAAGATAATTTATCATCAGAAAATAGCACATATGGTGAAACCCCTGTGAAACAACAATAGAAAATTGCATTGAAAAGGCTTCTTCTGGGTGGTGGTCTTCAAAGAACATGACGACTATATTATATGGTGGCACTAGAAATCTGTTATGGGAGATTTGGTCTGGATAGGAGGTAGTCCTCTCCAAGAAGTAGTCTCACTGGAAGGTTTCAGCTATTGATGACCTATCCTACAAAGCTGGACAAACCCTTTAAATTTTCCTTCAGATCTGTCTTTGCTCTATTTTTTTAACATCCCTTGTCCAATCAAAGGGTGTCAAGAAGATTGAAGATTACCAGTCCTGGTATATTCAGCTTTCCATCTTCGGACAGCCATGGTATTTTACAGTCATTAGCAACGTATATAATATGTTAAAACTGCACGTTCTAAAGTGCCCGTCTTTGGGAAGTCAATGAATGCCTCAGACTGCTGTCGTTAAATTGTCACTTTTATGTTCAGGTAGACTGTGGTCTTTCGCACTGTAAAAATGCAATGTAATGTGAAACTTTATACACCAAAAGGCCATTTCTGCTAAAATATTCCTTTTATTTTAGCATTAAGATAGCTGTGAAAGCTACATTTCTCAATCTCTATTGGCAGCAAGGCAAGGTGCATTGATAGTTGGCAGAAGATTACTGAAGACGACCCAATTAGGATTTCTGAAGAGTGGAGGATAAGTCATGGGTGATTTGGTTTAACTTCACAGGATCAATTTAAAGTTTAGGAAAGTGACAGATGTCTGTGAGGAGCTGGAAGATTCAGTCCCCAGAGACGATGTCCTAAAAGAAAGTTCTAAAATGACGAATCAGAAAGATAAGGATAAAGTTAAAGAAAATTTCTCACCAGACTTCGCATTTTGGTTGTTATATACATTTTAGTGGAATGTGGTTCTGGCATAACAGCCAACATAATTGCTATGGAGTCAATAGGGGAAGTTCTAAAAGCTTAAATGCCCCTCCGTCCCAGAATAGGAAAGCTCTTATTATTATTTTAGTAACGGTTTCAATTAATTCCATTGAGATCTGAAAATCCTTGAGCAGTCAGTAAAAAAATCACACGTTGACAGATCCATTTTCATAAATTTACAGTCAGTGGATGACAGATTGAACAAATTATGCATGCAACATATTAATTTTTCAATCCATTAACATTGAGTTGTGTCATGGAGAAACAATTTGAGGAACAAATGCAAAAGTGAGGTTAAAGTGTTTTTGCAAGATAAAACATTGATGACCTGTTTTTCCGATAGGTCTTCAATATTTGATGTGTAGGGGTCTGACCCTCAGGATCACAACTGATCACAAGATTAAAGGGGCCATGCCAATCCTGGAGAACTGCTTCCAAACATAAGATTCATCAACACTGGTGTGACGGAAAAGGCAAGCAGCTGTCAATAACAACCGATCAGCTTCCAGCTCTTGTTTTCACAGAGCCTTTTGAAAAGAAGCAATCTGATTGGTTGCCATGGGCACCTTCTGTATGTCACTTTTGCTGTACACTAGTTTTGATAAATCTTCCCCATGATGTAGGAGTTATCTCTAATGTGTAGTGGCCCAGTACATCATCCTGGTCCCTTCCATAAATGTCATATATGTATGTCCTGTGTTGATACACTGTGCAATGCTGTCTTGTCTTTTCTAGTATGTGTGTTGCACAGCTGCAGCGCTAGAAGGGTTAAACGTTTAATAAAATCCAAAGCTTACATGTAAATGTATCAAGTCTGTCATGTCATGTCTTGTGAGAGGAGGTTATGTCTTCAGGAGTGTTGCTGTTCAGGGGGTCCAGGTACATGCGGACACCTTTAGTCCTCATGTACTGAAGAATGGAGGAGAAGGGGAGATTTCCCACAGCAAAGTATGTTTGGATGTTAATAGAGTGAGCTCCAGAGAGAGAGAGAGCAATTGTAAGTAACTACTTCTTCTCAAGGCTAGTGCAGAGGTACTACCCCATTGTCAAATTTTCCTAAGCGGCTGTCTGGAGCCTGGATCACCGTGTACAGGTTCACACACGTGCGCCTTTGAGCTTGTTAGAGCCGTGTGGAGGTACTATGTTCTGAAGACTAGCCTTTTACCTGAACTGTGAAGTCTATAAGTGAACGGCCTTGTAATAATTGTTTCAAGTTGTTAAGTAAAGTTTGCCGGGCTCTAACCGTTCCTAGGGACCCATGGTACTAAAAACTGTCTGTGGCTGCATTTATTCTTCGCCGAGGGTCATACCGGTGTGTGAAGGAACGGTGGCATCACCCGTGAATACTACAACCCCTATTATTCTGTTTAATGGGCATTCCCCATCCTAGGGCTGTCCCAGGTGGCCTGCAGTGTGATTCTGGCCTTGGCTGTGTATGTCCCTCCGGGAAGGAGACTGGTAAGTGTCACTGTGACACGTCAGCACTATACCCTTCCTGCTCCCCACGTGTGTCAGGTGTCCGGGGTCTCCATATGGGATGCTGCAAAATACATAGCCCTTAATCAGATCCCTTTGCAAGGGCCTCTATAGATAAAATGGCTACAAGTGGAATGCTGATAATTCTGCCTTACATACCTGACTGGCACAGCACTCTTGTTGCAAGCAGTGCTAAATATTCCAAGGTTAGAGGAGTGACATTGTAGGAAATCAGCTGCGGATCTGCAGTTGAGTCTCAGTCAAAATCCGCACTAATGGCTTTTGCGGAAATTGCACAAATTTTGCTGCTGCAGAAAATCTGCAGCATTTCTGCTACCATGAACGTAGCCATAGAAATGTTAATTGGCCTCCTATAATATTGGTCATAGAGCATGTGTGTTAGATAGGGGACTGATTTGAATGATGACGATCTCTGTATTGTGCTGCGAAATATGTTGGCGCTCTATGAGCAATGGCAAAGAAATAACACAAATGTATCATAAACCAATGTGACCGCTGTAGTTCAAGCTTATTGCAGCACTTGACTTGGCAGCAGTGTCTAAGATCACAAGAGAGTTTAGAAGGGATAGCAAAACACATCTGGATGTACCATTGTGATCCCATGGATCAGGGAAGGGATAAGAAATTTACTTTAAGAGTTTTAATGTATTTTTGGATCTTTTTTATATTTAAAGGGGTTGTCCCGAGGCAGCAAGTGGGTCTGTACACTTCTGCATGGCCATAATAATGCACTTTGTAATGTACATTGTGCATTAATTATGAGCCATGCAGAAGTTATAAAAAGTTTTATACTTACCTGTTCCGTTGCTGGCGTCCTCGTCTCCATGGTGCCGACTAATTTTCGCCCTCCGATGGCCAAATTAGCCGCGCTTGCGCAGTCCGGGTCTTCTGCAGTCTTCTATGGGGCTCCGTGTAGCTCCGTGTAGCTCCGCCCCGTCACGTGCCGATTCCAGCCAATCAGGAGGCTGGAATCGGCAATGGACCGCACAGAAGAGCTGCGGTCCACGGAGGAAGAGGCCATCTTCAGCGGTGAGTAGAGAAGTCACCGGAGCGCGGGGATTCAGGTAAGCGCTCCGGTGAGCTTTCTTTACCTCCCTGCATCGGGGTTGTCTCGCGCCGAACGGGGGGGGGGTTGAAAAAAAAAAAAACCCGTTTCGGCGCGGGACAACCCCTTTAACTAAAAGTCTATTAGAAATGTTATTAAAATGAAACAGTGACAGACAGATGTTCTTTAATATCTCCATAAAATCTCAAGCCTGGTCCTATGCTGATAATGTTAGGACTCCTAGAGAGTCAATTGCTTGGAGACCCAGATGCATTTAATCAGAGGCCACGTGGCATTATGTCATCTAGAGGAAGTTGTCCCAACACTCCATTCTGCCACAAAGTTCAATAAAAGCTGCTAAAGTCCTAGAGGGGCCCGCATTATAGCTTTCCCTTATGGTTTAAGGACACATCTGTTCTATTTGAATAATAGAAGAGCTGTAGTGATACAGTTTATATATGACAATATACAGTGGATCCGGAAGTTATAGATGATGATGACGTTGATGGGTAAGAGCAGCTTTAATAGAATTGGCTAAAAATGTCACTATTTAATAGTAACTTTGCAAAAATACAAGTCAGTAAAATTGCCAACACAGAATATGTACAGGATGTCATGTTTGAAAGTGGCGGCTATCCGCAGAGTTGTAAAGAGATTTTCCACCAAAAACAAAAAAAAGGGATACTTAGTAGTTATTCAGAGGAGAGACCACTAGCCAAAGCTTGGTAGCCATCTAGTTGTAGGGCCCATTTTTGCAATATTGAAAAAAGAAGTGCAGCCATATTGCTTTTCACTTTTATGGCAACTCGCTACATCCTCCCCATGTATTAAAGGGAATCTATCATTTAATTGAGCCCTATAAGCTGTGCTTATGGACTCAACGTTTCTGACACCTTGGGATGTAGTTATACTTACCTTCCCTCTGTATCAGCTGTCAAACTGAATCATCCTCTCCTACAATGAGAGGACTACAGTGTTCTGCTATGTTGTAGTCTGTGGAATGCATTGCAACAGCGGGTTTAAATTTAAAACCTATATCCCATTACTCAGCTTAGGTTATAGGGCTCAAAGTAGTTGAAAGGCTCTCTTTAACATTCAGACATTCAGTTTATGCATCTTCTTTGCCATTTAAAAAAAAACAAAAACAAAAAAAAAACAGAACTGCTTTCATTGGCAACCATTGCAATAGTTTTTACATACAGTTTCCCCAACTGTGAAGAAAATGGGGAAGAAGAGTGCCAGACAAATGCCATGGATAGGGCATGCTGCAGTTTGTCAATGCCCAGGTCTGATCTAGGACTTTCTGGCCTGAAAATGGTTTTAGAGGAGGAAGAAATTACTGATGTGCCCTTTTACACGGGGAGATAATCTGCCCATGCTACTGACTACTGACTGACAATGAGCATGTCAGTCAGCATACTTTACCACCATGAACAAGGGCAGATTAACTGCTCTATGGGGATGACTGATAGTTAACATGATCGTTTGACTTCATACAACTGTCATTGGTCGGTTACACATCTCCCCGTTAACACTGTCAGATGTTCAGCCGACCAGTGAGCATTTTTATGATCAACTTGATCAGGCTTTGAAGAAGCATTTGCCCAATTGTTGGCTGATCGTTGGTCCCTTTACACAGCCCAATTGTTAGGCAAATGAGTAAATGAGTATTCGTAGCAGTGCTCTGGCCCAATTAGCCCGTGTAAAAGGATCATTAGGATAGACATGTCAGGACTTGAAGCTGGGACCTCTTGCACTCCAGTCAACAGCTCTCTCCCCTGGGCTATCCAGGAGATGGACAGTTCCTTGCTGAAATCCAGCCTTGTTATATGCTTTCTTGGTCTTGCTAAGTCTACTTTCTGTCTCCCTTCTCTGGCTCTGCTCTGCTACCAATTAGAACTTCCTATAAAAGCCTGACCGTGCCTCATATCCAGTGCGTGATTATTGTGCTCCACCACCTTAATCAAGCTCCTTTTCCTCCTGCTCATCTGGAATTGTACAGATACCTCCTGCTGCTGACCTCTGGCTTCCATTTGACTATGCTTCCGTCTCATCCCATTGTACTGCATACGATACCTCCTGCTGCTGCTGACTTCCGACTTCCATTTGACTACACTTCTGTCTCATCCTATTGTACTGCATACGATACCTCCTGCTGCGGACCTCTGGCTTCCATTTGTCTATGCTTCTGTCTCATCCCAGTGTACTGCATACCAATACCTCCTACTACTAACCTCTGGCTTCTATTTGACTACACTTCTGTTTCATCCCATTGTACTGCATACAATACCTCCTTCTGCTGACCTCTGTCTTCCATTTGATGCTTCCGTTTCATCTCATTGTACTGCAAACAATACATCCTGCTGCTGACCCCTGGCTTCCATTTGACTATGCTTCTGTCTCATCCCATTGTACTGCATACCAATACCTCCTGCTGCTGACCTCTGGCTTCTATTGGACTACACTTCTGTCTCATCTCATTGTACTGCACACCATGACTTCCCGATAATGACTCCCGGCTATCTTGACTACTCTCCACTGACCAGCAAGGCTAATATACCTGCAGCTCCAATCTAGTGTAAGACACAACAAGACAATTGGAGTTTAATTGGTGGAAATCTGCCCCTAGGCTTACCTGCTAATCAGCAAAACAATGGGGTTGTTCCCTCTCATCATTTACTGCTTACATAGGTGTACAGGGGTGGCCATCACATAAATAGATGGAGACCATGGGCATAGCTATAGGGTGGGCAGAGGTAGCAGTTGCTACCAAAGGCCCCTCTATCATATAAGAAAACACCAGTTTTATAAATAACACATGGATGGTTGGGGGGCAGAGTTTGCATTGGGGCTCCCTACATTTAGCTTCTGCCTAATCTTTTAAGATTCTAGTAATGTCCCCACCTGCTAGTGTTGCATCAATAGGCTTGTTAGGAGACCTAATGATGCAGAGGAAAGTTGCCCCCATACTGAACATTTGCATCCGGGCCCATAAGTCTTTAGCTACACCTCTGATGGAGACCAAATAGTACAAAATGTTTTGGCAGCTCTGCATATGGAATTTAATTGCCCATAGATGTAGTCATTCTATACAGAGTGATATCATCACATATGGTGGACCATGAAGTCATTTCTGGTTAGGTGGTAGTCACGTCTTTGCATAAGCTAGAAGCAATGTCTCTGAGCATTTCTGGCATTACTTTCAAGTAATATTTTTATTCTACACATTTTCACAGACACTTTAGTAAATGCCATATATAATAACATAAAAACCACAAGACAATGCTCCGTGCGGATAACTCTGTCTCTAATCTACTGGTCCTCGTACAGCTTAGGTTTAGATTTTTGTTCCATCAGCAAACAGTGGAAAAGTGAAATTGCAAAACCATTTGTGGAAATGAAAGAAGTTCTACTCCATGGAGACACAAGTGCAGCATTTTGCTCCAAGCCACAATACAGGAGATTTTCTGGACAGTAACATAAGTCTGGCGTCTGGACACATAAGTATGAATAGTCACATTGGTTAAATAATTAAAATAACTTGTATAGTTTTTTTTTTTATTCACAACCTTTTTTCCATAACATGTTCCCATCTTCTTTGTCATAATGTATTTTCTCACTTGTCCTCTCTTGCTGTGAGCTCTAACGTTAGGAATGAGATGCCAGTAGGAACGCATTTCGCTTTGTCAGTTTCGTAATGCACTAAGTTATTGGCCACGATTTGCAATGTTATAGATGCATCTGATGCTTTCAGAGATAATTACCATCCGTTATGATGTAATTATATGTGATGAGAAATCTTACCCTCAGCCTACACAAGGCAAGAGTTACACAGCTGTTGCCTCAAACCTGGAGTTGAGCGAGAAGGATTTAGAGTTCTATTACTGGAACCCCCCACCCTTCTTCCTATTTCACATTGCCTTTGTCAGATAGAATCAATACTATTTAGACCTCTCTACTATCACAGATTATGTCTAGAGACATGAATAGAACATATCACATTTAAAGGGGTCTTCTGGTTACACAAAGTTGCCGTCTAATGACTGATAATCAAAAGTTAGTAAATATAGATGAGCGAACGTACTCGTCCGAGCTTGATACTCGTTCGAGTATTAGCGTGTTCGAGATGCTCGTTACTAGAGGCGAGTACCACGCGATGTTCGAGTTACTTTCACTTTAATCTCTGAGACTTAGCACGCTTTTCTGGCCAATAGAAAGACAGGGAAGGCATTACAACTTCCCCCTGCGACGTTCAAGCCCTATACCACCCCCCTGCAGTGAGTGGCTGGCGAGATCAGGTGTCACCCGAGAATATAAATCGGCCCCTCCCGCGGCTCGCCACAGATGCATTCTGACAGAGATCAGGGACAGTGCTGCTGGTGCCTGAGCTGCTATAGGGAGAGCGTTAGGAGTTATTTTAGGCTTCAAGAACCACAACGGTCCTTCTTAGGGCCACATCTGACCGTGTGCAGTACTGTTGAGGCTGCTTTTAGCAGTGTTGCACAATTTTGTTTTTTTGTATATCGGCCGTGCAGAGCATTGTGTCCGCAGTCTGCAGTCATTGTACAGAGTATAGGGCCAGTACTGGTGAGGCAGGGAAAGAGATATTCAAGCTATATAGGCAGTGGGTTTTTTCCAAAAAATTGATCGCCGTCATCCCGCCAGAGGGAAACAGTATACATAATATTATACACTGCCTACAGTATCTATCTGCTGGGGGTAGTAGTCGTAATTAATACGCAGCTAAGCGTTACAGCAGGCTTGCGCAAAATTGTTTCCTGGATCTGCTGTCTCTGTTACATGATCGCCGTCATCCCGCCAGAGGGAAACAGTATACATAATATTATACGCTGCCTACAGTATCTATCTGCTGGGGGTAGTAGTCGTAATTAATACGCAGCTAAGCGTTACAGCAGGCTTGCGCAAAATCGTTTCCTGGATCTGCTGTCTTTGTTACATGATCGCCGTCATCCCGCCAAAGGGAAACAGTATACATAATATTATTCGCTGCCTACAGTATCTATCTGCTGGGGGTAGTAGTCCTAATTTATACGCAGCTAAGTGTTACAGCAGGCTTGCGCAAAATTGTTTCCTGGATCTGCTGTCTCTGTTACATGATCGCCGTCATCCCGCCAGAGGCAAACAGTATACACAATATTATACGCTGCCTACAGTATCTATCTGCTGGGGGTAGTAGTCGTAATTAATACGCAGCTAAGCGTTACAGCAGGCTTGCGCAAAATTGTTTCCTGGATCTGCTGTCTCTGTTACATGATCGCCGTCATCCCTCCAGAGGGAAACAGTATACATAATATTATACGCTGCCTACAGTATCTGTCTGCTGTATCAGCTCAGCATTTTAAAAAAATAGAAGCAAAATACTTAAGGCCTACTACTGGCCTTTGGCCACTTGACTGCTTCTGCGCTGTGAATTCCACTAGCTCAGTCATACGCACCTACGTCTCACTACAGGCGTGCGCAAAATTGTTTCCTGGCTCTGCTGTGCGCTCCGTAAGGGAAGTCAGTGTTACGGCACTCTGCCCCCCGAGCGCCAGTTGGGGTGCCCTGATCTCCTGCACCCCACTGTCCCTGCCTACTTGCCTCGGCCCTGGCTAACCCCAGGCGGACAACTGGGCGGCAGTCCCTGCGCTGGCTAGGGACCTGGCGACTACCTGGATGGAACTACTAACAGGGGACAGAGTGCCGACAGGAGAGGCAGGTGTAACAGACCAACAAAACTACTAGGTGAATCAAGGCTGGAGGTGTAGCTCACAGGCAAACGAAAGGATACTGACAAGCAACTAGGACAGACTAGAATAGACCTGACTAGAGGCTAGCAGAACCAATAACTGGCAGTGAGTTCAGGTCACTGCCAGCCTTTTAACTAAAAGCCTCCGCCCAGGGGCGGAGAGTGGGAGGAGCCGTCTTTCCCACTGTTGCATAAGGGAGGTGGATGAGAGCGGGCGGCACCCTACGGGCGGACACGCCCACGCCGCAGCACGCTGGCTGCTCCACGCTGCTGCACGCTGGCTGCTCCACGCCGCCGGGAGATCCCTGACAGCACAGCTCCGGGACGCCGAAGCCGAGCTCGAAGCGGCGCGCGCCGGCCGCGGGACCCAGCGCCGCCCTGCATGGTAACATTACCCCCCCTCTGACGGGGGACCTCCGGGCCCCCGGAAACTCGACCAGGCTTATCTGGAAAACGACGGTGGAACCGCCGTACCAACACGGGAGCATGAACATCACATGCGGCCACCCAGGAATGATCTTCTGGTGGAAAACCCTTCCAGGCCACCAAGTATTGTAGGATTCCTCGACACCGACGAGAGTCCAGTATCTCCTGGACCTCGTATTCGACTTCATCCCGGACCAGGGTGGGCGGAGGGGGACCGGAGGTGGGTATCACCGAAGGGACAAAAGGTTTCAGCAGCGACTTATGGAATACCCTGTGAACCCTCCATGTGGCTGGCAACCCCAGCTCGTAGGCGAGTGGGTTCACCACACGTGTGCTGGCAAACGTCCCCACGTAACGTGGCGCCAGCTTCAAGGACGGGACCCGCAATTTGAGATTTTTAGAAGACAGGTATACCTTCTGTCCCACCCTGTAAGGTTCAGACACAGACAGACTCTTCCCACTGCGCAACTGCATACAGGCCCCCGCTGCCTCCAAGTTTCTCTGCACCTCTTTCCATACTCCCCGAAGCGTATCTGTGGTGTCATCCGCTGCCGGACAGAGCGACGGAGTAGGGATTGCTGTAAGGAAGCGAGGATGCTGACCGTATACACTAAAAAATGGAGACACCCCAGTAGAAGAACAAAGGCGGTTGTTTAGTGCAAACTCTGCCAACGGCAGGAACTCTGCCCACTGGTAAGCCCTTTCGCTGGCAAACAACCGTAAATATTGCACTAAGTCTTGGTTCTTCCGCTCAGTCTGACCATTAGTCTGCGGGTGGAACGCTGACGAGAAGGAAAGCGACGTTCCCAGGTTTCTGCAGAAGGCACGCCAAAACTGCGACACAAACTGAACCCCGCGATCAGATACAATATTTTGGGGAACCCCATGTAGGCGAATTATTTCCTTTACAAAAATCGTGGCAAATTCTTTTGCCGAGGGTAGCTTTTTTAACGCCACAAAATGTGCCATCTTTGAGAACCGGTCGACCACCACTAAGATAGTGGTGCACTTCTGGGATTCTGGTAGGTCAGTGATGAAATCTACTGATAAGTGAGACCAGGGACTGGAAGGAACCGGTAGTGGTCTCAGAGGACCCTCCGGAGGACGCCGCCGACTCTTATTGCGAGCACAGACCGAGCAACCCCTCACAAAGTTGCGGATCTCCTGAGACATGCCTGGCCACCAGAAGTATCGGGAGCAAAGCTCCAGGGTCCCCTGGAACCCTGGGTGCCCGGCGAGAGCCGACGAGTGGGACTCATCCATGACTCTAGGGCGTAGGGTCTCTGGCACAAACCATCTGCTCTCCGGCACCCCTGACGGAGCGTCCTGCTGAGCATCCTGTAGTTGAGGGACGAAGTTAGACTCTAACACTGCCACCACCACGCCGGGGGCTAAGATATTCTCGAGAGTCATGGTCCCACTGTCTGGTACCCCGAAACTCCGTGACAGGGCGTCCGCCTTCACGTTCTTCTCTCCGGGGATATATGTCACGACGAAGTTAAACCTGGCGAAGAACAACGCCCACCTGGCTTGACGAGCAGTGAGTCTTTTCGCATTGGCGAGATATACCAGATTCTTGTGATCAGTATATACGGTAATTGGGTGTCTAGCACCCTCAAGATGGTGTCGCCACTCTTCCAGAGCCCATTTGATAGCCAACAATTCACGGTTACCCACGTCGTAGTTGCGCTCTGCTGAATTGAACTTTCGCGAAAAGAACGCACATGGGCTATAGCCAGACCTCCCACTGACTTCCTGCGACAATACTGCTCCTGTCCCCACTTCCGACGCGTCTACCTCAATAAAAAAGGGTAGTCGTGCGTCCGGCTGTATTAGCACCGGGGCAGTCGTGAATGCCTTTTTTAGACGGCTAAAGGCCTCAAGGGCTGCAGGCGACCACTTACCCAAGTCAGCCCCCTTCTTAGTCAGGTCGGTCAGAGGTTGAGCAATAACTGAGTAATTTCTAATGAATTTGCGGTAGAAATTTGCAAAACCTAAGAACCGCTGGAGAGCCTTGAGGTTGTCGGGTCTGACCCATTGGGAGATTGCTGCTACTTTATCAGACTCCACCTGAATCTCTGTGGGGGAAATTACATAACCAAGGAAGGATACTTGTTTAGAGCCAAATGTACATTTCTCTAATTTGACAAAAAGTTGATACTCGCGCAAACGGGTCAGGACCAACCTCAGGTGCCGCACATGTGAATCCCAGTCAGGTGAGTACACCAGGATGTCGTCCAGATAAATGACCAGAAATACCCCCAGGAAGTCGTGGAAGACTGCGTTCATAAAACCCTGAAACACAGCGGGGGCATTACAGAGTCCAAAAGGCATGACCAGACATTCAAAATGTCCTAACGGGGTGTTGAACGCTGTCTTCCATTCATCTCCCTCTTTGATGCGAATTAAATTGTAAGCCCCCCTTAAAGGAGATGTCCCGCGCCGAAACGGGTTTTTTTTTTTTTTAAACCCCCCCCCCGTTCGGCGCGAGACAACCCCGATGCAGGGGTTAAAAAACCCACCCGCACAGCGCTTACCTGAATCCCGGCGGTCCGGCGTCTTCATACTCACCTGCTGAAGATGGCCGCCGGGATCCTCTGTCTTCATGGACCGCAGGGCTTCTGTGCGGTCCATTGCCGATTCCAGCCTCCTGATTGGCTGGAATCGGCACGTGACGGGGCGGAGCTACACGGAGCTACACGGAGCCCCATAGAGAAGAGGAGAAGACCCGGACTGCGCAAGCGCGGCTAATTTGGCCATCGGAGGGCGAAAATTAGTCGGCACCATGGAGATGAGGACGCCAGCAACGGAGCAGGTAAGTATAAAACTTTTTATAACTTCTGTATGGATCATAATTAATGCACAATGTACATTACAAAGTGCATTATTATGGCCATGCAGAAGTGTATAGACCCACTTGCTGCCTCGGGACAACCCCTTTAAGTCCAGTTTGGAGAACCAGTGAGCCCCTACCACCTGATTCAACAAGTCAGGAATTAGGGGCAAGGAGCACTGGTTCTTCACGGTGATTTTATTCAAGGCCCGATAATCCACACAAGGCCTTAGTGTCCCGTCCTTCTTCTCTACAAAGAAGAGACCTGCCCCGGCAGGGGACCTGGACGGCCGGATATGTCGGTTGGCCAGAGCTTCCGAGACATAGGACTTGAGGGCTTCATGCTCACGACCTGACAGATTGAAAATGGCTCCCTTAGGGATGGGACCGTCGGGAATCAGGTCGATACCACAGTCCCACTCCCTATGAGGGGGCAGAGCCTTAGACAGTCGTTTGGAGAATACATCCTGAAAGTCTGACAAATACTCCGGAATGAGCACTGTATCTGCGGAGCACACAGCTATGGTAGACAGGTGATTGTGACACGATGACCCCCAATGAGTCAATTCCCGGGTGGACCAATCAAATTGGGGGTTGTGCAGTGCCAACCAGGGCATACCAAGCACCACATCAACCGACATTTTTTCCATAACCAAGAAAGACAGTTCTTCCGAGTGGAGGACCCCCACCGTGAACTGTAATCTTGGGGTCCTCCATCGTACCAAGCCTGTAGAGAGAGGGGTAGCATCAATGCTGGTAAAATGAATTGGCGTCTTCAACGCCACAAATTCCGCCATCAGAGAACGGACAAAACCCAGACTTATCAAGTTAGCGGCTGCTCCGGAATCAATAAACGCCCGCCCTGATCGGGAAAAATCCCCGAATCTAACATGGCACGGTACCAAAAGTTTAGGAAGTACCTGAAGTCCTAGGCGATCCTCCCTGCAATCGCCTAGGACTCGGAGTTTTCCGCCGGTTCCGGCTGCGGGCGTTGAGACCTCAGTGGGCAGGTTATCACCCGATGTCCAGCTTTCCCGCAGTAGAGGCAGAGACGATGCAACAAACGGATCCGGCGTCGCTCTTTGGGGTCCAGCGGGTCCACCTCCATCGGCTCGGGCGCAGAGACTGGTAAGGAGGAGGAGGGACCAGGGCCACTGACCTCCCTGACTCTACGGGTCTGCCTGTCCTGCTTTCTAGACCTAAGCCTCCTATCTGCTCTCACCGCTAGCTCCATAGCCTCCCTTAAGGACCCGGGAACGGGATGGGAAATTAACAGGTCTTTAACTGCGTCCGAGAGGCCCTGCAGAAAAACGTCCTTCAGCGCGCTATCGTTCCATGTCGTGTCCCCCGCACAGCGTCTGAAGTTGGAGCAATAATCCTCCACACACGACAACCCCTGCCGCAGTGCCAACAACCGTGAAACCGCCAACCCCGCTCGGTCCGGTTCGTCGAAGATACCCCCGAGTTCCTGAAAAAAGGAGTCCACGGACTGCAGGCAGGAGGAACCCTCGGGGATGGAGAAAGCCCATGTCTGTGCCGAGCCCCGCAGCAGGGACATTATCAGCCCGACCCTCTGAGCCTCCGACCCGGAAGAACGGGGACGCATGCGAAAAAACAGGCGACACGCCTGTCGGAAAACAAAAAACTTGTTCCTCTCCCCAGAAAACACCTCGGGAAGAGGGCACTTGGGTTCGGGGCTGGTTGAGGCGTCCGACCCCTGCGACACCCCCCGCTGCTCCTGGGCCACCATGCGGGCGGATAAATCCTGGATCACAGGCACCAGGGCCTGCAGCTGGTTCGTGAGGGAACTGATCGCCTCCATGAAAAAAACGGTTTTAAAGGGCCAGTTATTATGTTACGGCACTCTGCCCCCCGAGCGCCAGTTGGGGTGCCCTGATCTCCTGCACCCCACTGTCCCTGCCTACTTGCCTCGGCCCTGGCTAACCCCAGGCGGACAACTGGGCGGCAGTCCCTGCGCTGGCTAGGGACCTGGCGACTACCTGGATGGAACTACTAACAGGGGACAGAGTGCCGACAGGAGAGGCAGGTGTAACAGACCAACAAAACTACTAGGTGAATCAAGGCTGGAGGTGTAGCTCACAGGCAAACGAAAGGATACTGACAAGCAACTAGGACAGACTAGAATAGACCTGACTAGAGGCTAGCAGAACCAATAACTGGCAGTGAGTTCAGGTCACTGCCAGCCTTTTAACTAAAAGCCTCCGCCCAGGGGCGGAGAGTGGGAGGAGCCGACTCTCCCACTGTTGCATAAGGGAGGTGGATGAGAGTGGGCGGCACCCTACGGGCGGACACGCCCACGCCGCAGCACGCTGGCTGCTCCACGCTGCTGCACGCTGGCTGCTCCACGCCGCCGGGAGATCCCTGACAGCACAGCTCCGGGACGCCGAAGCCGAGCTCGAAGCGGCGCGCGCCGGCCGCGGGACCCAGCGCCGCCCTGCATGGTAACAGTCAGCCTCCAACCACAGGCCAATAAGCGGCACATTTAATTACAGCGTTCTGTTTCTGCACTACTGGTAATACAGCATGCTGAGGGGTAGGGGTAGGCCTAGAGGACGTGGACCCGGGCGAGGACGCGGAGGCCCAAGTCAGGGTTTGGGCACAGGCCGAGCTCCTGATCCAGGTGTATCGCAGCCAACTGCTGCAGGATTAGGAGAGAGGCACGTTTCTGGCGTCCCCACATTCATCTCACAATTAATGGGTCCACGCGGTAGACCTTTATTAGAAAATGAGCAGTGTGAGCAGGTCCTGTCGTGGATGGCAGAAAGTGCATCCAGCAATCTATCGACCACCCGGAGTTCTGCGCCGTCCACTGCTGCAACTCTGAATCCTCTGGCTGCTGCTCCTCCTTCCTCCCAGCCTCCTCACTCCATTACAATGACACATTCTGAGGAGCAGGCAGACTCCCAGGAACTGTTCCCAGGCCCCTGCCCAGAATGGCCAGCAATGGTTCCTCTCCCACCGGAGGAGTTTGTCGTGACCAATGCCCAACATTTGGAAAGTTCCCGGGGTCCGGGGGATGAGGCTGGGGACTTCCGGCAACTGTCTCAAGAGCTTTCAGTGGGTGAGGAGGACGATGACGATGAGACACAGTTGTCTATCACTCAGGTAGTAGTAATTGGAGTAAGTCCGAGGGAGGAGCGCACAGAGGATTCGGAGGAAGAGCAGCAGGACGATGAGGTGACTGACCCCACCTGGTTTGCTACGCCTACTGAGGACAGGTCTTCAGAGGGGGAGGCAAGTGCAGCAGCAGGGCAGGTTGGAAGAGGCAGTGCGGTGGCCAGGGGTAGAGGCAGGGGCAGACCGAATAATCCACCAACTGTTTCCCAAAGCGCCCCGCCACGCCATGCCACCCTGCAGAGGCCGAGGGGCTCAAAGGTCTGGCAGTTTTTCACTGAGAGTGCAGACAACCGACGAACAGTGGTGTGCAACCTTTGTTGCGCCAAGATCAGCCAGGGAGCCACCACCACCAGCCTCACCACCACCAGCATACGCAGACATATGATGGCCAAGCACCCCACAAGGTGGGACGAAGGCCGTTTACCGCCTACGGTTTGCACCGCTGCCTCTCCCCCTGTGCCCCAACCTGCCACAGAGATCCAACCCCCCCTCTCAGGACACAGGCACTACCGTCTTCTGGCCTGCACCCACACCCTCACCTCCGCTGTGTTCGGCCCCATCCACCAATGTCTCTCAGCGCACCATCCAGCCGTCGCTAGCGCAAGTGTTTGAGCGCAAGCGCAAGTACGCCGCCACGCACCCGCACGCTCAAGCGTTAAATGTGCACATAGCCAAATTTATCAGCCTGGAGATGCTGCCGTATAGGGTTGTGGAAACGGAGGCTTTCAAAGGTATGATGGCGGCGGCGGCCCTGCGCTACTCAGTTCCCAGTCGCCACTACTTTTCCCGATGTGCCGTCCCAGCCCTGCACGACCACGTCTCCCGCAACATTGTACGCGCCCTCACCAACGCGGTTACTGCCAAGGTCCACTTAACAACGGACACGTGGACAAGCACAGGCAGGCAGGGCCACTATATCTCCCTGACGGCACATTGGGTGAATTTAGTGGAGGCTGGGACAGAGTCAGAGCCTGGGACCGCTCACGTCCTACCCACCCCCAGAATTGCGGGCCCCAGCTCGGTGGTGGTATCTGCGGCAGTGTATGCTTCCTCCACTAAACCAACCTCATCCTCCTCCTCCTACGCAACCTCTGTCTCGCAATCAAGATGTGTCAGCAGCAGCACGTCGCCAGCAGTCGGTGTCGCGTGGCGTGGCAGCACAGCGGTGGGCAAGCATCAGCAGGCCGTGCTGAAACTACTCAGCTTAGGAGAGAAGAGGCACACGGCCCACGAACTGCTGCAGGGTCTGACAGAGCAGACCAACTGCTGGCTTGCGTCGCTGAGCCTCCAACCGGGCATGGTCGTGTGTGACAACGGCCGTAACCTGGTGGCGGCTCTGCAGCTCGGCAGCCTCACGCACGTGCCATGCCTGGCCCACGTCTTTAATTTGGTGGTTCAGCGCTTTCTGAAAAGCTACCCACGCTTGTCCGACGCATTCTGGCCACTACGGATTACTGGGTGTACACACTGCTCGACCCACGGTATAAGGAGAACCTTTCCACTCTCATACCCGAAGAGGAAAGGGGTTCGAGAGTGATGCTATACCACAGGACCCTGGTGGACAAACTGATGGTAAAATTCCCATCCGACAGCACTAGTGGCCGAAGGCGCAGTTCCGAGGGCCAGGTAGCAGGGGAGGCGCGGAGATCAGGCAGCATGTACAGCGCAGGCAGGGGAACACTCTCTAAGGCCTTTGACAGCTTTCTGGCTCCCCAGCAAGACTGTGTCACCGCTCCCCAGTCAAGGCTGAGTCGGCGGGAGCACTGTAAAAGGATGGTGAGGGAGTACGTAGCCGATCGCACGACCATCCTCCGTGACGGCTCTGCCCCCTACAACTACTGGGTGTCGAAGCTGGACACGTAGCCTGAACTCGCGCTGTATGCCCTGGAGGTGCTTGCTTGTCCTGCGGCTAGCGTCTTGTCAGAGAGGGTGTTTAGTGCGGCTGGGGGAATCATCACAGATAAGCGTACCCGCCTGTCAACCAACAGTGCCGACAGGCTTACACTCATCAAGATGAACAAAGCCTGGATTTCCCCAGACTTCTCTTCTCCACCAGCAGACAGCAGCGATACGTAAACAATACGTAGGCTGCACCCGCGGATGGAAGCATTGTTCTCTATCACCATCAAAAACGTGGACCTTTTAGCTTCATCAATCTGTGTATAATATTCATCCTCCTCCTCCTGCTCCTCCTCCTGAAACCTGACCTAATCATGACGAACGGGCAATTTTTCTTAGGCCCACAAGGCTCAGTCATATAATTTTTGTAAACAATTTTTATACATTTCAATGCTCATTAAAGCGTTGAAACTTTCACCTGAACCAATTTTTATTTTAACTGGGCTGCCTCCAGGCCTAGTTACCAATTAAGCCACATTAACCAAAGCGATTAATGGGTTTCACCTGCCCTATTGGTTGGGCATGGGCAATTTTTCTGACGTACATTAGTACTGTTGGTACACCAATTTTTTTGGGCCCTCGCCTACAGTGTAATCCAATTAATTTTTTGCCCACCTGCATTTAACATGACATTACCTCAGCTGTGATGGGCAATGCAATGGGATATATTTATGTACCGCCAGTGGGTTCCAGGGAGCCACCCATGCTGTGTGTGCACACGGAATTCCCATTGCGGAGTTGTACCTGCCTGTGACTATTTATAAAAAACTGCAGTCTGACTGGGGCATGCAGACACCTTGACAGAATGAATAGTGTGTGGCACATAGGTTCCCCATTGCTATGCCCACGTGTGCAGCTCCTGATGGCGGTGGCACAGGATTATATTTCTCATTACTTCTGTACAGCATTGTGGGCTATCGCCCCGCCCTTTTTAAAGAGGGTCGCTGCCTAGCCGTGCCAACCCTCTGCAGTGTGTGCCTGCGGTTCCTTCTCATGGCAGACGCACTTATAAATAGACATGAGGGTGGTGTGGCATGAGGGCAGCTGAAGGCTGTGCAGGGACACTTTGGTGTGCGCTGTGGACACTGCGTCGGGCAGGGGGGGGGGGGGGGGGGGTTGGCAGCATGTAACCCAGGAGAAGTGGCAGCGGAGTGTCATGCAGGCAGTGATTGTGCTTTGTTGGAGGTAGTGTGGTGCTTAGCTAAGGTATGCATTGCTAATGAGGGCTTTTCAGAAGTAAAAGTTTTTGGGAGGGGGGGGCCCACTCTTGCCGCTATTGTGGCTTAATAGTAGGACCTGGGAACTTGAGATGCAGCCCAACATGTAGCCCCTTGCCTGCCCTATCCGTTGCTGTGTCGTTCCCATCACTTTCTTGAATTGCCCAGATTTTCACGAATGGAAACCTTAGCGAGCATCGGCGATATACAAAAATGCTCGGGTCGCCCATTGACTTCAATGGGGTTCGTTACTCGAAACAAACCCTCGAGCATCGCGATAATTTCGTCCCGAGTAACGAGCACCCGAGCATTTTGGTGCTCGCTCATCTCTATTAGTAAAGTTTGCAATATGGTTCTTCTTTGGATTTTGTGTCGGTAGCTCTGTAAACTATTATCTTCTCCCGGCGCTTCAGAAGTGTTTATTCCGAGGTTGCCCTGGATCCGACCTGTAGGTATTCCAGCGCAACTTGCTCAGTAGGAATGACCAAAGATGGCTTTTTCTCTACAGCTCTTGGGATCAGATTGCTCACCAATAGCAGGGCAGCGCTTATCGGAGAAGGAAAAGAAGAAGTACAGAGCAGGGAATTGTGAGAAATGTAGTTTCAAGCTGCAGAGTAGAAGGGATGTGGAAGCCATCTTGGAAAATAGCAGTATGGGTAAACATCAGAAATGGAGGCCAAAAAAGAAGATAATGGCTGCTTGAGTTATACCCATAACCAGCTGTACATAAACACCTTTCATATCTGGAATTTTTGAGAATTCGCTTCACAACTGGAGCACCCCTTTAAATAGTCTTCTCCATCAGCACAGTAGCTCTGAAGCAGTAAAGTTTGAATTTGCACCAGATCTCAAGATGGATCAGTACTGGACTACCCTATATCTAAGTTATCCAGATATTAACCACTTCCTGACCCGCAGTTTTACCTTCCTTCATTACCATGCAGGGACTACCTGGATGTTTATCATCTATGGGCAGTCAGGAACTGGTTGTTTAAAGGGGTTGTCCGAAATATATAAAGTGCCTCTCACTGGCTCCTCCAAACTGTAAAATAACAAAGGAGTGGATACTTACCTCTCTCCGCTCCCCGCTCGTCCCCTGCTTGCTGCTCTGGGTCTTCCTACTAACGTCATCTTTATAGGCTGCAACCAGTGTGAGCCATCTACAAACAAGCTGCTGCAGCCAATGACAATGCTCAGTGATAATGACTCAGCACTGTCTTTGGCTGCAGCAGAAGGTGTACAGGAAATCACAGGAAGCTTGTAAACAAATGCACCAGAGACCGGATCCTGAGCAGGTATTGGGGAGTCCTACATCTGGGCAAGAAAAATGAAGAAAGTACATACAGAATGGGAGGAATTAAGCTAACCAGCAGCACATGTGAAAAAGACTTGGGCATACTAATAGATCATAGACTGAACATGAGTCAACAATGTGATGCAACGGCCAAAAAGGCAAACACAATTCTGGCATGTATTAAGAGAAGCATAGAGTCTAGATCACATGAGGTAATTATCCCCCTCTACTCTTCCTTAGTCAGACCTCATCTGGAATACTGTGTCCAGTTCTGGCCACCCTACTTTAAAAAAGACATAGACAATTGGGAGCAAGTTCAGAGAAGAGTTACCAAGATGGTGAGAGTCTGCAAATCACTTCCTATGAAGAATGGTTAAAAGATCTGGGAATGTTTAGCTTGCAAATGAAGGCTGGGAGGAGACTTAATAGCTGTCTACAAATATCTGTCACAGTGCAGAGGGATCAGCCCTATTCTCATTTGCACAAGGAAAGACTAGAAGCAATGAGATGAAACTGAAAGGGAGGAGACACAAATTAGATATTGGAAAAAACTTTCTGACAGTGAGGGTGATCAATGAGTGGAACAGGTTACCACGTAAGGTGGTGAGTTCTCCTTCAATGGAAGTGTTAAACAAAGGCTGGACAAATATCTGTCTGGGATGATTTAGTGAATCCTGCACTGAGCAGGGGGTTTGACGCGATGACCTTGAAGGTCTCTTTCAACTCTGCCATTCTATGATTCTATGAGATGTGAGTATTCGCTGCTTTGTTATTTTGGGATATGTTTTGGGATACCTATACATTAAACTCCTAGGTAGAAATCAGCAAAGTTTGCTTTGGATGATTTGCTGAATTTTGGCAAAGAGTTGGATTCTGTCCGAATTCACTTGAATCAATACCCCTAAAACCCACTTTCTGGTTCTGAGGCCTGCAGCCTGATCATCAATGGAGAAGGAGAAGCCTGAAGTAGGCGTGCTACTGCCCTACACAAAACTGCCTTTTTGGGCTCAGGGTGCACAAATCCAAAAAACAGACCGAGCTGTGGGCCTGATGTTGCTGCTCCTGCGACTAGTAGTAGCTGAGGGTGATGACATTGCTTTTTTGTTTTTCTGTGACACCCTACCTGCTGCCTTGGCTGCACTACAACGTCCGCCTCTTTCTCCCCCCTGCTGGCTGTTCTAATGATTCCCCCTGTCTGTTCATGTTGGGTCAAGCATCTCATCATCTTCCACTCCTCTTTCAATTTGTAGTCCTTCTCCTGAGTGGACGCTATGTCACGATGAGCTTCAGGAGCTGGCACCTCTGTTTCCACCCCCCCCCCCCCCGAAGTACGCATTACTTGTGAATGGCTGACTCAGCACACTGACCCACCCTCATTTTCCTCTACAGTGAAAAAAAAATGGTTGGGCATCAGTGCATTCAATGTCTTGGTCTTCTCCCTCTGGTTGTTTGGACTGCCTGGTTAACATCAATGACACTAAATGATCAAACAGATCATAAATCTGATCCATGTTGACTGCTTTGGAGGGTGTGGGGGATTTGGCATGGGGTGAAGTAGTGGGACGATGCTTATGGCTGCCTGGTGCAGACTGTCTACTGTGTGCCTTTGCCAGGTCTTCTACTCTATGACCTGCTCTGCATGCTTTGGATGTAACGCATGGGCAGAACCACTTCTAAGGAATGGCAGTGAACTTGCCTTGTCTCCTTCAGAACGTGGAGCTTTTGCTTCAGTGGGAACCACTTCAAGCAGTACCTACTTGGTGTGTCCTCCATCACCTCCACCAACACAACCAACACATCCCTACCGCTTGCTTTATTCATGTTTCCTTTTTATTTGTTTATTTATTTTTTATTTAGATTAATTTCAGTTCACTTTTTAGTGTAGTTTTATTCAACTCATCAGTTAACTTTGTAGTTTGCAGATAACTACTGCTAACTGCGTAAAGCCTATAAGTAATGCACAACGGCCGGACTGCTGACTATGAAGGAACAACATTTGAGGCTGCTTACATGCACTGTATTTGCTGTTTAGTAGCATCGAGGGGAAAATACAGCTCAGCCAATGGTAGAACAAGAAGTTTAAAAAGTAACTTTTATTATAAAAATATTAAAATATAGAATATTAGTGCATTGACCACAATACATCAAAAAATGTCATTTTTTTTCTGACGCATTTCCTGTGCTGTTTGTTGCTATACAGTTTTGTATAGACATATAAACGTGATGCAGCTTCTTTTTCTGCTCCCTCCAATAGAACCTGTTTAAGTTTTCTGCTGGTATACAAGCTTTTACACCAGCAGCAATATATCCTCTGCGGAATAGCTGCCCCCATTAACAACAGACCACATGTTATATATGCATATAAACGTGATGCAGCTTCTCTGTCCTGTACTTAACTATAATGTTATATATGGCTATGTCATGTGATGCAGTCATCCAATGAAACAGCTGCCCATATGCAGGATTGAGGACACATTTGGTGACATCGGCAAGGTGCACTGGCTGCTGATTGGTTGCACACTGACCTCTGCAGCTGGCATTATGGGAAATTTGATCCTCCCACAATTTTCACCAAAAACGAATCGGACTAACTTAATTTGATTTAGCAAAAATCAAGATGATTTTATTACCTGGCCAATCGAGATGAGCAATACTACTCACATGTAGCAGATGGTTGCAGACATTTTTGGCATTTCAGACAATGAAAAAACAGTCATCTTTTCTAGTGTTTTTACATTCCTAATACTGTCATGTCTGACTTGATGCACTGTATGACTTTTATTTGTGTTGTATATAGCATGCATATATTGCAGGAAAACATTGTATGATATGTGGTGTTACATATATATGGGTCAAAATATATTTAGCAACAATGCAATACCAACCATACAGCAATAAACATGCCACTAGCGTGTTAGCATTGTGAACTCCTAGTACAATCACATATGCCACTGTTAACAGCAATCTGTTCTCATTACATTTCCAAATTATTTATTTAGCATAAGTGTAGCAAAAGAGCAATCATGTACAGTAGTTTAGAGTTTCCTAACTGTTCAACGTGTTAGCAAAGCTTTAATATTACTGTGGATTTCTGTAAACCACACAAGAACATCTGTTCATGCTGTATTAGTTTGCGGTTTTCTTGCTAAGCCTTTCGTACTGTAACTTTTTTCAGTTTTTAATTTAAAGCAAACCTGCAACCACTAGATGGCAGTGTGCCAACTGATAAACTCATTTGCAAGCAATAAAACAGAAATAATTTCCAACCGTTTTCCTAGATGCATGTAATGGAAATCTGAAAAAGCACTCCCAAATTCCCTTTTGTTTGGTCCATAACGGTTAGGTTCACCATTGTGTCCGCTTTCATCTTAAGCAAAAGTCAATGCTCAAGTCAAAAGTCAAGTCATGTTAATGATCAGTAATTAATGGGAAGTCATTTATATTATGTATTTGTAATTGGACGGAATCTGTAAAACATAATCTCCAGAAAAGGCACATCTCCCTCTTGGCTCTGGTTGAAATTGGATTTTAAAGAGCATTCGGCAGCAGGCGGAGCCCTTACTGTATGACATTGCTGTGATGCACCTACTAAAACTTTTAGGATTTGTCTTATTTTCCAATATGCTCGAGGAAATTTCTTGCTATCCCTCATTCCGGATTTCTATCAATTAGTCTGAGTAGAGAGAGGCTCCCATGTAATTTTTCATTAAAGCTACAGGGGTGCTGTGTAATGGGCCGCATGGTATCAGGATAGAATATGGCAGATGGAGTAAAGAGAATGCAAAAGGATTATTGAAACCACAAAGGTAAAAGTAAAGAACGAATATAGATGAAGGGTTAATTGAACAATTACAGCAATGCTTCATGGATATTGGCACAGTCCAGCAAGAATATAGATTATAGAACAAAGCATACTGCCGAAGTTCGTTTAACACAGTCCCTTTTCTCTTTCCCTGCAAATATCTTAATCCGGGAATCATAGGCTTAGTCACATGCAACAATGATTTATAGCTCAGGCATTGAACAAGGTCTGTAACGGTTTGATTTCCTTTGAGGGCTCAACTGACGATGTTGCACTCACGAGTCCTTAGTTAGTCCTTGTTGTGTGCACAAAAACAACTCTTTCTGAGACCGGTCTCATAGTTAACTGTGTGGAAATCATGGCTTATACCGCCCCAATCTCTTCCGCACCTTCTTTAAGGTCAGGAGTGCTACTCTCCATTCCACTTCACCTTCATGCTAGTGCTAATGGACCCTCTCCAGTTCTGGGACTTTGCAATCCTTCTCTCTTTCATCACTCCAGGCAGTTTGTACAAAAACTCTTAGGCCTCATGTCCACGGGCAAAAGATTATTTTAAATCCGCAGCGGATCACCCGCATGCGGATCACCCGCATGCGGATCAGCACCCCATAGGGATGCATTGACCACCCGCGGGCTGATAAATACCCGCGGATGGTCAATAAAAGTGATTTAAAAAAAAATGGAGCATGAAAAAATCCGGACCAAGCTCCATTTAGGTGCGGGTCTCCCGCGGGTACGGCTCCCGCAGGCTTCTATTGAAGCCTATGGAAGCCGTCCGGATCCGCGGGAGACCAAAATCAGAATATACTCACCTGCTCCGGATCTTCCCTTCTTCGCGGCTTCACCTTCTCTCCGTCGTGGCCGGATCTTTTTTCTTCGGGCCGGCGCATGCGCGCGGCATGCAACCGACGTGCACATCCGCCGGGCCGAAGAAAGAATATCTGGCCGTGACGGAGAGAAGATGAAGCCGCGAAGAAGGAAAGATCCAGAGCGTGCGAGAGGTGAGTAATTGCTATTTTCAGCGCTCATGTCTGCGGGGCAGGAGGGACCCACTGCGGATTCTCCATGGAGATTTTCCTCGTGGACATGAGGCCTTCCGCGGTCCATTAAATTGATTTTTGCACCCGCGCATGGCATTTTAAAAGAATTGCGTTTTTTACGCACGGGAGAAAAAACGCGGCATGCTCCATTTTGCCGCGCATTCCGCGCGGATCGGCAACATTGCTATTACATTGATAGCACTGTGTGCGGATATCTGCATGCAAAAAAAATACCAGTTAAAGCAAATCCGCGTGGAATCCGCCGCGGAAATCCGCGGCAGATTCTGCGTGGATTGTATTTTTCTAGTGGACATGAGGCCTTAGTCTTTCTTTCAGTCTCTGTGCATGTCACAACGCAGCAAAAATTGCCTGTTCTTATTCCAGATCTTCAACCAATGCATTAGTGCCCTATGAGCATACTCAGTTGCATTGCACCAAATTTTGCTGCATGCTGCATTTTTGGTGCAATTTTTGGCATATCTCTCCCATTACATCTCTATGGTAATATTAATACATTGAGAAGAGTTCCTTATGGCTGCAGCAGAATTGAACACTTCCTGATAGGTTAGAAGCAGAACCAAAGGATGGCAACAACACGCATAATATATTTCCTATCAGAGGTATACATACCTATAATCAATACTTTAACCATGTTAAATAATGCAAGGTTCTTGGTGTATAACTTGATCAAATCATATTGGCCCATCTACCAACGTCCAGATGACCAAGATCTCAGATGGGTCCTAACTAGAGATGAGCGAGCACCAAAATGCTCGGGTGCTCGTTACTCGAGTCGAACTTTTAGTGATGCCCGAGAGTTCGTTTCGAGTAACGAACCCCATTAAAGTCAATGGGCGACTCGAGCATTTTTGTATATCGCCGATGCTCGCTAGGGTTTTCATTGGTGAAAATCTGCAAAACCCAAGAAAGTGCTGGAAACGACACAGAAACGGATAGGGCAGGCGAGGGGCAACATGCTGGGCTGCATTTCAGGTTCCCAGGTCCCACTATTCAGCCACAATAGTGGCAAGAGTGAGACACCCCCCCCCCCCCCGCACTGTCAGCATAAAGATCGTTCTCCTCTGCCACAACTGTAACAGCTGTGGCAGAGAAGAACTATGTTAGCCCATTGAATTCAATGGAGCCGGCAATACAGC